>NC_088346.1:29690000-30008750 GCF_036884655.1 Musa acuminata AAA Group | reverse complement strand
ATCAATCTCCCTGAGATTTGTTACTGTCAAATTCACATTGGACTGGAGAACCTGATATGAAGAAATGCATAAAAAAACGCAGAAGAAACATGACAAGAGCATCCAATTCTTGATTCTAATTTTTATTATACCTCGTGAACCCCTTAGACATATCTCACAGACCATATTCACACCAACACTACTCAGTTCTTCAAAAAAATGGCAACAAAGCACATGTGATTCCATATTTTAGAGTCTGGAAAATCAAATTTATGTAGCTCTACCATCATATGAGAAACGGCTACCTCCATGATTCAAACACAAGTATGCTGGGAGCAACAAGCATTCCACTAGGGGCCCCAATCAAATATTCAATATAGAAACACACACACACACACACACAAATATATATATATATATATATATATATATATATATATATATATATATATATATATATATCACATAAAAAGTCATAATAAAAGCTTAGGTAAGATTTACATATTCTAAAGATCAAGGTTTGACCTACCATATGAAACGGCACGAAGCAGACAATACACACCAGTCCACCAATTGACTGGTATGCAAACCACCCCATTTCGGGTGGTACACGAAGTATGTACTGATTGATACGGGTTGGAACCAATCAGAATTTTACTGATACTGACCCAAATCGTGTCTAGTTTGACCGTTGGTGCCTCTTTGGAGCTTTAAAATCCCCCCCTCACCCAACAACAACAACACACACCCCCCCCTCCCCTCTCCTCCCCTTCTTCTCTCTTGTTCTCTCTCTCACTCTCTCATTCTCACACTTATGTGATTAAAGTTCCTAACCGGCTGATTCAAGATGGAAGCAACTTCCTCTTGACCGATCCAAAAAGATAAATTCAACTTCTCCTCCTTATAACCTATTCATTTATGCCTTAGATACACATTATTCTTATCTAAATACAATTTATATACCAATAGATTAGGAAAAAAATCCCAAAAAAATGATTTTTTTCTAATTTCCAGCCTTTTCCGAAAACTGGTACATAGTCGATACATACCGGTCCACCTAGGGATCAATACCACTGGTTGGCATGGCACGACAGTCCTTGATAAAGATAATATAATGAGAAATATGGAAATCTCAATCTAAACAAGACAGCAATAACAACAAGAACCCAAATTAGAGAAATATATAAAATATTATATTCAAAGGAGTGCAGAGAAAAACTTGTACCACTATCTCGACAATAAGATAGATTCTTAGTCCCAAATTTAAACCTACAAACGATACAAACTAAACTTACTCATCTCCAATTTGACGTTTCTCAATCTGAGAAATATCATAATAACGAAGTGCAGCTTCGAGGAACTTACGCTTCAAATCCAATATCCTAGCATAACAAACCTTCCAAAAAGTATCAAAAGGCTTAGAAAGGTGTACAATATAACTGGCAATTGGTCAACATATAGCCTAACTGCCTCTGGGAAATTATCTTTACCTTGTATTGCAAATTTAGCACTTCTTGCTGACTATTGCTGACTAGGAAAGAAGCTTTATTGATAAAGGCCTCTGCATTAACAGCATCATCATCCTAAAAATTGCAGAAAAAAATTCACATAAAGCATAGGATGCAAAATGTGACAATATTCAGTTAAAATAATTATAAGAATTGGTACTAACAAACCTCAAGATAGAGGCGTGCAATTTGGACACACTTAGAGAGTTTATACATATCATCAAGAATCCTGATAAGGAAATTACAAATAGAAAGATGAGGCTTCATGAGTCGACTTGTCAGACAAATAGCACACTTTCAAAGATAGTTTACCTAACACCAGAGTCCAAATCAATCCCACTCAGCATTTGTGCTGCTTTTGACCATTGTTGCTCGGATTCATAGAGTTCAGCCAGTTTCTCTCTGATAATTAGCACCTAATAGTATTAAAAGGGGAGAAAAAACTTAGGGTTTCAGAGAGGCCATGGCAAATGTGCACACACATATAGACATCTCAAGATGCAATCTATTAAGGATTATCACAAGAAATACTATAGTACATACATATCAAGATGTCCATCTGGTGTAAAAATGTGCAAGGATATGATGCAAAAGTTAATTGACAATAGAGCACACATATTGAACAATTAGATTGCAAAAGAGATATTTGAAGCTAGTATGGAAACAATTTCATATTTTATGGGTTACAACATCGTGAAGAGAACAGAGGAGAATCTTCTAAACTATTCTTGATACAGACAAGCATAGGATGGAAAAATCTGGACAAAGATATGATCTAAATGGCTTTATGATTTGATTTAATTAGAAAAGATAAGTATAAAATTATAAGCCACATGCCAACAGAACATTCAAAGGGAAATTTTAATATTTATCGAGGTACAAGACAAACCTTAAAGCATAGTGCCCAAATAGAATGAACAATAACTCCAACATAGCTGGGAGATTAAAAATTATGCATGGAACCAAAGGAATTACTAAATAAAGCAATCACAAGGATCACACAGTCAATTACAACATCACATGAACTCTCATGTCCATATCCATAAGTGTTTGATGCATATTGTGCTTCCATATACCAAGGTATGCAATTTCGAATAATACCGCCCGATATGGGTGGTACATACCGGTCCGTCAGCTTACCGGTACACAGACCGCCCGTTACCGGGCGAAACGAAAAAATATAAAAAATTATATATATATATATATATATATATATATATATATATATATATATATATATATATATATATTTTATAATAGGCGACGCGACGTCGCTTTTTTTTGGCGATGTCGCCTTATATATAAATATATATAATCATATATATATATATAAATATATAAACGAGGCGACGTCGCGTCGCCTCGGCAACGTCGCCCCGCATGGGAGAAGGAAAAGGCGACGTCGCCTTTTATAAAAATATTTTATATATAAATATTATATATATATATATATATATATATATAAAAACGAGGCAACGTCGTGTCGCCTCGATGACGTCGCCCCGCGTGGGAGAAGGAAAAGGCAACGTCGCCTTTATAATATTATATATATATATATATATATATATATATATATACCGAACGGTATACCGCTCGGTATACAATTTTGTATCGTACCGAGCGAACGTCAAAACTCCGGTATGATACAAAATTGCATACCTTGAATTATACTATTCAATCATGAAACACTCTAACAATATAAGATGTTGGGTCTTTTTAATCATTATAAGGGTTATCATGACTGTAACTTCTAGGATTTCCCTCTCATACAATATCACTATTACAATATCATTTTTTCTCGATTTTACTTCTTGCATAATGCAGTGTCTCCGTACCTCCATCGACTCCTCACGAAATTGGATGCTTGTATACTCATTCATAAAATATTCTCATGTCTGATCATCTAACAGACTAACACCACTAAATATAACAAACAAAAGAACTTAAAAACTCCTAGAGAATCTATCACTTCAAAGGGAAAAATCTACACTTACCATACATCAGATTAAGCATGATATCACTGCTTCTCATCCTCTTTCCAAACGAATTTGAAGAAGTAACATAGCCAATATTAACATAGTAACAATTTAATTAATGAAGAGATCATACAACATTGATAGAGGCAACACTAGAAAAGATTATATAAAAAATGCTCCAAATCATTGAAATGTGTCACAAGGTGTCCAGTAATTTCATTGAAATGTTCCAAATCATGGAGACTATAGAAACCATAACCATCACCCTGTAACACAGGTACTGATCAAGCTCTTATCTGGGAAAAAGAGAAGTATAAAGGAGAAATCCAATACCTTGTTGACATTTTAGTTCATCATAGACCAAGGTTTTGTTTCCAATGCATTTGCTCTATACTCAATACTATAGTCCTGGGATTTGAACAGCACTATGCCGACAGATATGGTCAGAGAAGTATTCTAAAACAGATAGCGTATCTAAGCACTCAATTCCATTGCTCACTTGTGAGTGACAGTGTTTATGTCAAAGAACCAACTAAACTAACAACAATTACTTGTTCTGATACATATTAAGTAAAAATGAAGCTATTGAAACTAGATCGATAAGCAGCACTGCCCTAGAATCACTAGATAACTCCCAAGTCAACAATCATATATTCAGTATAAGAGAAGGGTCGGATTAAAACGAAGTCGATGTTCTAATTGCTACAGGATCATCCCTTTCCACTTAGAAGCCATACTTGTTCCTCGAAGGACACGACTCTGGGTTGGATCTGAGTTAAAGCATAGTGAGCGATCTCCTTCTGGACGTCCGCCTCCAGCCTTCCCAGATCCTGCGCGAAGGACTGAAGCAACTGCCTCGAGACCACCAGTGGAACCTCGTCCGACACCACTAAACACAACCAAAAACAGCCAAGAAACCGATCAAGAACTACAGACAAGGGCGGAAAGGAGAAGCCCTAATCTACGAAGGATTAGAGGGAGGGAGCGAGCACTGTGATCGATGAAACGCTTGGCAAGGGAGGTGTCGACGGGGGAGGATGAGAGAACGGAGGCGAGAATGAGCCTGTAGTGTTCGATCTTCTGCCGCTGGTCCGTGATGGCGGCCGCGGTGGCCAGGGCGCCCTCCATCGCTGATCGTCGCCGAACCTCTTCTCCGCCACCTGCCCTGCCCTCGCCCGAACCCTAGCTTTCGACCGTCTTCACGCTTCTATTGCCTTCAATTTCCTGTGGCTTCTTATTAGGTCCTACACGTTCCGTCCCCCGTCCTAGCAGCCGCTTCTCACTTTAATCTCCCTTTTTTGTCCCTTTTTGGGTATTTTAAAATTTAAGAAAAGACTAGCAATATTTTTGATAAATGCATGTAACAAAGAAACATCTTAAATTCATTCAAAAACACTTTAACGAAAAATATCTGTCCCTTTATTATTATTATTATTATTATTATTATTATTATTATAAATAAACAAAATATTAATTATATATATATATATATATATATATTATCTTCTAGGATTTTGATGGTGCCTGCCCCCATTTGCTCCACGGCTACCGGTGAAAGATTAGAGGCAGGATCTGATATTACAGTAGTCCCTTTTGCTTGGTAGAGAGGGTGGTCCTCGTGCTTCTAAACGAGGAGACATTTGAGGCTGTTGGGGCCTCTCGATAAAAGTCTTGTATAGTAAACATATATCTACTTCTAATATGGCTTAGAATCGATGAATGCCCCTATGACCTAGATGTAGGACAAGCGGACCTCCTGAGCTACCTTACAGGCCAACCTTTGTATTATGTCATCTGTCTTGAAGGATATGCAGACTAAGGATGAAAGGAAACGTTTATGTCATCGGTCTTACAAAAACAGTCATAGATAATTATGAGGATGGAATCTTTCCGAATGGGATAAGAGAATTCCTACTATTCTCTTTCTTTCTTTCAATTGAAAAAATAATTAAAAAATTAGAAAATAAAACAGTAAGTACAAAAATGAGTAATAAACCCAAAAAAACAAAAAAGATTGTGTCATAGCTCAACATTTTGTTCATTCGGGTTTGATTGTCTCATAGCTCTATAATTCAAATTAGGTTTATGGTTGGATGAACTGCATTGCTAATATTGACCCCAAAAAAGAAACGGTTGGTACAGTCCGAAAGGTATGCGGACAAAGGATGAAAGGAAACCGGGTGATTGATAGTAGATAAGATTTCTCTAACTATACGAAGAAATCTTATTGATAAGTTATGAAAAAAAAATTCTTCTAATATGTATAAATAGATATTTATATTTAATTAATTCATATGTAATTTATCATTAATTTTTAATTTATTATGGTATCAGAGCATCTATTGTTTTAGAAAAAGATTTGTCTTCCTTTCTCACTGTCCAACGACATCTCCTTGGTGACAATAAATAGCTGATCCTTTATTGAATCTCATATTTTGATGATGTAATGATTTAATAAGCATTTGAGTAACATGGGACTAATTTCAATTATGAAAAGGCAAATCGATTAAAGCAAGAGAATCATACGTTGGGCTGGAGAGCATCATGTTATAAGATTGGACGTTGGATCAGAGGATTGATCACATGTCAGAAGATAGACTTCATGTCATGAGTTCGAGCATTGGGCTAGAAGGATCAGATATTATGCCAAGAAGATCAGATATTACAAAAGGTCAATATGTCAATAGATCAGGCAATATGTTGAAGGAGAGGACGATGCGTCGAAGGTTCGAACGAAGCACTGGATGAACCAATGATATGTCGGACAATATAAGATTCATGTTTGTAATCAGTTGTATCTTGATAGTTTAGGTTTTAATTGAGTTAGTTTTAGGTGTAACTATGCCAACTTGATTAGGAGCCTATGCTAGTCATAGGTGCTCAGCAAGCCAATCACGTGAGTGATGGCACGTGTGACTTAATACAGAATCATTTTGCTTATTATATTTTGGCGTATATCACTTTATAACTATTGCATAAATGCATATATATATTGTGATGTCCTTGGATTTGTGCAATGTGAATCGGATCGTGATGAGATCACGATAATGAGATCGATTCACCTTTAAACACATATCCTAAATAATCCCGGTCATAGGTTACTCGAGAGGGACATCGTGATAACCGGATAGACTGGTGTGCTGTATACCCGTCCATATGATGGATGCAGCTGGTCTCATAGCTGCTCGTGTAGGGACACTATGGATACAGTACAGGTGCTTATTGGAGAATGAGTTCACTGATTGATCCGCTTACGGAATACTTGATGGTTGATGATGCCTTATTGTTAGACAGCGATTCCGTAGTCCTAGTGGTGTATCTGGTCCTTAGACTTGAGACACCAAGGATGTCCTGTATAAGTGCTCCACTCTTTGATACCAGACTTATAGGTTTGACTGTCCCAGATCTAGTACAGTTGGTCATTGGGAGTGGTAGTCGACCTTACGAGGGCTATTGAGTGTCGACAGAGGATCATCCACTCTCGGCGTCATGAGAGGAATATCCCATGTGTTCTTGCTCAGACAAATCCCTAGCCAGGGTCATTCGGGTTGAGAGAGAAAGAGTTTTCCGGGAGAATCCGATTAGAGCGAGACTCGAGTAGAAACCGTATGGGTCTGACAACACCATGCTCGATATACGGTCTTTGGGATATTAGATGGATGAGGGACTATAGGTACATGGTAACTGAGGACAGACAGGTCCAATGGATTGGATTCCCCTGTATCGTCTAGGGACTACGGCGTAGTGGCCTAGTACGTCCGTAGTCGATGAGTCGAGTGAATTATTACAGAGATAATAATTCACTGAGTTAGAAGGAGTTCTGACAGGTATGACTCACGGCCAGCTCGATATTGGGCCTAGAGGGTCACACACATATGGTAGGCATTGCGATGAGTAGAGGTTCGGATATGAGATATCCGACGGAGCCCTTGTCTTATTGGATGCAGATCCAATACCCACTAGGGAAGGACCCATTAGGGTTTGACACGGGATCTCTATAAATAGGAGGGATTCACAGCCTCATAGATCAGAGTCTTTGCTTGCCTTTCCTATTCTCCTCTCCCTCTCCACCTCAGAGTAGGCCTGGAGTTTTGAGGAGCGTCGTCGCAACCCTGCTGTGTGGATCACCGCTAGAGAGGAGGACGCTTGACCTCCTTCACCCTCTCCTAAGGATCTGCAAGGAAACAGAGATATACGATCTCCCTAGGTAACACAATCTCTATATGCAGTTTTGTGTTTTGCGGATTTTTGCACACCAATCTTCACACGACGACGAACATCTTTTTGGGAATCGGGGATTTTTGTTTTCTTGTTCTTCCGCTGCGCATATGATGTCGCCCCCCCATGATTACCCAACAGCCTATTGGGTCTTAATCAAGGTTGAGTTAGGCCTATTGGATGACCTATTTAGTGACCTACAATTGGGTCAGGCAGTGGCTACTAGGATTAAGTTGGCACTAAGAGGAGAGGGTGAATTAGTGCTTTTGGAGAACTACGTTGATCGTAAAAATTCATACGATAAAATCGTATCAGAAAGACATTTAAGTTTAAAGATATTTATAGGAGAGTGATAAAGATATAAAGTAGTTGCAAAGTAAGTAAATAGCAAAGAAGAGAAGACACACCAATTTTATAATGGTTCGGTCATTGTGATCTACTATCACGGACTTAGCTGGTTCTGCCTAAGTCGTGCGATAACTTTGCGTGTCCGTCCGCAAAAGTCAACCTCCCCGAAACCTCCTATGGTCCATTATGTCATAGACTTAGCCGATTTTACCTAAGTTGTACGTCACCCTTTCGTGCTCATTCGCAAAGGTCAGCCTCCCTGAAACCTCCTATGATCCCTTGGACCTACAAAAGAGAAAATGGGTTAGAGAAAGTACCTCACTCGAGATCCATAAGTAATCATTTCAGGAAACATTTCATAACCAATACAAATTCAAACATACTTCATAAACTCTAAACGGTCGCATAACAAATAATCTAAAATGGTCCACTACAGACCGAAATCTTTCACAAGTGTCCACATGATACAACCTTTATTTACAAGCCTAAATTGGCCACTAAACCCAACTAAATTGGGGTTGTTAAGCCTTCGACCATCCCTTTATATGTTGTACAAAGCATAAACAAACTAAAAGATATGGACACATAAGAGCATTACATTAAACACCCTGTTTACAGTTTTGTCCATGATATTCTCCCCCACTTATTCCTTCGACGTCCTTGTCGAAGCCTTTGCTAGTGTCAACTCTGTTGAATCTCGGATTTTGATGATGAAGTCAATTGTCATTTGTTATCTAATCTATGTGTTGAGATAAGTGTGCAGGATTAACTACGATGAGATTAAGACAAGCAGCAGGAGTTGCGCCGGAGTCAAGATCATGATCACGTTGGGAGTTCGAGAGTTCGACGGAAGTTCGGACGGTCGTCGGAGGTTCAGAGAGAACAGATCCGAGAAGTCCAGAAGCTTGCCAAGCGAAGCTCGTCGGAACTCGCCAAGTGGATCGTCGCAAAGTCCAGGAGTATGCCGGATGTCCGCAGAAGGATCACCGAGGGTTATCGGTTGATCGACGGAAGTTGGCCGGAAACTCGCCGGAAGAAGCGATTGACGCATCGGAGCAAGCTGCAGAAGTTGTCTTAGAGATAATCGTAGTTAGCACGATGATTAAGCATGAAAATGGGAGGTGATCCCATTAGCTTAATCTTGGGGCAATTGGGCCCCTGAAAAGATTCAAAGTGGGTCGAATGGAGTGAACCATTCGGACCCTGATTGCACCAGGAGGTGCAACCGCCCCAGCCAGGAGGTGCAACCGCCTGGGCTGTGGGGTTGAGAGGTGCAACCGCCCCAGCCAGGAGGTGCAACCGCCTGGGCTGTGGGGCTGGGAGGTGCAACCGCCAGGGTTGCAAGGCTGGGAGGTGCAACCGCTCCAGCCAAGAGGTTGCACCGCCAGAGCTCAAGTTCCGAGCTCTGCCAGGCGATGCAACCACCAAGCTCAGTCTTCGAGCTTTGGCAGAGTGGTGCATCAGCCTGAGCTCAGTCTCGAGCTTTGCCAGGTGATGCATTCACCAAGCTCAGTCTTCGAGCTATGGCAGAATGGTGCATCAGCTTGAGCTCAGTTTGGAGCTCTGCCAAGTGATGCAACCACCGAGCTCAGATTTCGAGCTCTGCCAGGTGATGCAACCACCAAGCTCAGTCTTCGAGCTCTGCCAGGTGATGCAACCATTGAGCTCAGTCTTCGAGCTCTGCCAGGTGATGCAACCGCCTGATCCCAGAAATTCTGGGATTTGATCGATTTGATCGTTTTGAGCTCGAATTTTGAATTGGGTTGGGGCCTATAAATACCCCACCCATTCAGCACTGAAGAGACACAGACCTATACCGAAATTGTGATCTTTTCTGTGATTCTAAAGAGCTCAAAAGTGTTGTAAAGCCCTTGAGTCTCCTCCTTCTGTTCTTCAAGTTTTCAACTGTAAAGTGAGGAGAGAAAGGTCTGTAAAGGTTGTCTCCTAAGCCTGTCAAAAGGAGAGAAACTGTAAGAGGGAAGTTTGGCCTTCGCCCATTGAAGGAAGGCAGCTAGTTGACGTCGGCAACCTCATCGGTGGAGGAAGCCAAAAGTGGAGTAGGTCAAGGCTGACCGAACCACTCTAAATCTCTGGTTTGCGTTTATTTTCGAGCACTTTATCATTACTGCAAACCTCCCTCATCACTACTGCTCTCTGCGCTTTCACGAACAAGTTCTAAGTGCTGTTCTTCCAAATCTGCATTCAGACGTAAACTCGTATTTTCATACATTACAGTTTACGTTTACGTTTGATTCTGCAAATCTGTTTTCCGTGCTTTTACGAACGAGCTTCCTTGCAGTTTACGCTTACATTTTAATCCTATTAATAACTGCAATCTGTCCTCTACGATCTTACAAACGAGTTTCAACATTTAGACGTAAAACTGCATTCAGACGTAAATCGACTTTCTTCGCTCAATCATCAGATTTCAGTTCACGTTTACGTCTTGGTTTCATCTGCATACTGCCTTCTGCGAGTATACAAACAAGTTTCAAAGTTTAGACGTAAATCTGCGTCTAACTGCGTTTAGACGTAAATCTACGTTTAGACGTAAAACTGCGTTTAGACGTAAAACTGCGTTTAGACGTAAAACTGCGTTTAGACGTAATACTGCGTTTAGACGTAAATCTGCGTTTAGACGTAAAACTACGTTTAGACGTAAAACTGCGTTTAGACGTAAAATCTGCGTTTAGACGTAAATCTGCATTTAGACGCAAAACTGCGCTTAGACGCAATCTGCGCTTAGACGTAAAACTACGTTTAGACGTAAAACTGCGTTTAGACGTAAAATCTGCGTTTAGACGTAAATCTGCATTTAGACGCAAAACTGCGCTTAGACGCAATCTGCGCTTAGACGCAAAACTGCGCTTAGACGCAATCTGCGCTTAGACGCAAACTGCACTTAGATACAAACTGAGAATTTGCTTTTGCATCATAATAGTTTTTGAACAAACGCAGCTTTTGGTTTTAAATTTATTATACGATTTCCGCTGCACTAATTCACCCCCCCCTCTTAGTGCTCTCGATCCTAACAAACTCCTCACCTTTATTAACTCTTCAATCTTTTGCTCTAACTACAATGTGCCTCTTGATTCTCAATTGCTCTCCACTATTGTTGTTGAGTAGTCGAACTTTTGATCCACCATGCTGCTTCAACTCGCCAATGACTCTGACTTTAGTGTAGGGTTGGTTGAGTTGTGTTGATCCCTGTTGATTCTTGCTGATCCTTTAAATGAAGGAAAAGACCATCTTTACTATGCGTTAGTATCTCAAATGCCTCACGTTGTTTGAACTGGGTGGATGTTTGTTGAAGTTATAACGAGCATCACCTCATAAACTTTTGAAGTTTTTTGGGTCATCCCTTTACAAAATTTGCTTTTGTTTGGCATTTTATTGGGAAATGAAGCGGACAATCTACTCTTAGTAGCATTGATTATCATTGGTGAGGATTTGACAACTATTGTCTTCTAGAAAGATCTTTGAACATGTGCAAAGCTCCTCTGCTGGATATATATAGGAGAATTGGGGTACTCAGTTTCACCCATTCTATTAAGAGTTGAGAAGACAAATGCTACTTTGATTTTGCCTACCTCCTCGAGGGTTGTATTCCATGCATCAAGCTAGTTATTAGCCTTCGTTTGCTCTTTGCTCACACTTCTCATGCACTTGAAGTGTTTGCATTCCTTCTATTGGGTTAGTTAGTGTGATTCACCTTCCCAATGCCATCGAACTTCTGGAATGTAGGAAGTTTTTGTTGAATCTCAGATTTTGATGATAAAACCAATTAATAGTGTTTATTTGATCTGTGTTTTGAGTGACGTAGGAAGCTTCGATTAAGGAGAGATAATTAAAAGCAGGAAGAATCATGTTGGGCGAGAGTGGAACTTGTCAAAAGATTGAACGTCGAGTCGGAGGATCGGTCGACATATCGACAGAAGGCTTCATGCCATCGGTTTGAACATCGGGCCAAGAAGAGTGAAAATTGTGCTAAGGAAATCGGAGTTGCGGAGGTCAACTAGCCGATTGGGCAATAAGTTGCAAGAGAGGATAATGCGCCGAAGATTCGGACGAAGCGTCGATGAACTAATGACATGCTGGACAACATTTGATTAGTTTCGTAATAATTGTCTAGATCGAAGTAGGTTTTTGGCGTAATTAGGTTGGAATTGGGCCAACACAATTAATGGCCAATTGGGCCCAAGTTTAGGATGTGTTGGGCTAAGTGAAAGGCCCAAATAGTAACCCAACAGATAAAACCATCAATGGCATAGTCTTTGAGATTGTGTTAGGCAATGATACCGCTAGTTTGGGCGATGGTACCACCCAAACTTAGTCTCTGAGACTGTCAAGTGGTGGTACCGCTAGTCTGGGTGGTGGTACCGCCTGGACATAGTCTCCCAAGCTGTGGTGCCGCTAGACTAGGCGGTAGTATTGCCTAGTGTTAGTGCTGTAGGCGGTGGTACCGCCCAGCACAAGCGGTGGTACCGCCCGGACTCAGGAAACCTGGGATGAGACATTTTTTTGCTCCAATTTTGAAGCCATTTAGAGTCTATAAATGCCCTAGCTATTCCTACATGGAGTAGCAATAATTAAGCATGAAATTGAGTTGAAAAATAGGGAATGAATACTTAAAAAAATTGGGAAACTCTCTTAGGATTTAGGATCACCTCTTCCTAGTATTTAGAAGTTCATCTAAAGGGAGAAATGAGGTCTAAGAAAAAGAGGCTTATAAGGGTTATCTCCTAAACACGTGAAAAAGAGAAAGAGTGTAAAAGAGTAATTTTTTTTTTTTGGTAAGTAAAAGTAAAATTCATTATGTGTAAAGTTTCTATAAATAGCTTTATCTATACAAGTCATAGACAAAGCCAAGTAACTCATAGAGTGCTAATGCGATAGTTATGACTACACATGCTGTAGACTATAACTATCTGTGGGTATATTATTTGGCATCATTCCCAAGATCTTTAGCTAATAGCAAAATTAAATTTGATAAAAATATTTTTTTCTCTTCGGGTGAAGTGCTCGGTTTTGAGTTCATGCTCCATACAGGATCTTGAGTCTCTAATAATCTCTTTCAAGAGCTGAGCATTGTTTGTGTGTTGACATTCAAAGATTCTATTACATCTCTCCTTCCACATCCACCAAATAGCACATCTGAAAATAACCTTTGCCAGTTGTGTAAGAGGCCCTTTTCTTGAGAAACATTGCATAAGGTCGCCTAGTTCTTGGTGCAAGTTTGGTTGCGGCAGTCTATTGAGTTCAAATCGCTGGAGAATCTCCTTCCATATCCATTTTGTATAATCACAAGCAAAATAGAGGTGGTCAACAGTTTCTTCTTGTTGCAAACAAAGGGAGCATCGGTTAACATGATAGATACCTCTTCTTTTCATATTGTCTATTGTAGGTAGTTTATTGAGAAGGGCCTGCCATGTACATAAGGAGTGTCTTTGTGATCCCGGTCGATCCCATGTCCAACTGCTTGGGACCCACTTGTTATTTCTTTGCCTAATTTGATTCCATGCGGATGTGGCACTAAATTTACCATTGTCATGAGGCCAAATAAGTATATCTGAAGAGTTGTTCCTGATTCGAATAGCTATGATAGTCGGCCAAAGTGATAACATTTCAGGAGAAATAGGATTAGGGAGACACCAAGTACCGTTAGCGATGAACTCGGAAACCTTCCAATCTTTGGGAGCCCCAAGATCTTTTCGTATTCTGTCGCCATATAATTGAAATATACTCTTCCCATTCACCCAAGGATCGTACCACATATTAGTACTAGTTCCAGAAGAGATTGCATACGAAATGTGTTTGATTAGCCAATTCCTTGCCTTTAAAATTCCTTTCCAAGCTGCAGAGTGGTATGTTCTTGTTGAAATTTCCCATATTGATTCCTTTGAGAGATACTTAGCAGAAACCCAATGTGACCATAAGGAACATTTGTTTTGCAAAAGATCCCACAATTGCTGTACCAAACATGCTTGATTCCAATCTCTAGTATTTCTCAAATTTAGCCCCCCTTCATCTTTCGGTTTGCAAATACTATCCCAATTTACCATATGCATTGCCTTATCATTTGTGCCATTCCAGAAGAAGTTCATTAATAACCGTTCAATATCTTGGAGAAGTCCAACAGGCAGAAGAAATGCATTACACCAATATATAGAGTAGGAGTGCAATACCGAACGGATGAGTTCGAGTCGTCCTGCTTTTGATAGAAACCTATTTTTCCAAGAAGAAATTCTATTCTTTATTTTTTGCAGGATAGGTTGACAGTGGGTTTTGTGAATGCCTGTGGATATGAGCGGGAGACCCAAATAAGGAACTGGCAAGCTTCCTTCACTAACCCCCAAAGTTTGTGAAATAAAGACCTTATCCTCAACGTAAGGGCTCATATATACTTTACTTTTCGCATGATTTAACTGAAGTCCAGAAACCATACCAAAGTCATTCATAATAGTAGCCAGGTTCTTTACTGAAGTTGGTTCATTTTGGAGAAAGATAAGTAAGTCATCTGCAAATGTTATATGTGATATATGAACAGAACCAGCACTGGGTACCTTAATGCTGTCATTTAAGACTGCGTGTTCCAACATACAGCTAAGTCCTTCCATCGCAATAGTAAAGAGATACGGAGAGAGTGGATCACCTTGTCGGATGCCATTCGTGCTCCCAAAAAAACCAATAGGTGAGCCATTAAAGAGTATCGAAAACTTTAGAGTTTCTAGGCAAGATTGAATCCAATTAATCCATTGCTGTGGGAAGTTCATATCAAGGAGCATCTTATAGATAAATTTCCTATTAACTGAATCAAAGGCTTTCCTTAGATCAGCTTTAATGCAGATTTTTGTCCCTCTTGCTTTTGGATGCAAATCTTTGACCAAGTCATTAGCAAGCAAAATGTTATGATGTATACTTCTCCCTTTGATGAAAGCAGCTTGATTTGGGCTAATGATCTTGTGTAATACCTTTTGCATTCTATTTGCCAATACTTTGGAGATGATCTTGTATATAAAGTTGCATAATGATATGGGTCGATAGTTCTCTAGTGAATCAGCCCCTGCATTCTTCGGAATTAAAGAAATAAAAGTGCAATTCATCTCTCTAAGAATATGACCTGAAGAGAAAAAATGTTGGCAAGCTTTGATCACATCATTTCCAATAATAGACCAAGCAGTTTGGTAAAATTCAGCTGGAAATCCATCTGGACCTGGGCTTTTGTGCTTTGGTGACTTAAAGACAACATATACAATTTCGTCATCTGTAATTGGGGCATTGAGGATTGAAATAGCTTCCGAATCAAGTTTTCTAGTCGGCTCCACATGAATGTTATTAGGTTTCCCAGCTTGATTGAGTAAGGAATAAAAAAATTGCTCTGTGTGTGCTTTAACCTCATCTAAATTCTCAATAAGATTATCATCTTTGTCTCTGCATTTGCTGATACGGTTAACAGCCCTTCGAGTAGCAATTGAAGCATAGAAAAATTTAGTATTGGAATCCCCTAGTGTAAGCCAATGCTGTCGAGACTTCTGCTTTGCAAAACTTTCCTCCTGTTTTAAGGCTTGCATGAAGTTATTTCTGGCTTCCGTCTCTTTGTAGATAATATTTTCATCATTTGGCTGAAGTTGCAACTCATGTTGTAATGACATTAGTTCCTTTCTGCAAAATTGAACTCTGGTGGTAATATTGCCAAAGGTATTTGTATTCCACTCCTTTAGTGCTGCTTTACAGGCTTTGAGCTTTTGACATAAGATGTAAGGGGGAGATCCATGCACATTAACATTCCAAGCAGATCTGATAACATCAAGAAATTGAGGATGAGTACTCCACATGTTAAAGAATCTAAACGGTTTCTTGCCTCTTGGTGTCGCTTTTTCTGCGTGTATATACATTAAAGAATGGTCAGAAAACAAAGGAGCACCATACTCAAGAAGTGAATCTGGGTAAACTGTTAACCATTCATGATTAATCAAACACCTATCAAGTCGAGCCATTATTTTTCTGTTAGCAGCACCTTGATTACTCCAGGAGAGCCAATTACCCACAGATTTCATATCAAACAATGCTGCAGTGTCAATGTAATCATTAAAACTTTGAAGCTGACTTTCTGAAAGTTGTCTACCCCCCACTTTTTCATTTGTGTACCGAACAGTATTAAAGTCTCCAAGAACAATCCAAGGTACATTGAGACAGCCATTTACAATATTAGTCAGGTCAGACCAAAGAGTATTTCTTTCTTGCATACTGTTTGAAGCATATATACCAGTGAAATTGAATTGACAGCCATTCTTTTTATCCTCTACCTTAAGATGAATGAATTGATCAGTAGCAGAAATAAACCAAGCATTAATAGAGTTAGGATTCCATAAGACCCATATTCTACCAAAAGTTTCATTTGAGTCATTGGTAAACAGTTCTGCGTCCGGCCATATTAAATTCTTTTGAGCTTGAACGCGCGATTGTTTAATTTTCGTTTCCACTAGAATAACAATATCACATGCGGCAGACTTGATTATTCTGTTGAGCTCCCGACATTTCTCCGACTTATTAAGTCCGCGAACATTCCAGCATGTTATCTTCATTAGTAATAAACAAATGAAAAGGTAGTAAGGTATTCATCCTACGACTTTGGATGGATTGTACCATCCTTTTTCTTATCCTTCGGTTTTGTATTTTCTTCCCGCACAATATCCTTACCTTTTATGGCTTTATTCCTATATTTATCCACTTCATCTACAGCTTGCAGATTTTTAAACTTTAAAGTACCTTGAATCATGTGGTCTTGATTGGCAGGGTTTGTTGAAGCTCGATAAGATTGTTGCAGCACAATATCCTGGATAGTACTTGTTGGAGCAGCGTGGCTAGAGAGGTTTGTTGGGGCATGAGTTTGTTGAGTCAGAATATCCTTGTTGGCGATGTTTGTTGTGGCCTGAGTTTGTTGAGGAAGAATATCGTTGCTGGCGAGATTTGCTTGGGCCTGAGTTCGTTGAGCTATTGTCGATGGATCCGATGATATTAGAAGAGATGAAGTTCCTGACTTATGTTTCTCCTGTCCACTAGTACCATGGGACACCTCTGTTGTGGAAGGCTCTGACATTATAGGAAGAGATAAAGTTTTGGAATTGTCCTTCTGTCCGCGGTGCTTTCCTTGCGAGTCGGAATGCTCAATAGTTTTCGCCACCATTGGTGCTACTGCCATTAGAGAAGAATCACTTTGTTGCTGAGGTGCTTGACGTGGTCGATAGACCTTTGTGGTTGGTTGTGGGGTTTGCTGACAAGCTCCATTTGCATGACCAAAAGATAAGCAACGCTGACATCGTTGTGGCTTCCAGGAATATGAGACATGTACCTTCCGAGTGTTCCCGTCAAGATCGCGATAGAAAACTTCATTAGGAAGATCTTCATCGGAAGAAACCAGCACACATGCTCGTGCAAATGCTAATCTCGTCTGAGCTGCTGTTGCTTTGTCGATGTAGAGTGGCTGTCCCAGAGTGCTGCATAACTTTGCAATAAAACGTCGACTCCAAAGATGTAGAGGCAGTCCTTGAAAGGATACCCATAATGGAATAGACTGTAGGCTATCTAACTCCAAACGGACATCAGGAGACCAACGTCGTAAAATCATTGGATGACCGCGGATAGTCCAGAATCCTTCGAGGATTCGTTGCAAATCTTCTTCAGAGTATAGCTTGCAAACAAAGAATCCGTTCTCCAGCATATGAAGATCAAATGACGATATTCCCCATCGAGTTTTGATAAATGAGGATAATGGGAAATAAGATGTTTTGAGACCTACCACATAGCCAACAATCGCCATTGACCATGTCTCAATAAGCTCTGCTGAATCAGCAGTCTCGTATACAGCAATCTTCTTATCAGCCTGAACTTCTGGCGTAATGAATTCCAAGCTTAGATCTGGACTTCCAACCGGAGCCTTGAATAGGCTAGTCCAAGGCCGAGGTTCATTGGAAATTAGAGCAGGCTGCCGCGATCTAGAGCGCGACCTGCTTCGATGCTGCTTCATCGAAGGAGTTTCTCTCTGGAGAGGATATGGTGGAGGAGCAACTTGAGGGATAACAGTAGGGAGTCTTGCCATCGTTTCAACCCTCCCGCCACCGTCGCCAGCCCTAAGGGCCGTCGATGCCATGTTTGATCCCTCTTCTGGTCACCGCTACAGAATCGTCACCATAGGGAAAAGTCACCGCTGCAGAATTTCAGATCGTCGCTACAGTACCGTCGCCCTAGATCTGGTCGCCGCTGCAGTGTCGTCGCCGCTACAGTACCGTCGAATCAGATCTGGTCGCGCTGCAGTGTCGTCGGCGCTACAGTACGTCGACCTAGATCTGGATCTGGTCGCCGCCGCTACAGTACCATCGCCCTAGATCTGGTCGCGCTGCAGTATCGTCGCCGCTACAGTACCGTCGACCTAGATCTGGTCGCCGCTGCAGTGTCGTCGCCGCTACAGTAACATCGACCCAGATCTGGTCGCCGCTGCAGTGTCGTCGGCGCTACAGTACGTCGACCTAGATCTAGATCTGGTCGTGTCGCCCTAGATCTGGTCGCCGCTGCAGTGTCGCCGCCGCTACAGTAACGTCGACCCAGATCTGGTCGCCGCTGCAGTGTCGTCGGCGCTACAGTACGTCGACCTAGATCTAGATCTGGTCGTGTCGCCCTAGATCTGGTCGCCGCTGCAGTGTCGCCGCCGCTACAGTAACGTCGACCCAGATCTGGTCGCCGCTGCAGTGTCGCCGCCGCTACAGTACCGTCGCCCTAGATCTGGTCGCCGCTACAGTGTCGCCGCCTGTATATCTGTGTAAAAGAGTAATTGATCTTTGCCTATTGATGGAGACTTCAAAAGCGAATGTCCGTAATTGAAGAAGAAGGTGCTCACACAAAAGAATAAGAAAGCATTCAAGGCGACATGAGACAAATCGAGTACATCCAAAAACGAGAAGCAAACTTACAAAAAAGAGGTGGCGAACTATACCTTGGTAGCTCTCGACGATGAGGTAAATGACTCACCCGAAACCTCTTTACCTTAGAATGAAAGTACTTGAGTTGTTTGATGATTTTAAATTAGTAATAAAAAATATATACAAAAAAAAAAATTCATGCTTCTCTTTCTAGTGATTTTGAAAAATTAAAAATGAGCATGACAATTGCATGTTAACTCCTTCCTCTAAATGTAATGAGTTAGATTCACTAAAGAAAGAAAATACATTACTACAACAAACAAAATGATTTTAATTAAAAATAATTTATGTTTAAATCATGCTTGATGATTTAATGATTTAATTATGCATAATGATTTGAAGTAATAATGATTTTTGTGATTTATGATTTATTGATCTTGATGATTTCTATGATGAAATTTGCTCTTTCGGTTTTAAATGATGATACATGTGTTGATTATAGTATATAAAACTAAGGCATACTTGTATGAAATAAATCACACAAATTGAAACAACTAAGAAGGGAATACATTTTGAAAATTTCTCTCTCGCTATCTTATCGATTTTTTTTAAAAAAATGATAAATCTATTTATGTTATTTTAAATCTCTTGAAAGTGATTTTGATGATTTTGATTATTTGAAATTGAATTAGTTTTTACCTATATCGTGATTTTGATTTATTAGAATTATAACTTGAAATATTTTATGAATCAAGATCTTCTATTATGTGTTCTCGTATTAGTTAAGAGGATTTTTTTTTAATCATGATTTTTTTTGTGAATTCTAAGAATTATAACTTGTGATTTTTTTTTATATGAATCATGATCTTGACAACTTGAAATTTTTTATACATGAACAAGATCTTTTATTCTCCTATGTTCCTTTTCGCTAAAGAAAAGATTCATCCAAACGAATCTTGATTCTTTTACTTGATATTTATAAATTGAGATTTATTATGAATCAAGATTTTTTATATTTTGTTCTCCTACGATTCGTTTTGCTATTCACTAAAAAGAAAACTTATCCTAATAAACCATGATATGCCACTTGACATCTTGATAATTTATGACTTTAGTTTTGTTAGGTATAAATTCTTTATATTTATGGTTGTATACCTTATGTGATGCTTTGAGCATTAATGTTAGAAGGAAATGAATTGTACCATGATATTCTCTTCTTCTTTCTTACAATGACCAAGGGGAGTAAGAAAATTACTAGCTTGAATGTTAAATTTAGGCAAACAAAAGCACTAGTTTGAATGTTAAATCTCCCAAATAGGTAAACTCTTCTTATACATTTTTTGGATCATGATCTTGATTTCTTGATTTTTATGACTTGAGTTTTCTTTTTAAATCAAGATCGTTTCCTATCATTCCTTCTATTTACAAAAGAAGAAATTTATCAAAATTGATACATGGTCGTTTGGTATTCATGACTTGATCTTTCATTTTTTGTTATTGAAATATTGATATAAATTTATCCTTGTTATTTATCCTTGTCATGATATGAAAATTGATGTAAAGGGAAAAGAATTATAAAATTATATTCTTCTCTTCTTTTCGACAGTAACAAAGGGGGAGATAAAATTTGCTAGCTTGCACAATTCAAGAAGAAGCTAAAACTTATTAGTTTGCACATTTCAAAGAAAGGCAAAACTTGCTAGCTTTCATATTCTAAAATGATGCATTGCTATCTTGCTATTTACTATCTTGCATTCTTTCTCAAAAACTTGCTAACCTTCATACTTAAAAGAGAAGTAAAACTTGCCAAATTGCTAGCTTGCATGTTCTAAAATGATGTAAAATTTGCTAGCTTATATGATGTAAAACTTGTTAAAATTGCTAGCTTACTCATCTCAAAAGAGAAGCAAAGTTTGCTAGTTTGCATATTTCAAGAAAATACAAAAACAAACTATCTTGCACATCTTAGCTTGCATATCTAAAAACTTGCTAGTTGTACTTTTCTTTTTTGTTAATGACAAAAGGGGAGAAGGTATGATGATAATCATGCATATTATGCCTAAAATGATGATTTTGAAAATATACATGATGAATGTAATGACTTGCTGCACATGATTATTTTGATATGATATGTTAAGGTTCTATCAATATGGCATATTGATAGGTTTAAACTCCATCATCAATTGGTTATCAATATAAAAAAGGGGGAGATTATTAAATCTCGAATTTTGATGATAAAATCAATTGATGAGTTTGTGATCTAATCTGCATTTTGAGTGATGCAATATTAGTTTCGATTAAGGAGAGGCAAATTAATTTAAGTAGGAGGAATCAGATATTGAGCTGGAGGGAACATGTTAGAAGATTGGACGTCGGGCCAGAGGATCAGTCAATTCGGGCATCAGGCTGAAGGATCGGACATTGTGCCAAGGAGATCGGACATTGCAAGAGTCAACATGCCGATTGGAAAATATGCCAAAGGAAAGGACGATGCACCAAAGGATCGAATGAAGTACCAGATGATCCAATGACTTGCCAGACAAACGATTCATTCTTTGTAATCATTTATCTCAGATCGAAGTAGTTTAGGGGGCTAATTGAGTTAGCTTTTGGTATAATTATGCTAACTCAATTAGGGGCCAATTGGGCCTTAATTGGAACTAATTTGGGCTCATTAGGATGCCCATTCAATGACTCAAGAGTTGGGTACGATGGTGGCATTGCTAGAACAAGTGGTTGAACCACTTGTGAGGTGGAAAACTAAAAAAACCTAGTCTCTAAGGCTGTCAAACAGTGGTACCGCCAGACTGGGTGGTGGTATCGCCCAGTGACAGTGTGTCAAGTGGTGGTATTGCCCACTGTCAAGCTACTAGCGATAGTACCATGATAGAATCCTAGAGGAATTCTATGTATATTAATCTTTGTGGGAGATCACTCATTGAAACGCTATAGGGGTTCCACCCTCCTATAAGTCGATCAAATGGCTGCAATTATAGATATATTTTATTCCCAAAGAGATGGAAGCTATATGCTTATATAAGGCTCCAAACCCTAGCCCTAGGGGCTGCTTCCTAAGTGTGTTATCTCTTTTGCCCTTAACCCTAACCAACCAACCCAGTAAAAGGGGGCGACGACTAGGAAGCCCAAAGGCCCAAATATAAACCCTAGCCACTCTTTTTTATAGGATAGAGGCAGCTAGGCGGGGTTTATTACAATCTCACAAGGTTTTATTAGCTGCTTCTTGGTTGAGTAGGACCCAACCTTGCTAGGGTCCTATCAAGTCCGCCCTCTCCAAATCAACCTTCTCCTTAAGGTTGAGGTTCCATGAACTTAGAGAATCGGGTCTTCAGCTCCTCATGTGATTCTCATGTGGCGTCTTCAAGTGGTAAATTACTCTAATACACTAATACTTCAATAGAGGGACGTCGGCGGCGCATCACGATTCTGCGGTCGAGGATGGCTTGTTGTTGGGCTTGAATATCTCTATCATTAGTGGTGTTGGGTAGTTGGATCTAGGGTGACTCGTGTTCTCCTAACTTCAGGCATGATACGTGGAAGATATGGTGAATTTTGGCATCCTAAAGAAATTTAAGTCTATACGCCACGGCTCCAATACGCTCTGTGATCTGATAGGGCCTATAAAAACGTGGGGATAGCTTAATAGAGGCTCGTGTGTTGATGAATAGTTTCTTATGTGGCTGTAGGCGAAGATAAACCCAATCTCCTACTGAAAATTCTCTTTCGCTTCGTTGTGTATTAGCTTGCTGCTTCATTCTGGCTTGAGTGGTAGAGAGATTATCCTTTAGCAGTTGTAGGAGTTTGTCCCTGTCAATCAATTCTTGGTCGACCTAATCTACCTTTGCCGAGCTAATTACATACTTTGGAATCATAAGGGCTGGTCGACCATACAGTACTTCATAAGGGGCACATTTTGTAGATGAATGATATGTAGTATTATACCACTATTTGGCTCAGGGAAGCCATTTCGCCCACTTCTTTGGTCGGTCACTAGCGAAACACCGAAGGTACATCTCTAAATACCTGTTCACCACCTTTGTTTGGCCGTTAGTTTGTGGATGATATACTGTGCTCATCTTGAGTTTGGTGCCCTATAACTGAAATAACTTGGTTCAAAATTTACTAGTGAAGATCCTGTCATGATCACTTACAATGGACCTTGGCATCCCATATAGTTTAACAATATTTTCTATGAAAATCTAGGCAATGCTAGCAGTAGTGTAGGTATTTCACACATAATAAAAACAAGCATATTTCGTAAGTCGATCAACCACTACGAGAATTGTGCTCTTACCTTTGGAAGGTGATAGTCCTTTGAGGAAGTCCATGGAGATGTCAGTCCACACTGAGTTTGGTATAGGTAGTGGTTATAGCTTTCCTGGATTTGCCACTATTTCACCCTTGAGCTGTTGACATACATCACATTATGCCACATATTCAAAAATAATTTTTTTCATCCCTCTCCAAGAAATATTTTGTTTCACTCTTTTGTAGGTTCTCAAGAATCCAGAGTGCCCTACTAAAGGTGTAGAGTGCATTTCATGCAGGATGATTTTGATATAAGGGGAGTCGGGTATAAGCACAATGCGACCTTTGTAGCGTAGATCCCTTAAATCCCAAGTGTAGTAGGCTATTGCACTTGGATCCTCCTCCAATTTTTTTATGATGTTGCTAATCTCTGGATCCTTCTTCCATTCTTCCCTAATGTCCTCATGGAAGCCGGTGGTAGGAAGGAAGATGACTGAAAATTTAGCTTGCTCAAGTAGTCGTGAGAGTACATCTGCAATAATGTTTTCTTTCCCCTTTTTGTAAATAATTTCATAATCAAATCCTAGAAGTTTGGTTACCCATTTTTGCTGCTCGGAAGATGATATCTTCTACTCCAAAAAGTACTTGAGGCTTCTATGGTCGGTTTTAATTTGAAATCGTCAACCGATCAGGTAGGGTCTCCACCTTGTTATTGTGTGCATAATGGCGAGCATCTCCTTATCATATATTGACATGTTTTGATGGGAGAGATGTTGAATCTTAGATTTTGATGATGAAACCAATTAATAGTATTTATGATTTAATCTGTGTTTTGAGTGATGTAGGAAGCTTCAATCAGGGAGAGACAATTAAAGCAGAAAGAATCATGTTGGGCTGGAGAAAAACACGTCAGAAGATTCGACATCAAGCCAGAGGATCGGTCAACATATCGACAGAAGGCTTCGAGCCATGGTTTCAGGCATCGGGCCAAGAAGAGTGGATATTACGCTTAGGATATTGGAGTTACGGAGGTCAATTGGCTAATTGGGCAATAGGCCGCAAGAGAGGAGGATACGCTGAAGAATCAAACGAAGCGTCGATGAACCAATGACATGCCGGACAATATGATTCATACTTAGTAATAATTGTCTAGATCAAAGTATGTTTTGTGTGCAGGATTAACTATGATAGCAAGGCATAAAGCAAAATCAAGTCTCGGAGTCAAGAATACGATTTCGTTGAGAGTTCGAGAGTTCGTCGGAAGTTCGAACGTTCATCGAAAGTTCAACCGGAATTGACCAAGAAGTCCAAGAGCTTGCTAAAGAAGCTTATCGGAACTCTCTAAGAAGATCATCGTGAAGTCCCGGAGCTTGTTGGGAGTCCGCTAGAACATTGCCGAGAGATCGTCGGAAGCTCGTCGAAAGAAACCTAGACTTACGAACTTTGTTTAGCTTAGTAAATGTCTTAAAATTTGTAGTTAGCACATAAATGAGATTAGAATTGGGCCAACCCAATTAGGGGATAGTTGGGCCCAAGTTTAGGCTGTGTTGGGCCAAGAGAAAGGCCCAAACAGTGACCAAACAGGTGAAACCGTCGTGGCACAGTCTCCGAGACTATGTCAGGCGGTGGTACTGCTAGTCTAGGCAATGGTACCACCTAGACACAGTCTTTTAGGTAGTGGTATCGCCCAGTGTTAGACTACAGGCGGTGGTACCGCCCGTAGCCTGAAATTTTTGGGGATTTGAATTTTGGCTCCATTTTGGAAACCATTTGGGGTCTATAAATACCCTAGTTATTCCTGCATAGAGAAGGAAGAAAAGTGAATAAAAACTCTTGTGTTTCTAGAGTTGAAAACCCTTGTAAAGTATAGAGTCCTCCTAAAGTTTAGAGACCATTCTAAGAGAGAGTGTGAGTGAAGCTTTGTAGAAAGGGGGTGTAAAGGTTCTCTCCTGAGCTTACAAAAGGAGAATAGAGTTGTAAGAAGGAGGTTGATATTTGCCTATTAAAGGAAGATCGATAGTGGATGCCGGTGGCCTCGACGGAAGAGGAATCGGTGGAGTAGATGTAGGTCACAACGATCAAACCACTATAAAAATCTAGTTTACATTTTTTTTGAGCAATTTACTTCAACTACAAACTGCCTTCTTATCACTTGCTATACTCTTCCATACGCTTTTAATTTAAGCATCTTTATGAAATGGGTTTTATTATACGAAAGATTTTCAAACCAACATGATTTTACCGCTACACTAATTCACACCCCCCCCCTCCTCTTAGTGCCGACTCGTTCCTAATAAGGGAGACAATGCCTTACTGGTGTATGCGATTGGTTGACCATCTTGTATAAGAACGGCTCCAATTTCGACTCTAGATGCTTTAGCCTCAATGATAAAGGGTTAGTTGAAATCTGGTAGCGCTAGCACCGGCGTCATTGTCATGGCTACCTTAAGTTTGTCGAAGGCAGCGAAGCGAAGGCTTCATCCGACCATTGGAAGGCATCTTTTTTTTGTAGAGAAGTGAGGGGTGCACTGATCTTCCTATAGTCCTTGACAAATTTTTGGTAGTAGCCTGTTAGTCCAAGGAATCCACGTAATAATTTCACGTTTATAGGTTTCGGCCAACCTTACATTGCTTCAATTTTTGTTGGGTCTACCACCATGTTAGGACCCTTTTTCTGAGCTTTTGAATAATGTTTATTGAGTCTATTTAGTCCAGTTGTTTATTGAGTCGGTTTAGTTCAGTTAGAGTCAAGTAGAGGTTTATTTAATATTTATTTATTATTAGAGTTCAAGTCCTGATGGACTCTGGGTGGAACTCTATAAATAGGGATGTAACTGCTTCTTTTCAGTTATCTATGAAAAATATTATTCTGTCTTTTGACAAACCCTAGGAGGTCGATCCTCTCGAAGCGATCAAGGAGGGCCGATCCCCTCGAAGCGATCAAGGAGGCCGATTCCCTCGAAGTGATCATCCCCTTTCTCTTCTTCTTTTTTACGATAAGATTTTAGGGTCTTATCATTTGGTATCAGAGCGACGATAAGACTCCTAGGGTCTTATCACACCACTCTAGGTGGAACTCTATAAATAGGGATGTAACTGCTTCTTTTCAGTTATTTATGAAAAATACTATTATGTCTTTTGACAAACCTTAGGAGGTCGATCCTCTCGAAGCGATCAAGGAGGGCTAATCCCCTCGAAGCGATCAAGGAGGTTGATCCCCTCAAAGCGATCATTATCATTCCCTTTTCTCCTCTTTCTTCCACAATAAGACTTTAGAGTCTTATCATTTGGTATCATAGCAACGATAAGACTTTAGGGTCTTATCATTTGGTATCAGAGAGACGATAAGACTCCCAGGGTCTTATCAATTGGTATCAGAGCGGCGATCCTTGATGTTCTCACTGCAACGTTGTCGTAGTTAACGCTATCGTAGTTATAAAAAAAAAAAAAGAAAAAAAGAAAGGAAACGAAGAGAGGAAGAAAAGCCGCAGCCACGCACCCTCGCATCCCCTGCTTCCAGCCAGCTCACCCGCCGCTGCTGCTCTCCGGCCACCGACTACCATCGCCCTCTTTCCGGCCGGCAACCACCGCTGCTGCTGATACCCGGCCAGCGCCCACCGCCACCGTTGTGCCCCGGCCAGCAACCTTCTCTCCTCGCTTCCCCATCTCGCTCGAGCAAGAAGGCTACGACTACTGTTTCCCAGCCAGCGGACCACCCCAGTCGGCGACGCTGCCCTAACCGCACCCCTATCGTCGCCTCCCAGCCGAGAAACCACCGCTGCTAGCCACCGCCGGTCATGATTAGTCGGCATCGCCAGTGACTTCCCCTACGGTGGGACAGAAACAGAGTATCCTCTGTTGCCGCAGCCGCCGGTCTCCCCTACCGCTACGAGCGCCGACTGCCACCACCATCGCCGCTGCTTCCTGGCTGGCAACCACCGCCACTGTTGCCTCTCAACCCCGGGAACAACCTTTCCTTTTGCGGTGTGACAGAAACAGAGCTCCCTCTATTTGCCGTAGCCGCCCGTCGATCCCAGCCAGCGGACCGCCCCATCGTCGCTTCTACCGTCGGCGACGCTGCCTAGTCCGCCATCGTGCTGCCCCCCCGGGTTGCAGTCACAGTCACCGGGTATCGCAGCCCCTCCTTGCAGCGGTTGCAGAAATAGAGCTTCCATTGTTGACGCAGCTGCCGGTCTCCCCTATCGTTGCGAGCACCGATTGCCACCATCGTCGCCGCTGCTTCTCGGCCGGCAACCACCGTCGCCGCTGCTCCTCGACCAGCAGTTTTCCCTCCTTGCTGCTCCACCCTGCTCGAGTGAGAAGGACTGCGACCGCTGCTTCCTGGCCAGCGGACCAACCCCTCCGTCACTTCTACCGTTGGCGACGCTACCCCCAACCGCACCACCATCGCTGCCTCCGCTGCCACCATCGCTGCCTGCCCTTGGGTCGCAGCTACAGTCGCTTGACCATCCCTCTTCATGGCGATCAAAATAAGGCAACTACGACCGTCGTAGCCACCGCTGTCTCCTCAACCGCATGGGATTCCTTGGTGTCACTAGTGCCTCCTTCCATAGTGCGATAGAGACAAACATCGTTCCCTCCCATCCGCACCATCACAACCACCGCGGCGGCGAGCCCTTGGTGGCGTTGCCCCCAGCCGCACCACCGTCGCTGCCTTCCCTTGGGTCGCAACCGTCGCAATCGCAGCCGGTCGACCTCCCCTCCTCGTGGCGACCACAACAGAGTAACTTTACATTTTTTACCGCAGCCACCAATCACTATAGTTCCCGGCTAGCAACCATTGCCACCGCTACTCCTGGCCAACGACCAACCCCTTGTTCTGCAGTAGTCGCCCTCTAATAGCGAACGCAGCAACCGTAGCAAGTACGCTGCCCTGCCTCAACCCTAGCAGCGCACGCAACACCGATTCCTCTTCTCAACCTTGGTCGCTTCAACGTTGCCTCCCCCTTGCTTAGCATATTCTACCACAACTGCAGGTTGCCATCATGGTAGTCTCAACCCTGCTGCCCGGCGATTGCCTCTTGAGTCGCAGCAGCTGCAGCCACATCAACGCAGTCGCCTTCCAACCCCGGCGCTCTCACCCCACGCAGCGATAGAAACAGGGCAGCAACTCTTCCTCCAACGCAACGACCGCAGCATTGCCCTCGACATCCACCTCCTTGGCAAATTCGCATCGACAATGTTGATGCCTTTGATCGACACCAAAAATAGGAGTTGAGATTATATATTTACAGTCTTACGCAATGGCCACTGATAACTCAGTGAAGGCACAAATGGAAGCGATGGAAACCAGAATTGAGAACCGGCTATAAGAAATTCTTCATGATTTCAAAAAGAGCTTGTTGGAGCATTTTAGTGGGTTTCAACAAGATGGGAGCTCAAGTTCTACGTTGCATAGATATGAAAATACAGGAAAAAGGCCCCAAGATTGTGACACAAACTATTTACACATGAAGGTGAAATTTCCGAGATGGAAAGATGGAGATCTGACCAGTTGGATCTCTAGGGCAGAAATTTTTTTTCATTTTCACAGAACTCCAAAAGAATCCAAGGCAGAAATAGCCTCAATCTAGCTCGATGGAGATGCACTCCAGTGGTACGATTGGTATGAAACTGTTTACAGAGTTTCTTCATGGGAGAAGTTCAAAAGAGGGCTTCTTGTTCGATTTGGCCCATCCGAATATGAGAATATTGATGGCCAAAGTAGGTTGGAATATCAAAGTAGAGATTGGTCAAATCAAGCTCATCAATATGAGAATATTGATGGCCAGCTCACCAAAATTTGTGAAACTTCTACAATGTTGGAATATTAAAGTAGGTTTGAAAGATTATCAAATCAAGCTAGAGATTGGTCGGAACGATAGCTTCTACATACATTTATTGAAGGGCTTAATCCGGAGATTCGGTGTGAAGTTAAGGCTCGTCAACCCCGCACTATGATAGCTGCGATCTCATTTGCACATCTATATGAGAAAAAAATTAGCAAGGAAAGATCAGCAATGGGTTTGCATTATGATGAAAAGTGGAGTATAGAGTACCAATGTAAACAAGGGCAACATATGATAATTGAGCCAATTAGAGAGGAACCGAAAGCAGAAGAGTTGGACTCCGATTATGTAGGTGTGGAAACTAATGAAGATATTGAAGCCATCACATATACAGTGCATGCATTGGTTGGCTATGCTAACCCATAAACTATAAAAATCAGAGGAACATTGAAGCATCAGCCTGTCACTATTTTGATTGATATATGCAGCACTAACAATTTTATGGACAGTGAGACTGTTGACCGATTGGCCCACCACATTGAAGACTATGACAGATTCAAAGTAAAAATCATTGATGGACGCTTATAAGAGTAATACCAAGATTAAATTCATTAAAGATAAGATTTGATGCATATTAATAAGAATATATATATTAAGAATAACCTTAAACCCAAGAACCAAATAAGTACCTCTAGATCATTATAACTAATTCATATAAACTTATTTGGACCTATTAATATCATAAGTCTAAAAGGAAATAAATATGCATTTGTGATTATTGATGACTATGGTAAAGACACTTTAATACACTTTTTAGCACAAAAAATGAGTGTTTTAAATTATTTACCAAGTTTTATAAATAAGTATAAAATAAAAATAATTTTATGATTTCATCTATTAAAGTGATAATGTTGATGAATTTAAAAATTATGATTTTTAAAAGTTTTAAGATTTAAATGAGTATGATCATAACTTTCCACTTTAATAAACCCATAACAAAATAAAGTTGTTAAAATAAAGAATAAAAATTTACAAAAGATGACTAGGCCATGCTAAATAAACATAACTTACCTAAATATTTTTGAGTCGAAACCATTAACATATAGGATCTTTATAAGTCTTAATTTATCTAAAACTTCTTATGAATTATGAAATAATAAAAGACAGTACTTTAAATTCCAAATTTTTTTGTTACAAATTTTTTTTTTTGAATAGCAAAGATATTTTCGAAAAATTTGATGCTAAATCTGGTGATAATATTTTTCTTATATATTTTTCTATTTCTAGAGTTTATAGAGTTTTTAATAAAAGATCTTTGGTTATTGAAGAATCTATTCATCTTGTTTCTAATGAATCTCCTCACACTAAGAAAACTAACTTGGATTCTGATTATTTTAAACTTAAAAGTTAAATTTAAATAATTATTCTACTCCTCAAAATAACTTGGATACTTCTATTTAAAAAATCTTATCTAAGGAATGCAAGTATATAAGTGCATATTCAAAGGAGCTAATTATTTGAGATACATAAAAAGTATTCAAACTCATTTTTTCTTAAATATATTTATGCAAATATTAATTTTCTATCATAACTAGACTCAAAAAATGGAAGAGATTCAAACAATGCTAAAAAAGAGAGCCACAATAATTTAAAAACTTAGGATTGGATGCTCCATTAGTTAAGCCCGAGTGAAGGATTTATAGTCTCAAAAGACTTCAAAAATAGAGTCAAAAATTTAAATTCCTGAGTTTTCAAGGTACCAATGGTATTATAACTGACTTTAGGTAATATTACCATTCTAATTTTTGAAATAGAGTCATAATTTTGGACTCCAATGGTACTACCAATACTAGATGCAATACCATTATCACCCTAGTTGATACTACCACCATCGTAAATGAACCACTATCACAATTGATGATAAAGTACATCTAATGCTTGTCAAATGACTAAGAGGTACTACCACCTAGACCTAGTGGTACCATTACCCTTGACTACTTTATGCCACCTATTTAGTCCAAAATAATATCAACTAAGATCTTATCTCATCAACCACTCATTCAACACACTATCGAAGCTTTCAACATATCATCGTAACTTTTCGCATGTTATTGAATTCCTCTGCTCGACGATCATCCAACATGATGATTAATTCTGTAGCTTAGTGTTTATTCTTTTGTTATTCGAGTCTTTAGTTAAAATATTTTATATGTCACTTATCTCAACAATACATTAGTTCATAAAATTCATTAATTGATTTATCATCAAAATCTATAATTTAATAATCTTTTTCTTTTTGATAATGATGATCAATTGATGATGAGATTTTAAAAAGACTTCTCTGTCATCTTAATAAAAGTCATGATAGCTTAAACTCAAATAAAAGGAGAATATATCCTTTTAAATACTTATCTTGAATTTAAGTTAAAAGATATTTGATCTCTTCAATATTAAGATTCGATCATTTTAAGCCCAAATATTAAAGTAAAAACAAGTTTTAAATTTTAAAGTTGAATTTTCAATTATTATCAAGATATAATGTCAACCATTAGTCATAAACAAAGGATAAGTGCAAATTAATCATTTGCATATATTAAACACATAAAATAAGTCAAACGTGAGCACTAAAAAAATTATAATTTAAAGCATGAGTTATTCTCTATATCCACACATAAACTAAAACAAAAGCATGACATAAGTTAAAGCAAAAGCAAGAGTTACTTTTTCCTCCTCTGTTATCATTAAAAAGGAAAAATACATACATAAGAATAATTCAAGATACTTGAATAGTGGTAGTCCAAAATACCTAAACAAAATATGAAAAGATCCATAAAAAAAGGTCAAAATATTGACAAATAAAATATCTAATATAACAATTATGCCTTGTCATGATCCAAAACATAGTGCTTATTTTTTAAGTATTAACTACATCAAGATAACGTTGTTTAGGAAGTAAAACACTAATTAGAATGTGATGACCTAGTATCTTAATTAAGGCCATGTATTATCATTCAAAGAAATTTAATAGGCCTAGTTCCCTTCTAACAATACAAGCATACTAATATAATTCATAATAAAATAATATATAATATTAATATGATTGGTTCACGAGTGTTGAATATGATTTTTTATCAAACAAATTACACTAGTGTTATCACATTTTATGAAAATATTTTTCATACAAATTTTATAATCTTCTAAAGTGTACTTCATCCAAATCACATATCGACAGCATGCATCTACCATAACACATTTTTCTTTAGCTATTGATAGTGCAATAAAATTTTTCTTCATAACCAACTAAGAAATAAGTACACTGCCTAAAAATTGACAAGTTCTACTGGCACTTTTTTAATTTATTCTATATCTTACAAAACCAACATTAAGCAATCAAATAAAAATTTATCAGATTTGGGGTATCATAGTATACAATAAACTTCTTATTATGTCTCTATAAGTATTTTAATCAAAGAGTTCTTCATCATTATCCATGTCAAATTTTGTGGAGGTACTATTGGTGTATTGATGGCATTATAATTATTCTAATTAAATTTCTTAAGTAAGTCCTAAGTTTATTTAGTTTGACTAATAAAATTTTTATTATTTTATTTAATCTATATATCTAAAAAAAATTATTCACCCATTAGGTTCATTTCAAATTCAACTTATTCTTAGCAAATGATTCACATAACGCTTTGCTAGTAGAATTAAAAATAATATCATTAATATAAATTTGAATGATAATGAGATTATATTACTAAAATATTTAATAGATAATATAGTTTTGACCTTATTTTTGAAAAAAATATTTTGACTAAACAAAGAGCTAAATCTCTCGTAGCAAACCTTAGAGGCTTTTTTAACCTATAGAGAGTTTTAGATAATTTGTAAACATGATTCCAAGAAAGATTATTTTTCAATCTATGTGGTTATTTAACATAAACTTCTTTTAAAATAAAATTATTAATAAAAATACTTTTAATATCCATTTAAAATAATTAAAAAAAATTTAAAATAAACACAGGTAAGGAGTATTTTTATGACTTTAAAGTCTAGCCATAGGAGTAAAGGTTTCTCTATAATATATGCCTTCTTCTTGGTTGAAATCTTTGGACTCTAATTTTATCGTGTTTCGAATCACAACACCTTATTCATATTGTTTATTTCTAAAGACCTATTTAGTGTTAATTTCTAAAGTTAGTTTATCCAAACTTTATTTCTCTTATATTAATTTTTACTCTTTATACATTGTCGAAACACATGATTCATTTTTTAGAGTTTTATCAATACATTTAGACTCAATTTGAGATAAAAAAGTGTCATTTATACAAATATGTTAAAAGAAGAACAAGTATGAACATATTTTGATATATTTCTAATAATTAGCTTAATAAGATGTGCATCTATATACATCAATTATTTAGGTAGGGTTTTTTCAAATATAGATGTATCCAAGTTGCTTTGAGGAATAGAATCATCATTCAAATTTAATTTTCTATGTTCAAAAATTTTCTATGTTTGAGAAAATTCATAAAAAATAATATGTATAGATTCTTCAATAACTAAATATTTTTTGTTAAAAACTCTATAAGATTTATAAGTAGAAGAATATCCAAGAGAAATACTTTCAAAAAATTTCTAAGACATTCTCGTCATTTAAAATATGATATTTTCAACCAAAAACTTTAAAATATGAAATATTAAGTTTTTTATTATTCCATAACTCATAAGGAGTTTTAGATAAATGAGACATTATAAAAATCCTATTCATGACTTATCAAGTGATATTAATGGCTTCGGTCTTAAAATATTTGAGTAACCTATGTTCATTGAGCATATATGAATTCATAAGTTCCTATTCTTTCTCTTAATAACTCAATTTTATTATGAATTTTTTGGAGTGAAGTTATGATCATATCCATTTGAATCACAAAACTTTTGAAATTGTGATGGTTGAAATTCTTAACCATGATCACATAGAACAAATAAATTTATAAAAACTTTTTCATTTTAGACATTCATAAAATATGCTAAAATAGTTAAAATAATTATTTTTATGTAATATTGATAAGTTATCATGCATGTTTGTTATCTCTTAGACTTGTAATATTAATATATTCAAACAAGTCCATGTGAATTTGTTATAGTAGCCTGGAGGTACTTGGTTTTTCAATTTAATACTACTTGTAATATATTTTTCTAATTGGCATACATCACCAAAATTACCTTTGAATTTAATTTTATTAAGCATTCCTCTTATAAGTTCTTTAATTCTAATTTAAATAATCAATTTCATACTAATATGTTGTAGTCTTCTATGCTAGAGCCATACATCATCATTTAAAGTCGGAAAATATATTGCATTATGATAGTCATCAAGATGAATAGTGTAAATATTATTACTTCTTAAAGCAATCAAGGACTTGTTCCTATTTGGCATATCTATTATACAAGCACAAGATTCAAATTTAAACTTGATCCTTTGTCACAAAGTTATCTAATACTTATTAAGTTATGTTTCAAACTATGTACCAAAAGCACATATTTAATTAAAAAACAATTTATTATTAAAAAGATTTTTCTTTTATTATTATATTTGAAGACAATCATCCTCTATATTAGCTAGTGAGCTTTGAAAAGTATGTACGATCGCTAGTCATATGTCTTGAGTATTAATTATCAAGATACTATTTTTCGCTCGTAACTTTTGTATAGAGACATACCTATAACTTAGAGTCCTTCATAATTATAATTACTTTTCTTGACTTTTGACTTTATACTATTTATGGTTCTATAAGAATCCAAATTAATTTATGATAATTATTTTTCTTAAGAGAGCATGAGTAAACATAATAATCAATTTTTTCATAAAGGCTGTATTTAATTTTATGAGATGTGTGAGCATGCAATATTGGTCTTTTTATAAACCTAGTTGTCTTATAATGAATGCTACTATTTGTGAATCCAATACCTTCTTTTCTAAAGTTTAGCAATGGGCAAATACACTTATATCAACTTTAAATTTTTTAAAAGTTTAGCATAAAAATATATTTATCTTTTTAAGAAATTCTATTACATGATCACTATCAATTGAGCCTTTTAAGTAACATTCTAGTTTTTCATTCATGACAATTAGGTCCTCTTTTATATTTTTTAAAGCATTAACTCTAGTGATTTTTGAAATAGTTCCCTTTTAAGTTCAAGATGTGATGATTATAAATTTTTACATCCAGTGCAATTAGTATAAGATCTAGTGCAAGGAGTACAAGATGTTAATATATATTTGTTCTATATATTTTTAATTTATCAAACTTATTAGTAAAACATGATTCTTTATTCAGTGAATTATATTTTTTAACCTTTTTTGAGTTCATCATATAATTTATAAAATATTTCAAGTAATTCTTCATGTGATAAAAAAGGTTTTGAGAGAGTCAAATATCTTCTTATTGAAAGTCATTAAGTCATAATTTATCATTTCTTTTTTATTGATTTACTTTTCTATCTTAAACTCATTTGATTCATCTTGTCACTTTGAATGCTTTCTTCTTGTTTAAGAATGATACTTCTTGATATCATTAAGGTATACTTTTTACCAAGTGCTTTTAATCCATATATGTAAAGTGAATATACATGTCACTAATGGATTCATTTAGTTTTATTTTGAATAATTCATAATTGTGAACTAAAAGATTAATTTTAGATTCCTTTACTTATTAGTTTGTTTATGTGTGACTTGAAGTAGGTGTTACAAATAAAAGACTTGATTGAATTTATTTTTTTCTAAAACATAAAATAAAACATCCATAGCTTTACCATTTAAAGAAAAGATTCTCTTTTCAAAATTATTCCATTCATCTATCAGTGAACAGGGACAATTTAGCAAAGTTCAAGCCAAACTCTAATTCTGCTTAATTGGAGTCTCAATCAACTCCAATTCAATCTTGATTAAACTAAACCAAGATCGCCTAATCTCAAGCTTGAAGATTAGATTCAAGTTAGCTCGAACCTTACTCAAATTTGGCTCAAATCAAGTTTTAATCGAAGTCCAATTTAGCTCAACCTGACTTCAAATCAAACTTTGATTCAAATCCAATGTAACTGGACTCAACTTAAGCTCAATTAAATAAAAAGACGTCAAGTCTAACTAGATTAGGTCTAGTTGTAAGTCTTAAAGGTATTTGGACTCTTCAAGTCCTAAAGGTATTAGAACTCTTAAAGTCCTAAAAGCATATTAACTCTCCAAGTCCTAACCTAACTATGACTCCACCCCTCTAAGGCTATAAAAGCAAGGGTTACAACCCCCTGATGGCATCCAATCGAGCCCCTTCTTGAGTTTCCAATTGGCCCTAAGCTAAGAAAAGATGAGTGAAAGAGAGGAAGGAGCTTGTCAGTTCAACAATCCTTCTTCTTGCCTATGGTCACCTCGCTACAAATGTCATTTATGAGAATAATAAGAACCAAAAGGTAACCAAGAAACAACCTCAATTGGCTATAGCCTTCTAGTTTCTACCAAGAGCAAGAGAAGAAAGAAGAAAAGAGAAGATGAATTCTATAAGATTCTATAGACCTTCAATTGCAAACCCTTGTTCATCGATTTCAAGCAACCAAAGTCTATCCAAACTTTGTCCAACTACCATGAGAAGTCTCAAAATCTTGCTTCATACTATCTAAACCTTAGGTGACAATGATCCTTAACATACCAAGAGCACCCAAAGTATTATCCAAAGATAACCTACAATCTTATGTATCTAGTTTCATTGTTTATCATGTTTTTATTCTATTGCTTAGCCCTTGTAGTTGGAACTTTAATCTTACAAGTAGTAGAGGTTATTTTCTTTCAGTTTTATACTTGTTTACAATGATATCTTTCTTTCCTACCAAAACTTTCATTCGAGAGATGGTAACAAATCGATAGATCATCAAACCCAAATCCTATATAGATCAAATGACATTAGAGTAATGATCATGTAGATGGTGATCACAAGACAAGCATATAAAGAGTTAGGTGAAGAATTATAAGAGTTAGAGTTTTAACCGTGCTCACCCAAAGGAAGAACAACTAATGGGATGGCAGCCAACATCTCGACAGCTTTGGTCGATCACGATGGGTTGGATGCAAGCCCAAGTTAACCTTCCAACAATATTAATAATCAATCAAAGAACAACATAGCAAAGGAGAGAGCACTATCTCCATCTAAGATGAGCAATCACAAACAAAATGCTGTCACGCAGAACATTACAGTAAGAACTCGACACTTATGAGTCAAGGCTTGCATCGACATACATACTGTCTTACAATGACTCAATCAATATTAAGATATTAAACTCATGGATAGATCAATTTAACACTTTGATCAATATGAATACAATAGTAAGAAATATGGTTTTGCTTGCATGACTAAAATTGACAAGACATGCACTCGCATGGTGAAAAGCATATTTTCGGAAGATATGTCATGGACATAGTTTAAAAGATTTATATGAGAAGAATTCTATCTTATGGTGTTTCTCAAAGAAAGATAGAGGAAATGACACTACTTATGCTAAGCAAGAGATTAATTTGTGCAAGAGTACACTATCGAGTTTTGACGACAAATAGTGGTATTCAAAATCTCCCTTGATGATCAATCTATGGTGATGAAATATGCTTTCGGGCTCCATGCATACCTTCATACTAAGTTGATCTCTTTAAAATATATGATATTTTGATTGCTAACAATATAGGAACGACAATATATTGAATCTCGGATTTTGATGATGAAGTCAATTGTAATTTGTTTGATCTAATCTATATATTGAGAAAAGTGTGCAGGATTAACTATGATGGTAGTAAGACATAAAGTAGGTGTTGTGCCAGAGTCAAGCTCAAGATCTCTTGGGAGTTTGAGGTTCGACGGAAGTCCGGACATTCTGTCACGGACTTAGCTGGTTTTGCCTAAGTCGTGCGGCACCCTTGCGTGTCTGTCTGCAAAGGTCAGCCTCCCCGAAGCCTCCCATTGTCCCTCAGGACCAACAAAAGAGAGAACGGGTTAGAGAGAACATCTCAATCGGGATCCACAAACAAACATCTCCGAAAAACACTTCATAGACAATGCAAATTACAAACAGACTTTACAAGCTCTGAACAGTGGCACAATAAAGGGTAAAATGGTCCATTATAGATCGAAAATCTCTCGCACGTGTCCACATGACACAACCTTTATTTACAAGCCTACAGAGGCCACCAACCCAACTAAAATGGGACTATCAAGCCTTCGGCTGCCCCTCTACATGCTGTATAAGGCATGAACATGCCAAAAGACACGTACATACATAAGCATTACATCAAACATCTTGTTTCGAAGTTTGTCCGTGACATTCTCCCCCACTTATTCCTTCGACGTCCTCGTTGAAGCCTTTGTCGACACTGTAACTCCTCGCCTTTGCTGAGTCTTCAATCTTCTGCTCCGACTACAATGCGCCTCTTGACTCCCAGCTGCTCTCCGCTACTGTTTTTGAGTAGTCGAACCTTTGATCCGCCATGCTACTTCAACTCACCAATGACTCTGACTCTGGTGTGGGGTTGGTTGAGTTGTGTTGATCCTTGTTGATTCCTGCGAATCCCCCAGATGAAGGAAAAGACCATCCTTACTGCGCTAGTCTCTCAAATTCCACATGTTGCTTGAATTGGGTGGATGCTTGTTGGAGCTTTAACAAGCATCGTCTCGCAACTTCTGAAGTTTTGGGTCCTTCCTCCACAAAATTTGCTCATTGACTCTTCTTTCACTTAGTTGTCACATTCAAGTAAGTTCGCATCACTTCCGCTTTCGATTGGCATTTCGTTGGGAAATGAAGCGGATAATCTACTCTCAGTAACACTGATCACCATTGGTGTGGATTTGACAACTATTGTCTTCCATTATCTTCGAAGGCTCTTTGAACATATACAGAGCTCCTCTGCTGGATAGATAAGAGAATTGGGGTACTCAATTTCGCCCATTCTCTTAAGAGTTGAGAAGGAAAAGGTTACTTGATTTCGCCCGCCTCCTCGAGGTTGTACTTCATGCAGCGAGTTGGTTACTAGCCTTCGCCTGCTCTTTGCTCACACTTCTGAAGCACTTGAAGTGTTTGCACCCCTTGCGTTGAGTTAGTTACTGTGATTCACCTTCTCAATGCCATCGAACTTCTGGAATGTAAGAAGTTTTCACCCCAACTTGGAGTAATTCTCTCATAGGTTTGGTCACCTTTGGGATTGTACCGTCTTCTCCATCAACCCTGCCGCCTACTCCTCTGAGTAGCAAAGGTACAACACCGTGTACTGCCTGCTTCGTTCCTTAGTTATGCACTCTTGCATGACCCGAAGTCCTTCACTTTCGGCTATCTTGATGAGAAGCACATTGACACCGGTCTTACGAAGTTCTTCGGCCTCTGCCCTTCAGCCTTGTCTCGGTACTTGGAGATTGCCTCTGCATGCTCCACCTCCTCAGCCCCTTTCACGACCAAGCGCTCTCCCTCCATGAGAGCAAGGGATCAATGACTTTCACAGAAGTCCCGCCTCTGCGGTACCATGGCGCTGCCATGCCAATGGCCCTACTATCCGTCGCCTCACATCTGCATCCCTTTTCTTCATGATCAGTAGAAATGTCTCTGTGGCACTCCTCTGAGTCCACCTCAATTCTAACTGATGCTTGATTTTGGGTAGCTAAGTCCCTCTGGACTCGTCGTCGCTTCCTCGCCCCTTTCGACCCCCTGCTTCAACACCTCTATGTTCTCCAAGCAGTCTGTTTGGTCGATGGAAAGACAAACTGCAACTCCCATGCATGGCCTCTACCATCGCGTTGTAGGGTTTGCACCGATTCTGTTCTCCTTAGCTTCCTTGGTAGCAACGTTTGCTTACTCGACCTTGTCCTCTGACTTGCCGGGCCCCCTTAAGCGAATATGAGCTCTGAAGCAGTCCAACTCTCCAGCTGCTTCAATCATACCTCTGTATGATCAACTCTCCACTTGCATTCGAACTTTTTCCTTGGTGGAACACATCCCCCATATGCTGATGACCAAGGCTTTCATCCAATACAAAATTCGATGCACGCACGGAAGACCCGCCTCTGCGGTACCATGGCCTTCACTCATTGAATTCATAGCCCTTCTTGCCGTCGTGTTGTTCACCGAAGTGGAGCTTCCAGTAGCTCCCAATCATACCTCCATATGATCTAGTCCCTCCCGGGACTATATCATGTGTATAGCATTGCCACAAACTGTTCCACCACGATCCGCTGCACCATGTCGCCTCCTGGTGACATCTCCATTGCATTCTGATCCTTGTGGAATAAACTTGAATTGTGAACCCTCAATGTGTGGCCTCTGCCAATACATCACAGGGTCTCCTCCACCTTTGATTTTGTTCGCTCCTTTGGCAATCGACCTTCATCCACCCACTCTTGGGTCACACCTAGATGAAGCACCGCTCTAGGACAGTCCGTCGCCTAGTAGCTCCCGAAGTCCACCGACTTCACTGTAATTTGTGCACCATTGTCTGGATCCTGGGCCTCTGCCCCTACCAGCACAATCTCCGCTGCGCACCGCTTCCTTCATGGCAACTTGAATGACAACACTATGGCATATTCTTCAAGAGTACCCGCCTCTACGTCCTCTTGCCCCGTGCTAAGGCCTTCTGAACTCAACTTCGCCTCCGCAAATTGAGTCGCCTTAGTTCCTCCATCAAATGCTCCTCCGAGATAAGGTGCATGTGCCCCGAAGCTCCCTTCGTCTTTGGCACTATGCAAGATGAGTCTGCTCCGTTAGAATGAAGGACCCATGGAACAACATGATCCTACTCTTGCCTCTACAAGAGTTCATGTCCTTGACCTCTGTCTAAGGAAAGCATTGTGCCTCTGCTCCATGTTCCAACTTCTATGCTGGCTCCCTTCATGCGGCTTGGGTACTTCGCCAAGTTACACCCAAGTTGCTCCGCTCCTCGTTTTTGCATTGAGTCGATGGTGGCCCTCGCGCCCACCATTCCACGGGTCAGCCCTCCCTTGAGTCCGATCTTCATATCGACTCCAAATGTGCCTTCATTTAAGTTGCTTTGGGTCGCTCCCCCACTTAATCTCGCAATGCATCCACCAATGCATTCTCTCAAGCGAGATCATACGACGACTCCTCGCCGCTTGCTCAGTCTATCGAGCTTCGTGGAGTTATTGTTTGTTGAGGTACTCCTCCTCAACATGTGAGGTCCGTCTCACATGATTCTCCCTCTGGAGAGCCGAGACTTATCCCTCTTGGATAACTATTCCATTTGAGCAACATCTCTCTTCATTTCGGAGACCACCATCCCCTTGGACTACTCCGATCTGCTAAACAAACTGTGCATTGTTCTGCCTCCTGCAAACGCACTTGCTAGATTGCGACTCCCCGTCAATATAGTTCCCGCTGCACCCCTCAAGGCCTAGCAACATGCTGAACTCGTTCCACACTTCAGCCTCCTACGGACGTATCCTTCACATGCCGAAGAGAAAGTTTCAATGCTCCATGGCGCCGAGTTTCGGTCGCCTTGGGATGGCAACGAACATTCCATCGTCCGCATACAAGCCCATGCATGAGTACCAAATTCTTCGAGTTAGCAATTCCCCTCACCTCTGTGAGTATTGCATAACTCTTTTGGTCATTGAGCAACTCAGTTCACCTTGGATGGTCTCATCCATTACCAAGCGCCTCGCTTGTCTTGAGCACCATCAAGTATAGTTGTCAATGTTGAGCCGTAGCTCAAACTCAGCCATCCCAACCTTTGTGTGCTCCACATTCTTCCAAGCTTGCCTGTTTTCATGGTGCCTCTTGCGCGAAGGGTTGGCCATTCCTCTGAATGCCAATCTCAGATGCCCGCTCCTCTGAGCGACTCCTTTTCCCTACATCTCCATGCCCGTTTTCCCCCAAACGGTCGCGCGTGTGCTGACTGCCCTCAACGCAGCCCCGCTAGGTCCCCCACGTTTGCATGCTAAGTGTTTCTATGAGTGCTTGTCCCACTCTGATACCATCTGTCATGGACTTAGCTGGTTTTGCCTAAGTCGTGCGGCACCCTTGCATGTCCGTCCGCAAAGGTCAACCTCCCCGAAGCCTCCCATTGTCCCTCAAGACTAACAAAAGAGAGAACGCCTCAATCGGGATCCACAAGCAAACATCTCCGAAAAACACTTCATAGACAATGCAAATTACAAACAGACTTTACAAGCTCTGAACAGTGGCACAATAAAGGGTAAAATGATCCATTAGAGACCGAAAATCTCTCACACGTGTCCACATGACACAATCTTTATTTACAAGCCTACAGAGGCCACCAACCCAACTAAAATGGGACTATCAAGCCTTCGGCCGCCCCTCTACATGTTGTATAAGGCATGAACATGCCAAAAGACACGGACATACATAAGCATTACATCAAACATCTTGTTTCGAAGTTTGTCCGTGACAGTTCGTCGGAAGTTCTATGGGAACCAACCGAGAAGTCCAAGAGCTTGCCATAGAAACTCGTTGGAACTTGCCAAAAAGATCATCGTAAAGTCCAAGAGCTTGTCGGGAGTCCTCCGGAACATTGCTAAGAGTTCGTCGGATGTTCGCTGGAAGTACGTCGGAAGCTCGTCGGAAGAGCAATTGATGCACTATAACAAAAAGCACTGTAAACTATATCTTAATTATCATAATTAGAGTGTAAATTAAGTTAAGATTAGAAGGTAATCTCACTAACTTAATTAAGAGCCAACTAGGCCCTTAACAGGGCTGAATTAGGCCGAATTGAGTACCCAATTCAGCCCCTAAAAACATGGCCGGCTATGGCACCACTTGGAAGGCAGTGCCCCTGGTTTTCTAGGCGATGGTACTACTTAGACTAGGTGGTGGTACCGTCGACAGCAATGCTGCCAGCGGTGGTACCGCCCCTATTCAACGATGGTACTACTTAGAGTCAAATCAACGATGGTACTACCACCTAGTAACGACGGTGGTAACCGCCCAATAACGACGGTGGTACCGCCCAATAACGGCGGTGGTATTGCTAGTACCCCGGATTCTGGGGATGTGATACTTTTTAGCTCCAATTTTAAAGCCATTGAGGCCTATAAAAATCACACCCTTTTCTACATGAAAGTGCACGAAACCTATTGGCATAATCTTGAGTTCTTGAGTCTTAAAGTGTTGTAAAAGTTAGAGTTCTCCTCCTTCATCTCTTAGCCTTATAACCATCCAAAAAAGAGGAGTGAGACTTGTAAGGGTTCATCTCCTAAACCCGGGAAAAGGAGAAAGTGCTTTAAAGAAGTGTTCGGTCTTCACCTATTGAAGGAAGACTTTAGTGGATGCTGGTGACCTCGTCGGAGGAGGAATCCGAAAGTGGATGTAGGTCATGTTGACCGAACCACTCTAAAACTTGGTTTGCATTTACTTTAAGCAATTTACTTTTATAGCAAACTGCCTCTCCTCCTTACTGTACTTTTACTACACCTACATACGCTTTTAAGTAAACACCTTCCGAGATCGGCTTTAATTTTCGAAAGCTTTCAAGTTTAAATTCTCTCTAAAATAGATTGAATCAAAACCATTTTCGTCAAAATCAGTTTTAATCAAAACAAGTCATTTGAAATCGTAAAAGTTTTCCACTGCACTAATTCATCCCCCCTCTTAGTACCGCTCTTGATCCTAGCAATTGGTATCAGAGCAAGATCCACTCTCATTTGGTTTGAAACCTAAGAGAGATGACATTTACTGGCAACCTAGAGGGTCATTCAATTATACATCCGCCCATGTTTAATGGGACAGATTATACATATTGGAAGACTAGAATGAGGATCTTCCTAATTTCAATGGATTTCAAACTATGAAATATTGTAGAAAATGGCTTTCAAAAGTCTTCTCTTCCGATGAATGATTGGAATGAGTTAGAGAAGAAGACTTTCACTTTAAACGCAAAGGCTGTGAATGCCTTGTTTTGTGTATTACATAAAATGTGTTTAATCGGGTATTGATTTGTGAAACTGCTTTTGACATTTGACACAAACTCGAAGTGACTCATGAAGGCACTAGTAGAGTGAAGGAGTCAAAAATTAATCTTTTAGTGTATTCTTATGAGTTGTTTCGAATGAAACTGAGTGAGAACATTGGAGATATATACACCCGATTTACGGATGTCGTCAATAGTCTAAAAGGACTTGGTAAAAGTTTCTTGGATTTTGAGCTTGTTAATAAAATTTTAAGATCCCTTCTAAAGAGTTGGGACCCTAAAGTCACGGTCATTCAAGAGGCCAAAGATCTAAATAATTTTCCTCTTGAAGAACTAATTGGGTCACTAATGACCTATGAAATGACATGTAAAGCTCATGAAAAGCAAGAAGACATCCTTCCAAAGAATAGGAAGGATATGACACTTAGAATATAAGAAGAGCACTTGAAAGAATCTTGGGACTTTGATGATGATTTGACACTCTTAATAAGAAAATTCAAAAAATTCATAAAAAGGAATAAATTTAAAAATGACACTAAAAATAAATTTGAACCCAAGAAAGATCAAGTAATATGTTATGAATGCAAGAAGCCGGGACACTTCAAAAGTGAATGTCCTAAGTAAAAAGGAGGCAACTAAAGAAGAAGGCTCTCAAAGCTACATAGGACGACTCAAGTGCTTCCGAAGAAGAGGAGCCTACTATCACCGAATAAGTTGCTCACTATGCACTAATGGCTATTGGAGAGGAGGTAACAAGTCCAGTAGATGCAAATTTAACTTTCGATGAGCTTTCAAGTGCTTTTCATAAATTGTTTGATGAATGTAGACTCTTAAGTAAAAAGTACAACTCTTTGAAAAAGGAACATGCTTCTCTTATTAGCAACTTTGATAGAGTAAAGATTGAGTATGAAAATAGATTAGCATATTGTAAAAATGTGATGAACTAGAATTACTTCAAAAAGAAAACTTGCTACTTAAGAAAATCTTAGAAAAGTTTATGGTTGGTAGCAAATTCTTGAATATGATCCTTGCCAACAAGGGTCACGTTCAAAGAAAAGGCAGAATCGGATTTATGAGTAGCTCTCACCATAATCCAACCACCTTTGTTAAAGACCCTACTTTGCATGTTTCACCCCGAAAGAAATGCAACTTTTGTTACAAATTTGGGCATGTAGCTTATCATTGTCCATTTAAGAAATGTAGTCCACATAAATTGATTTAGGTTCCTAAAAGAATCTTAAATGACTTAATGCAACATGATAAGTAATATAGATCGATTTTTGAGGCACCCAAGGTCAAATGGATACCTAAAAATCATCCTTTTTTATAGAAATGTTTACCATCACAAGCTAGGAGCAAGAGATGGTACCTTGATAGTGTTGAATCTCGGATTTTGATGATGAAGTCAATTGTCATTTGTTATCTAATCTATGTGTTTGAGATAAGTGTGCATGATTAACTACGATAAGAGTAAGACAAGCAGCAGGTGTTGCGCCGGAGTCAAGATCATGATCACGTTGGGAGTTCGAGAGTTCGACGGAAGTTCGGACGGTCGTCGGAGGTTCAGCGAGAACAGATCCGAGAAGTCCAAAAGCTTGCCAAGCGAAGCTCGTTGGAACTCGCCAAGTGGATCGTCGCAAAGTCCAGGAGTATGCCGGATGTCCGCAGAAGGATCACCGAGGGTTTATCGGATGATCGACGGAAGTTCGCCGGAAACTCGCCGGAAGAAGCGATTGACGCATCGGAGCATAGCTGCAGAAGTTGTCTTAGAGTTAATCGTAGTTAGCACGATGATTAAGCTTGAAAATGGGAGGTGATCCCATTAGCTTAATCTTGGGGCAATTGGGCCCCTGAAAAGATTCAAATTGGGCCGAATGGAGCGAACCATTCGGACCCTGATTGCACCAGGCGGTGCAACCGCCTAGGCCAGGAGGTGCAACCGCCAGGGCTGCGGGACTGGGCGGTGCAACCGCCCCAACCAGGCGGTGCAACCGCCCAGGCCATGTCTTCCAGCGGGACTGGGCGGTGCAACCGCCCCAGCCAAGAGGTGCAACCGCCCAGGGCTCAGTCTTCGAGCTAGACTGGGCGGTGCAACCTCCTCTGTCAAGAGGTAGCACCGCCAGAGCTCAAGTTTCGAGCTCTGGCAGAGAGGTGCATCAGCCTGAGCTCAGTTTTAAGCTCTGCCAGGTGATGCAACCACCGAGCTCAGTCTTCGAGCTCTGCCAGGCGGTGCAACCACCGAGCTCAGTCTTCGAGCTCTGGCAGAGAGGTGCAATCGCCTGAGCTCAGTCTTCGAGCTCTGCCAGTCGGTGCCACCTCTCCAGTCAAGAGGTGCAACCGCCTGATCCCGGAATTCCGGGATTTGATCGTTTTGAGCTCCAAATTTGAATTGGGTTGGGGCCTATAAATACCCCACCCATTCAACACTGAAAGTAGATAGATCCACACCGAATTCTTGATCTTTTCAGTGATTCTAAGAGCTCAAATTTGTGTAAAGTCCTAAAGTTCTCCTCCTTCTGTTCTTTAAGTCTTGAGTTGTAAAGAGAGGAGAGAAAGGATCTGTAAAGGTTGTCTCCTAAGCCTGTCAAAAGGAGAGAAACTGTAAAAGGGCAGTTAGCCTTCGCCCATTGAAGGAAGGCAGCTAGTTGACGTCGGTGACCTCGTCGGAGGAGGAAGCCAAAAGTGGAGTAGGTCAAGACTGACCGAACCACTCTAAATCTCTGGTTTGCTTTTACCTTGAGCACTTTTCCATTACTGCAAACCTCCTACATTGCTACTGCCCTCTGCGCCTTTACGAACGAGTTTCTAAGCTTTGATCTTTCAGAATCTGCATTCAAACGTAAATCGTGTTTTCGTACGATCTTCACACTGCAGTTTACGCTTACATTCGGATTCCATTTATAACTGCAAATTGCTTTCTACGTAAAACACTTTTTCAGGTTCAAAACTGCTTTTAGACGCAAAACTACATTTAGACGTAAAATTACGTTTAGACGTAAAACTGCGTTTAGACGCAAAACTGCGTTTAGACGTAAAACTGCGTTTAGACGTAAAACTGCGTTTAGACGTAAAACTGCGTTTAGACGCAAAACTACGTTTAGACGTAAAATTGCGTGTAGACGTAAAACTGCGTTTAGACGTTAAACTGCGTTTGGACGTAAAACTGAGTTTAGACGCAAACTGCGCTTAGACGCAAACTGTGCTTAGACGCAAACTGCGCTTAGACGCAAACTGTGTTTAGACGCAAACTGCGCTTGGACGCAAAACTGCGCTTAGACGCAAACTGCACTGTGATTATGCTTTTATATCGAAACCGTTTTTTATCGGACGAATGCAGCTTTCGTTTTTAAATTGCTGTAAGATTTCCGCTGCACTAATTCACCCCCCCCCCCTCTTAGTGCTCTCGATCCTAACAATTGGTATCAGAGCAAGGTTAACTCTCTAAAGGATTAAAACCCAAGAGAGATGACATTCGCCGGAAACCAAGAGGGGCATTCTATTACACGTCCACCCATGTTCAGTGGAACGGACTACACCTACTGGAAGACCCGAATGAGGATCTTTCTTATTTCTATGGATTTTGAACTGTGGAACCTTGTTGAAAATGGATTTTCAAAGTCTTCTCTTCCAATGATCGATTGGAACGATTTGGAGAAGAAGGCTTTCGCTCTTAATGCAAAGGCTATGAATGCCTTATTTTGCGCACTTGATAAAAACGAGTTTAATCGTGTTTCAACTTGCGAAACTGCATTTGATATTTGGCACACACTTGAAGTGACCCACGAGGGCACAAGTAGAGTGAAAGAGTCAAAAATCAATCTGTTGCTGCATTCTTTTGAACTTTTCCGAATGAAACCGAGTGAAACCATTGGCGACATGTTTACCCGTTTCACGGATGTCGTCAACGGTCTAAAAGGACTCGGAAAAAGTTTTTCGGATTTTGAACTCGTAAATAAAATACTAAGATCCCTTCCTAAAAGTTGGGATCCTAAAGTCACTGCCATTCAAGAGGCAAAAGATCTGCGCAACTTCCCTCTTGAAGAACTAATCGGGTCATTAATGACCTACGAAATGACTTGCAAAGCTCATGAAGAGCAAGAAGACATCCTTCCAAAGAACAGGAAGGATATGGCACTTAAAACTTCTGAATGCCACTTGAGAGAAAACTTAAGTGATGAGGACTGTGATGATGACTTGGCACTTTTGACAAGAAAGTTTAAGAAATTCCTCAAAAGAAACAAGTTTAAAAACGATGTGAAAAATAAACTTGAACCCAAGAAGGACCAAGTGATCTGCTACGAATGTAAAAAGCCGGGACACTACAAGAATGATTGTCCCCAAGTCAAAAGAAGAACATCAAAGAAGAAGGCTCTTCAAGCAACATGGGATGACTCGAGCGCATCTGAAGAAGAGGAGTCCAACACCGAGCAAGTTGCTCATTACGCCTTAATGGCCATCGGAGAGGAGGTAACGGATTTATTAGATGCTGATTTATCTTTCGAGGAATTATTAAATGCCTTCCATGATTTATTTGATGAATGCAAAGTTATAAATAGAAAATACAAATTGCTAAAAAAGGTACATGATAGTCTTACTTGTGATTTTAATAAGTTAAAAATCGAATATCATGATAGTTTAAATTCATGTATAAAATGTCATGATCTAGAAATCTGTCAAAAAGAAAACTTGCTACTTAAGGACACCTTGAAGAAATTCGAGGTTGGTAGCTAGTCATTAAACATGATCCTTACAAACAAGGGTCATGCTCCCAAAAGAAGTGGGATTGGATTTGTGAGGAGTCCTCACCAAAATCCAACTACCTTTGTAAAAGGCCCCATCTTACATGTTAGAAGCAAATGCAACTTTTGTTGCAAGTTTGGTCACAAGACACATTATTGTCCATTCAGGAAATGGAGTCCAAACAAATTGATATGGGTTCCTAAAGGAACCATGACAAATTCTATGCAACATGATAAAAAATGTAGATCTATTTGTGAGGAGCCCAAAAGCAAATGGGTACCTAAACATCATCCTTTCTTGTAGAAAACTAAACCATCGCAAGCTAGGAGCAAGAGATGGTACCTTGACAGTGGATGCTCAAGGCATATGACCGGAGATTCATCCCAATTCTCTAAGCTCTCTAGCATAAACGAAGGATATGTCACCTTCGGAGACAACAACAAGGGTAAAATCATTGGCAAAGGAACCATAGGTAACAAATCCAACTTTTCTATTGAAGATGTTTTGCTAGTTGATGGTCTAAAACATAACCTCCTAAGCATTAGTCAATTATGTGATAAAGGATATATCATCAAATTTGAATCTAATGCTTGCGTCATTGAAAAACCTCACAAAAACATATCTATGATTGCATTAAAACAAAATAACGTATACACTATTGACATCGATGATTTATGTAATGAAACATGTTTTTCTGCTTTAAATGAGAATGCTTGGATATGGCACAGAAGATTAGGTCATGCTAGCATGAAGCTAATCACTCAAATATCATCCAAAGAACTTGTAAGAGGAATTCCTCATATCAAGTTCATCAAAGATAATGTATGTGATGCCTACCAATTAGGTAAACAAATTAAGAGTAGCTTCAAATCTAAAAATCAAGTAAGCACCTCTAGGCCCTTACAATTGATCCATATGGACTTGTTCGGACCCATCTCCACATCAAGCCTAGGAGGTAGCAAATACGCTTTCGTCATCATAGATGACTATAGCAGATACACATGGACTTACTTTTTAAAACAGAAAAGTGAATGCCTTAGATCTTTTACCAAGTTTTGCAAACTCGTTCAGAATGAGAAAGATTCTATGATTTCGTCAATTAGAAGTGATCATAGTGGTGAATTTCAAAACCATGATTTCCAAGAATTTTGTGAACTCAATGGATACAACCATAATTTCTCTACTCCTAGAAACCCTCAACAAAATGGAGTTGTAGAAAGAAAAAATCGAAATTTACAAGAAATGGCAAGAACCATGTTGAATGAACATAACCTACCCAAATATTTTTAGGCCGAAGCCGTAAATACTGCATGCTATATCTTAAATAGAGTTCTAGTGAGACCTCTACTAACCAAAACTCCCTATGAGTTATGGAACAATAAAAAACCCAACGTTTCATATTTCAAAGTCTTTGGGTGTAAGTGTTTTATCTTGAATGAAAAAGACAACTTAGGAAAATTTGATGCTAAATCCGATGAAGGAATCTTTCTTGGTTATTCTACAGTTTCTAAAGCCTTTCGTATCTTTAATAAAAGAACTCTAATTATTGAAGAATCCATTCATGTTGTTTTCAATGAGACTTCTGAAATCACGAAAAATGATCTTGACGATGATGTTAATTTTGACTCTTTAAATTTAAACGAGACCCCGTCTCCAACTAGCAACTTGGATGCATCCACTTCTCAGATTTCCTTACCCAAGGTTTGGAAGTATGTAGATGCTCATCCTAAGGAGCTAATCTTAGGAGACACATCAAAGGGAGTTTAAACACGATCTTCTCTTAAAACCTTTTGTGCAAATACTGCCTTTCTCTCCCAAATTGAACCCAAATGCGTTGATGAAGCCATGAAAGATGATTCATGGATTATCGTAATGCAAGATGAATTAAATCAATTTGAGAGAAATGAAGTGTGGAAGCTTGTTCCTAGACCAAATGATCATCTAGTTATTGGTACTAAATGGGTCTTCAGAAACAAGCAAAATGAAAATGGTATCGTGGTTAGAAACAAGGCTAGATTAGTGGCCAAAGGTTTCAACCAAGAAGAAGGTATCGATTACGAAGAAACCTTCGCTCCTGTGGCACGATTGGAAGCCATAAGGATGCTCCTTGCCTACGCTAGCAGTAATAATTTTAAGTTGTTTCAAATGGATGTTAAAAGCGCCTTTCTTAATGGCTTTATTTCCGAAGAAGTCTATGATGAACAACCTCCTGGATTTGAAAATAATAGTCTCCCTAATCATGTGTTTAGATTAACTAAAGCTCTTTATGGTTTAAAACAAGCTCCTAGGGCTTGGTATGAGAGACTTAGTTCTTTTCTTATTGAAAATAATTTCATAAAAGGCAAGGTTGATACTACATTATTCATCAAGAACTTTGAAAACAATTTTCTCATTGTTCAAGTTTATGTTGATGATATTATCTTTGGTTCTACAAATGAATCTCTTTGTGAATCCTTTGCGAAAACTATGAGTCGTGAATTCGAAACGAGTCTAATGGGAGAGTTAACATTCTTCTTAGGCCTACAAATCAAACAACTAAGCAATGGCATCTTTATTAGTCAAACCAAATATGCTGTGAGTTTGCTAAAGAAGTTCAAAATGAATAAATCAAAAGCCATTGACACTCCTATGAGCACCTCCACTAAGTTAGAAATTGATGAGAATGGAGAAAGCTTCGATCAAAAAACCTATAGGGGTATGATAGGAAGTTTACTTTACCTCACTGCCACCAGACCAGACATCATGTTCAGTGTAGGACTTTGTGCTAGATTTCAATCAGACCCTAAGATATCTCATCTCAAAGCAGTCAAAAGAATACTCAGATATCTTAATGGAACTACCAATCTAGGGTTATGGTACCCAAAATCAGAAAATTTTGAATTAACAGCTTATGCTGATGCGGACTTCGCTGGCTATAGACTAGACAGAAAAAGCACATCAGGATCATGTCAATTTTTAGGACATGCCCTTGTATCCTGGTCATCTAAGAAACAAAACTCGGTTGCTCTATCAACAACCGAAGCTGAATACATTGCAGCAAGTGCATGCTGTGCACAAGTTGTATGGATGAAAAACACTTTAGAAGATTACAAAGTTAATCTTAAAGATATTCCCATTAAATGTGATAACACGAGTGCAATATGCTTAACTACAAATCCTATACAACACTCAAGAACAAAACACATTGATATTAGACATCACTTTATACGAGATCATGTCACTAATCATGATGTAACCATAGAGTTTATTGATACCAAACATCAACTAGCTGATATCTTTACAAAACCCCTATGTGAAGAACAATTTGATTACATAAGAAGAGAATTAGGAATGTTGATGTGTCCGAATACTTAAACTAGTTAAAATTATTTTTCGGAAGTTATTACTATTACATGCCTTGACAACGCTTGATCAAATAACATGTTGCAAATTATGTGACAAATATTTTTAACCAAATGCATGTAAGAAGTTCATTTTTCGGTTTGTATGCTAAAAATGGGATTTTCCTGTACACTCTTATGAAAACTTTTTGAAAAATGACTTTCCTCCTTCAAGCAACAAACAATAAAGAGATATTCAAAGAATTATATGTGTCATGACTTCCTTTATGTGCTTGATAATGCTATCATGCTTTTTGTTGATGACAAAGGGGGAGAAACATATGAATTGATAAACACTATGTCATAGCTGAACTGCCATAATCATGTCTATGTCATAGTTGCAAATACTTGAGTGATGCTATAAACAATGTTATAGTTATGCCATCCTTGCATCACCAAGAGATATGTGAACATGTGCTATAGTTTGCATCGTGTCTTGATTTGATATTCTATCTTGTGAAGTATATGCAAACTTGCTAGAAAATCTCAAATGTGTGCATCATGTAAAAGTCCTTCGTAGCTTTATATGATTACATGATGAATAGTTACAAACACTATCATACAAACTTGATGATGTATGTCATGCCTTGACATCATACATCATGATGGGCATCATGATGGGAGCATTGATAAGTTTAACTGATCTAACTTATCAATACGTCACTTGAATTCTTAGGTCTTGAATTCAAGGTTGACTTATCTCAACTATGGCATATAGATAGGAGGAGTTAAGGACAACTCCTTTATCAATTGATTGTCATCATCAAAAAGGGGGAGATTGTTGAATCTCGGATTTTGATGATGAAGTCAATTGTCATTTGTTATCTAATCTATGTGTTTGAGATAAGTGTGCAGGATTAACTACGATAAGAGTAAGACAAGCAGCAGGTGTTGCGCCGGAGTCAAGATCATGATCACGTTGGGAGTTCGAGAGTTCGACGGAAGTTCGGACGGTCGTCGGAGGTTCAGCGAGAACAGATCCGAGAAGTCCAAAAGCTTGCCAAGCGAAGCTCGTCGGAACTCGCCAAGTGGATCGTCGCAAAGTCCAGGAGTATGCCGGATGTCCGCAGAAGGATCACCGAGGGTTTATCGGATGATCGACGGAAGTTCGCCGGAAACTCGCCGGAAGAAGCGATTGACGCATCGGAGCATAGCTGCAGAAGTTGTCTTAGAGTTAATCGTAGTTAGCACAATGATTAAGCTTGAAAATGGGAGGTGATCCCATTAGCTTAATCTTGGGGCAATTGGGCCCCTGAAAAGATTCAAATTGGGCCGAATGGAGCGAACCATTCGGACCCTGATTGCACCAGGCGGTGCAACCGCCTAGGCCAGGAGGTGCAACCGCCAAGGCTGCGGGACTGGGCGGTGCAACCGCCCCAGCCAGGCGGTGCAACCGCCCAGGCCATGTCTTCCAGCAGGACTGGGCGGTGCAACCGCCCCAGCCAAGAGGTGCAACCGCCCAGGGCTCAGTCTTCGAGCTAGACTGGGCGGTGCAACCTCCTCTGTCAAGAGGTAGCACCGCCAGAGCTCAAGTTTCGAGCTCTGGCAGAGAGGTGCATCAGCCTGAGCTCAGTTTTAAGCTCTGCCAGGTGATGCAACCACCGAGCTCAGTCTTCGAGCTCTGCCAGGCGGTGCAACCACCGAGCTCAGTCTTCGAGCTCTGGCAGAGAGGTGCAATCGCCTGAGCTCAGTCTTCGAGCTCTGCCAGGCGGTGCCACCTCTCCAGTCAAGAGGTGCAACCGCCTGATCCCGGAATTCCGGGATTTGATCGTTTTGAGCTCCAAATTTGAATTGGGTTGGGGCCTATAAATACCCCACCCATTCAACACTGAAAGTAGATAGATCCACACCGAATTCTTGATCTTTTCAGTGATTCTAAGAGCTCAAATTTGTGTAAAGTCCTAAAGTTCTCCTCCTTCTGTTCTTTAAGTCTTGAGTTGTAAAGAGAGGAGAGAAAGGATCTGTAAAGGTTGTCTCCTAAGCCTGTCAAAAGGAGAGAAACTGTAAAAGGGCAGTTAGCCTTCGCCCATTGAAGGAAGGCAGCTAGTTGACGTCGGTGACCTCGTCGGAGGAGGAAGCCAAAAGTGGAGTAGGTCAAGACTGACCGAACCACTCTAAATCTCTGGTTTGCTTTTACCTTGAGCACTTTTCCATTACTGCAAACCTCCTACATTGCTACTGCCCTCTGCGCCTTTACGAACGAGTTTCTAAGCTCTGATCTTTCAGAATCTGCATTCAAACGTAAATCGTGTTTTCGTACGATCTTCACACTGCAGTTTACGCTTACATTCTGATTCCATTTATAACTGCAAATTGCTTTCTACGTAAAACGCTTTTTCAGGTTCAAAACTGCTTTTAGACGCAAAACTACATTTAGACGTAAAATTACGTTTAGACGTAAAACTGCGTTTAGACGCAAAACTACGTTTAGACGTAAAAATGCGTTTAGACGCAAAACTGCGTTTAGACGTAAAACTGCGTTTAGACGTTAAACTGCGTTTGGACGTAAAACTGAGTTTAGACGCAAACTGCGCTTAGACGCAAACTGCGCTTAGACGCAAAACTGCGCTTAGACGCAAACTGCACTGTGATTCTGCTTTTATATCGAAACCGTTTTTTATCGGACGAACGCAGCTTTCGTTTTTAAATTGCTGTAAGATTTCCGCTGCACTAATTCACCCCCCCCCTCTTAGTGCTCTCGATCCTAACAGATAGTGGATGCTCAATGCATATGACCGGAGATCCATCTCAATTCTCTAAGCTCACTAGCATAGACGAAGGATATGTCACCTTCGGAGACAACAACAAAGGTAAAATCATTGGTAAATGAACCATAGGTAACAAATCCACCTTTTCTATTGAAGATGTGTTGTTAGTTGATGGCTTAAAGTATAACCTTTTGAGCATTAGTCAATTGTGTGATAAAGAATATATCATTAAATTTAAATCTAATGCTTGCATTATTGAAAAACCACACAAAAACACATCTCTAATTACACTAAAACAAAATTACGTATACACTATTAACATTAATGATCTTTGCAATGAAATATATTTTTTGGTTTTGAATGACGATGCTTGGCTTTGGCATAGGAGATTAGGTCATACTAGCATGAAACTAATCACTCAAATTTTATCTAAAGAACTTATAAGACGAATTCCTCATATCAAGTTTGTCAAAGATAATGTGTGTGATGTATGTCAACTAGGAAAACAAATAAAAGGTAGCTTCAAACTTAAGAACCAAATAAGCACCTCTAGACCTTTGCAATTGATCCATATGGACTTGTTCGGACCAATTGCTACATCAAACCTAGGAGGTAGCAAATACGCATTTGTCATCATGAATGCTTATAGTAGATACATATGAACTTATTTTTTGGCACACAAAAGTGAATGTTTTAGGTATTTCTCTAAGTTTTGTAATCTTGTTCAAAATGAAAAGAGTTTTATGATTTCGTCAATTCGAAGTGATCACGGTGGTGAATTTCAAAATTGTGATTTTCAAGAATTTTATGAATCTAATGGATACAACCACAACTTCTCTACTCCAATAAATCCTCAACAAAATGGAGTAGTAGAAAGAAAGAATAGAAACTTACAAGAAATGACAATAACCATGTTGAATGAACATAGCCTATCCAAATATTTTTGGGTTGAAGCAGTAAATATGAATAGAAAGATAAGACCTCTTGAATTACAAAAGACATGATTCATTTTATCGAATCTCTTCTTTTTATAAATAACAAAAATTATTGGTGTACAAAGAAGAGATTGTGATTAAGAAAGAATCTCAAGTAGTAAATCCAAGAAATTAAGATCATAATTTGAATACAAATTCATCAAAATCTCAATATTACTTTCAAAAGATTCAAAATGGTATATATAGATTTATCATAATAATCATCAAGATTAATAAGATAGAGAAAAATAAATTTTCTAGAAAAAAATATTTTCCTCTTTTTAGTTGTTTCAATTCATATGATTTTATTTCATGTATGCCAAATAAAAACATATGTCATGTTTAAAACCGAAAGTGTGAGATTTATTACAACAAAGATTAATAAGGCACTTTTATTATAGTAAAAATCAATAATCCGTAAATCGTAAGATTCATCATGCATAATTTCGAAATTTATTTAGCATGATCATTGTGCATGATACTAAAATATGGTTTCAAAATGTTTAATATTTTCATTACACAATTTCATCATTATGCATCATCATATTTTTAAATTCGAACAAGCATAATTTTAAAACTATACCTTTCATTTTTCATGCATGATACAAATAAATCAATCATCACTATGGGCATATCATACATGATATTCAGGCATTCATGATATATCATTTTGGCAACATGATCATAGCTATTCAAATGATGGTATCTAAATGTCAAAATTCATTACATCCTATCATGCATGATCATTAACTTCTCATTTGTATTTCATGCATTATTTCATTTCATCACATTCAAAATATCAAGAGAATTTTGGTGATGAAATAAATATTTCATGAATATAAGTAATTGCATAAAAATCATATCATGAAAAGATAATACCAAAAGACATGTTTTCTTTTGAAAAATCTCCTCTTAAATAATCAAAGGAAAATCTTAGGAGATCATGATATAGATAAAATTCATTCAACCTTATAGGAGAACAAGATATTAATTCAAGCATATAAAATTTCTCAATTCATTATGAATCATAATAAGAATTGTGGTTCCGAAAAATCACGATTCATTTAGGAAAATTTTCTCTTTAGTGCACGATAAGAAGAAATATAGCAATGATACCAATCATGATTCATTTGGATAGTAGATGCTAAAAAGAAACATTGAGGATAAAAGATCTCGATTTTTATAGAGTTAATCTCAAGTTATAAATCTCAAAAAATCAAGATAAAGCTCATTCAAATTCAAATCATAAAATCAAAATTATTTTCAAGAGATTCATAAAAAGATGATAAAATAGATTCATCAAACCAAGAATTTTCAAGAAAAATACTTTTATCTATTTGGTTGTTTCATATAAGCATGCCTTTGTCTTCTTTGTACCAAAAAATATATATATCATCAATCGTCTAAGATAGAAAAATAAGTTTCATCATAAAACCATCAAGATCAATAAAACACAAAAAATCATCATGTATAACTTTTAAAATCTCATACATAAAATCATCAAATCATGGTATCAAAATTTCAATATTTTCATTACAACTTTATTGCATTAGTTTCATTGAACATAATTTTGAAAGATTCTTATAGATAACTAAAACTTCTTTAATTTTAATTTATATGATTGACTTTATATTAGCATACTCAAATTTTGTTCTTATGTCAAAACCATACATCATGTTTGAAAACCAAAGACAAGGTTCATAAAAAATCATCAAGCCTTCTATTCAAAAGTCATGCATCGTCAATGAAAATCAATATAGAAATCATCAAAATACACATTCTTGCTTCTCAAACACATACATAAGATTAATCTTACTAGGTGTACAAGCATTAGATTTATATCAAATTTTTTATTGTATTAACATAGAACATGCAATTTTTATTGTCATTTTCAAAATTATGAGCATGATCATATTTTTACATTTTCATTTTTAAACATTTAATTTTTAAGAAAATTGATTCAAAACTAAAATTAAAAAAAGTGTATTATGAAAAGCATTATGTAATTTCGAAGTAAATTAGGGGGATTTCGATTACCTCATCATTGAAGGCGGTTAAGACGTAGTTTGCCACCTCGCCTTTGTTGATTTTCTCTTCATCTTCGGAGAAGCTTGATTCATTCCAATTTGTGTTCTTCTTCTTGCGTTCAAAGCAAGTAGTTATGTTCTTTTTATTCTTTAATTTTTGTTTCGTTAACTTTTTAAATTTCTTTGCAAGTTCAAATTCACCATCACTTAAGCTTATGCTCAAGTGGTCTTCATGTGTTCTATGTCCCAAATCTTTCCTGTTCTTTGGAAGGTTGTTTTGTTCATCATGTTCATCATGTGCATTGTGCACCATTTCATATATCATTAACGAACCAATTAGTTCTTCAAGTGGTAAGTTGTTTAGGTTTTTAGCTTCTTGTATCGTAGTTACTTTTGAATTTCAATTTTTAGAAAGAGAACGCAAAATCTTGTTTACAAGTTCAAAATCCGAAAAACTTCTACCAAGTGCTTTTAAACCATTGACGACATCCGTAAAACGGGTGTACATGTCAACAATGGTTTCTCTTGGTTTCATTCGAAAGAGTTCAAAATCGTGCATTAAAAAATTGATCTTTGAAACCTTAACACTACTTGTGCCTTCATGTGTGGTTTCAAGAAAGTGCCAAATATCGAAATCCATTTCGCACAAAGAAACCCGATTAAACTCCGTTTTATCTAAGGCACAAAAGAGAGCATTCATAGCTCTATCATTTAAAGAAAAAGTCTTCTTCTCTAAATCATTTTAATCTTTCATTGGAAGAGAAGACATTTTAAAGTCGGATTCAACAATATGTCATAGATTCAAATCCAAAGAAAGTAAGAAAACTCTCATTTGAGTTTTCCAATAAGTGTAGTTCGTCCCATTGAAAAAGGGAGGACGAATGAGAGAGTAACACTCTTGAAAGCCAAAAAGAGTCATTTCTATTTGGGTGTTAAACCAAAGTAAAAAACCGTGGCTCTGATACAAATTATTAGGATCAGTACTAAGAGGGGGGGGGGGGTGTGTGAATTAGTGTAGCAGATTGAAACTTGTAAGTTTGAAATCGATTTCGTAAATGTGTAGAGATTTCGATTCGACGAAGGAATGACTTGGTAAAAGTAGATCGAGTAAAGTAAGGAGATGAAAACCAAAAGCTTACTACTATGTAAATAACGGTTTCAGAAAGGTAAACACACACACATTCAAGGAACATACTAATTTAAAGTGGTTCGGTCAAATGACCTACATCCACTTGCGATGCCTTCTTCGATGAGGCTCCCAACTTCCACTAACAAATCACTTTAAAGGGGAAGGACAAATACCCCTCTTAGAACCTTTTACAAGTGGTTCACACTCTTATCGATTTTCAAAGAGAAAGAGGGAGGTGAACACTTAAGCTATTGAAAACAAGATTTGCTAAAGACTTTGCTAAGGCTTTATCTCAATCTCAAACTTCTCAAAGGTTGTATTCTCTGTTGAGAATTGAGAGGTATTTATAGACCCCAAGAGGATTCAAATTTGGGCTCCAAATTTTGAATTCCTCTTAGAATCCCGGAGTTAGCGGTGCCATCGCCTGTTAGTGTCTAACACTGATAGTGTACTGGCGGTGCCACGGCCCAGTCCGACGGTGCCACTACCGGACCTCTCGGGTGCTGGGCGGTGCCATCGCCCAGTCCGGCGATACCACCGCCCGATCCTTTGGGTTTTGGGTGGTGCCACCGCCCGACCTTACGGGTCATTGGTTGGGCTTTAGATCTGACCCAAACTAAGTCATATTCGATCCCATTTGGCCCTTAACCAGGATATAGGATTATTTCTTAATCCTAACCCTAATTACATACAAACTAAGAAGTTAAGACATAGTCCTAAGCAGATCTTTATAATCGACAACGTCGAGTTTCCTTCCGGCGAGCTTTCCGGCGATCTTTCGGCGAACTTCCGATACACCCTCGGATTTCTTTTGGCGGACTCCCAATGGGCTCCCGATCTTATGGCGAGTTCAGCGAGTAGCCGAGCCTTCTCGGTGATCTCCACGAACCTCTGACGATCTCTTTGGCGGACTTCCAAAAACTCCGACAAGTCCCCGATTTCCTCTCGGTTGGTTTCGGCAGCATCTCCGATGAATCTTTGGACTCTCGAACACCCATCAAACTTGACTCCGGTAGACTTGCTTTATGTCTTTAAGCTATCATAGTTAATCTTACATATGTAAAACAAAACTTTGATCGAGATAATTAATCCTAAGTAATTAATCAAGTTGTTCGGCATATCATTGGTCCATCGATGCTTTGTCCGATTATTTGGAGTATCATCCTCTCTTGTGGCCTATTGCCCAATCGGTCAATTGACTCCGCAACTCCAATATCCTTGGCGCAATATATGCTCTTCTTAGCCCGATGCCCGAATCCACAGCCTGAAGCCTTCTATCGATACGTCGACATATCCACCGGCCCGACATCCAATCTTCTAACATGTTCCTCCAGCATAACATGATTTTTCTGCTTTAATTGTCTCATCCTGATCGAAGCATCCTACATCACTCAAAACGCAGATTAAATCATAAATACATATCAAGTGGTTTCATCATCAAAATACGAGATTCAACACCTTTCACACTTAGATATCACTTTGTTGCCCTTTTATGCAAAAAAGGATGGGGTATTTATAGGCCTCAGTGGCTTCAAAATTGGAGCCAAAAAGTATCTCATGTTGGATTTTTGGGGTATTAGCGGTACCATTGCCAGTACTAGGTAGTACTACCATCTGACATTTTAACACTGGGCGGAACCACCGGCCTGGTAGTAATAACTGCCGGCGGTACCATCGCTCAGTCTAGGCGGTACCATCGCCTAGACCACTTGGAAGACCGTTCCCTGGGCAGTTCCATCGCCTTAGTTTTGCGGTGCCACCACCAAATAAGGTCCAGCAAACTGGTTGGGCCTTGAATCTAGCTTAAACCAGTTTAATTATGAGCCCAATTGGTCCTCAATAGGGTTAATGGGATTCTCTCCTAAACTTAACCCTAATTATGTGCTAACTATAATTTTTAAGGCATACACTAAACAAAACAAGCTCGGTAAGTTTAGGTTTCTTTTGGCGATCTTCTGAGGACTTCCGACAATCTCTCGGTAATCTTTTAATGGACTTCCAGCAAGCTCTTGGACTTCACGATGATCTTCTTAGCGAATACCGATAAGCTTTTTCTCGATCAATTCCAGTAGCATTTCCGACGAACCTCCAGACTTTTGACGAACTCTCGAACTCCTAACGACATCTCGATCTTAACTCTATTACTTCGATTTGCTTTATGCCTTGATCGCTATCATAGTTAATCCTACACATTTTTCTTAACATATAGATTTGATCAAATAATTTATCAATTAATTTTATCATTAAAATATAAAATTCAACATATTTCAGCTAAAGCCTTTATTCAAATGAGATGCATATTGATGATTTAAACTTAGTTATCTCTTAATTATTAATTCTTACTATAATTGAATGAGATATACATTTGATATTGCTTTATATTTGCACATGCATGTTTTTTTTTTTTTCACATTTGCTTCCCATACATTTCTATTTTCTTTATCATTTTTACATAACTTGATATTGTTTCTTACATGCATATGTATATTATTATTATTATCTTACATATGTTTATGATACATCCTACCTTGATAAAGATGTCCTTATTATACTCTTGTGTTTACGAGATAATATGAATCTTTGCTAAGAATATAAAGAAAGTTATATGTATGGCCCATGATACTATTACCGACCTCAATAACTTTATCCAAACACGAGAGATTGAGCTCCTAAATATGGAAGACTAATAGAGACCTAAGAATGAGTAGTATTGTACTATGTTATAATCTCATTTTACCCTCTATATTCCTTTAACATATTTTCCAAGGGACATGCTTATGTGTTGCTATATGCTTTCTAGATATAAATATATTAAATAAAATATCAAATATGTCTAACTCATGACTTGCATTTGTTCTTGATATGCCCATCTAATGCTCTTTGCTCCATTGCTATCGTTGAATCGAATGATATGTCAAATATGACTTTATTCTTAAGCGCATGCCTTAAATTATAATCTTGATTTGGTCTTATGTTGTTATATGTTTTTTCTATATGAATGAATCAAATAACATGTCAAATATTGACTCTATTCCTGATCTCATGTCTTATATTAAGATCCTAATTCACTCCTATATTGCTAGATGTTCTTTTGATATTAATGAATCCAATAAAATATCATATATGCCTCTTAAGCTTATGTCTTTTGATCTTGATTTGCATATACATTGCTCTTTGCTCTTTGTTAAGTATGAATTATCTGAAATACTAAGTATGAATTATCTCCAATAAAATCCATGCTTTGCACCTTGATGTTTATATCACACAGTTTAATTTCTCTATGTTTAATTTTTCTATGTCATGAATATGATGGTCATTTGTTGAGCTTTGTAAATCACATTGTTGCTATATAAAATTTTCAAATTAGTTTATCACTCATTCATATTAGTTTTGGGTTGGACAGTGGAATACTAGAAGATTGCAACATATTTTATAATTTAATAATATGTTATTGTAAAGAATACTTTGCTTATATTGTTTAAAAAATTATGAGTTGGTGTGTGTTATTATAATGGTTAAAAGACCTCACGTTTTGGGAGCTTATAGTGTTTTGAAAGTTTAGATTATAGTAAATAGTTAGTTTTTATTATTACAATATTTTCATTGGATCTTGTGAGTCTACGAGTGGTTGTTAATGATTTTGATTTGGAATTAGATATTATAGAGTTATTAAGTGATATGTTGTATAATTAGGTTTTATAGTATATGTAAATAAAAATTGAATGCATCCTAGGTTTGGATAAGTGGATAGTTAAAAAATATTTTTTGATTTAAGATAAGCTTATACCTCTAGGATATCATCTTAGAGATGTAACAGGAGAATCTATCTTGTATTATAAATTATATAGGTTATTTATTATGGTATTATGGAGACAAAGAATAGATCTTTTATGCTTATTCATGTTTGATCTGATTCTAAGGTTCTAGTAAAAAGACAAAATAAGAAAGTAAAAGTGTCATGAAAATGTTGGACCATAGTAATTGAAATTACAAGCCTCCGTAGTTATTTTCAACAAGTGTGATTATTTTCTTCTTTCAGAAAACTAACAAGTCTACTGATTTTTATTATATTTTTCTATGGTTTATTGGCAGAATTAAGCTTGGAGCCAAATGTTTTTCCCCAATTACAATGGTTGAGATAACTTGTGATGTAAACTCTCAATTATTTCATACGTGATCAGATCGAGAAGCTGCTGGTGCATGGGCTAGTGCTATCGTTACTGTTTTATCATATACTATCATTAGCCATTTATTTGAGAGGGATCCCTTGATTGGTTTTCTTTTTTTTTAGTGCATGGGCTATACACTACCCTCAAATCTAATTATATTTCTAACCCTTGGTGTCATATTTTTATTACCTCTCTTAGTAGTAATTCACATAAGATGTACATAATAAATTATCTCTTTGTCAATATATATATATATATATATATATTTATTTATTTATACACACACACACACACACTTTGTACAGAGGCTTTCATCTTAGAACATTAATTTGCTTCGTACATAAACTCTCATTCCTTTTATATTTAAACATATTTTAATTAAACTATGTTAACAATCATATAACTTTTTACTGGTTACATGAAAAACTACTCTTGTTTCTAAATAACTAAGATAATGCATAAAAAATACTACCCAACTTTTTAACTTATCAGATCACTATAAAATCCTAAGATCAAAATCTATCTTTGCCACTTATCCTTAAAAAAATAATATTTCCTTCAATCCATGGAAAATTAAGTAAATCGTCTAATAATCTTGATCGATCAACTAACAAGTTGCAAACAACGTATGAAATGGGCCGAGTCAACTTACTGGATGCATTGCGTCCAGAACTTAACTTTCATGCACTTTTATCCTATCTGCAGCTTAAATATTTATCTAAACTCATCTTAGCGCACCCATATATGGCACATGATACGGAAGAAATGTAAGCACAACATATTATGAGAAGCTTCGAAAATCATTAATCAAAACAAGACAAAAATCATTAATCAAAATACTGTAAAACTTTCCCACTGAGAGATTAAACAGCTGAGCATTGTGCAACAGTTGAAGAAGAAACTACAATAAGGCTTACAGCACAAGTTTGATTTACATATTTGATCATAGACTTACTCTCCTGTATCAACTAAAAGCTCAGGGACCTCTTTATTATCAGTTGCCTGAGGAGGTATCAATTTGATTCATCAATTTGATTCATCAATTTGATTCATCAATAATTCATTGTTGTATTGTCTCATCTTAGAATTAATTATGTCTGTTAATCTTCTACATACACTTTTCTCAATGACAGATTGCCAGTGATAGGGTATATAATAAATAAATAATCTTTAAATATCATACAGCGAGGCCAAATTTTGCTCCTCTAAATGATTCTCTTGCTAAACTTAGCAAACCACATCTAAATTCTCCACCTTTAAACCACTTATGACAAAAATGGTGCTAGTGCCCAGTGATACTGGAAGTGTGATTCCACCAATCCTCTGGATCATTGTAACGCTAGACCACACCCCTTTCTTCTACTATTTCATTTGGAACTTTTTTGGTGGACTTTTAGATGGAAGCATATTGACATAGTTCCCTACATATCAAGAACCTCGCACTAATACTGTTCAATTTGGTGAATGGCCATCCTCAGAGAAAACACAAACTGGGCTTTTTGATACTTATTATTTGGGACACTATCCATGCCCAACAATGCAGCTCCTCTGAGTTTTCCTGAAGATAGTCTGGCCAAATTTCAGCAGCAGTAGCTTTATCTTCGTGCTTACTGTAAAGAAAGTTTAGCAGGTCATGGAAAGGACCATAATATTTCCATGCTGCTTAACTCAAAATCCCATCAAAAAGATAATTGCATAAAATCTCATCTGGTGAAACATCTTTTTGAGGATATTTGTTCCCCGTAAATTTCCTCTTCTCTTTCCTACAAAATTCTGCATCATCTGTTCTGCCAGACCTTTCTAGACCAAGTATCAGCACCTCATACAAGCCAGATGAGAGAGAAAAATCTTTTCTCATTTTTGCGTAGAGCTCAAGACCTTTCTCAACTTCACCAGCTTGAAAAAGAGCATCTGTCAGGGCTGTACAAGTAACAACATTCTGGTCCATGGGCAGAGAGTAAAATATACTTTCAGCATAAGTATGAATTCCTGCACGGCCAAGCCTGTATATCAAGAGATAAACAAGATATGTTCCAAAGCTCACTCCAGCTTTTGTCATTTCATGAACAATCTCTAGGACCATTTCAAGCGCATTCTCCCTCATAAAGAAACCAAGCAGAGAAATGTATGCAGATCTATCAAGTTCTTTCCCCACTTGCAAGGAGTAACGAAATGCCATCAGCACACAAGATGGCTTATAATTTGCACAACTGAGTTGGATGACCATGGATATGAGCTCCGGATCTAATTCTATGTGCCTGTTAATCATCCCACTCAACATATGCTCTACAGCAATAAAATTCTGCATCGCTATAAGATTAATGATAATAGCCCTATCAATAAATGAACTAGTATCAGAAAAAAATGGTTCAAAGTGTGAATTATCTTCAATGCCATCAGAAGAAAGATGAGGGTTTACTTCTCGAAGCAGATGATCACTTCCATTTACCAGTTTTAGAGCTTCTAGTGCTTCCATGAATACTGTGCGGCGAAGAACAATTGAGTGCTCCTTCATGTATAGGAGAACTTGTCTCATAGCTGATGTCTCTCTAGCTTTGGAGCACTTCTGAATGAGAATATTACATGCAGCTTTATCAGGTTCAATTCCTGCTTCTTGCATTTCACTCATTATCTCAAGGGCAGCCTTAAATTTACCTAAGAGCAGACACATGAAGTACTGAACTCAGTAATAGATGGTTCCATAAATCAGAAGAAGAGCAAACGATTCCAAAACTAGATCATGGAAGAAAATTTGGGGTTGAAAGATGTCGGGTCTGAAAAAAATTCACCATTGTATAATTAAAATGCTTTGGTAGAGAATATCTTGGAAATGAAAAGATATCTAGATATCATCATATCACATTAGTGATTATGCTGTCAAAAATATTCCCATATGCATGTTTATTAGTGAACTTTCATATAATAAGGCTGATTATGCAATTAAACTCCTGTGTTTAAACAAATTACAATCCTTGTTATGCTCAACTGAAGAGAGAGATAACCAGCCAGTAAATAAGACACCTTGAAGGAATATCACAGCTAATAATGATTTTGACACTTAATGTGAGAGGCTAGATGGAGTCTAAGCAAATAATGTAACCGGCCAACCATCCTTCTCCAGAATTGATAGCTTATCGATATAGTCCTTTGTCATTATATAATGCCTAGCCTATTAGATATTTAAACATGATGACAACAGTTGCTTTCTTTTTTAAGTAAAACAAGGTCTGGTTGCTTGCTTACCAAATCTTTATCATCTTGTATTTTTCACTGTGTATCAGCTTTTACCTATATCCATCTAGTAATAAGAAAAACCTCCAAACATGAAATTCCAACTTCAATTGTGAAAAGTCTGGAACAAACCTGGTAGATAGCAATGAGGCCTATGAAAATTAGCAAGCACTTGGAAATCCAGCTGACAGACACCAAAACTATCATGATTATTGCACAGACTACAAGCATCTTAGAACAGTGATAAACAACTTATATCCGTAGTGCAAAGAACCATGAAAAACTTTTATCCCAAAGCACAATATGATAGATAGCCAAAAGAACGAAGAAAATAACAAGCAAAAGATGTACACAGCCAAGCACAGATACTTACATGAATAAATTTGCTTCATGGAGAAGAAAAGACGCCAAAAGGGAACTCTTTAAATGGTACATCAAGATGATTTGCACAACCAGATTCAGTACATAACACATTTAAGAAGATAATTTTTTTGTTTTTTAAAAAGAAAGAATATTTTTGACAAGCTACATTGTATGTATTCTTCTTCTTGGTTACTAATGTAGAAGTACTACTCCAGCTTATTCACACTCCAGTTCCTATCCTCCTTTTATTAGGATTCTTGGATGGAAAAATAGTAATAGCTGATTCACCTTGCCCATCTTAGAAGAAGTTCAGGAATTCACAAAAGAACCCATAAACAAATCATTTCAAAAACTTCTTATCTTTCCACTATGACAGGTATCTTCAAACACTTCAGCAAATATTACCTGGTTTCAGAAGAGCTCCCATTGTTCACAAATAAAGAGGAGAATGATCAGGTATCTTCACCCTAATGCTAATATAACTTCTCTAAACAAGCTGAAATCCTAAAATACCATGATATGTCTTGAAATACAGCTATATATGAAGCTAATGCCACCCTATGAAAATGGTTTCTGATGGTCTACTGCTAGTTGAACATTTGTCTACTCCTGAATGTAAAACTTACAAAAATGCACCACTCTATGACTCCGGTAGTAAAACAGATAGTTTCTTCTGCACTAGAAATAAGTCTTGTCCTCCTTGATTTCATGGAAAGAACCTTATCCACCAGAGACTAACATTCATTTAACCATCCACTTCTACTTAAAGGAGGAGAAAAGGTAAGAGTGTTTCTTATAAGGACATAGCCTAATAGCTTCATTCGCTAACAGTAAATCATTACCTATGTCAAGATTTAGGAACATACCTTGTGACTGACATCATAACTTACGAATTCTAACACACCATTCATTTCATTGAGGTAAACTATATCCTTAATGCACCAACATCAAGCCCATCTAAGAAACTCCAGAAGATTGATTCAGTTCTTTCTCTCCACCTTCAGGTTCACTTCTAATATTAGCTTTCTTGTATCCTAGTAGTACATGAATATAGCACACAAAATAATGATTAATTGCATATGACAGCTACGCCTCCATTAGCCCACCATTACGGCATCTACCACTTGTATCAATCCGATGCTGGTATTCCAAAGGCAGAAGTTTGATGCAAAGGTGACAACCAGTGGGCAGATACTAAGCTAAAACTATGGACTGGAACCTCAAAGCACCTACTGGTCCTCCAAACTTACAGTCACATAATTCCAGCAAATTGAAAGCATGCACAATTAACATTCAGATTAAGAATGCCATTTTTTTTCACTCACCAGCTCCTGCAAGGTATTCCATGAGCACCGTATACGTGTGGCAATTCGGTGACAGGCCGACCTCTAGCATCTCCGTGTACACTCCGGCAGCCTCCTTGGGCCTCCCGTGATCGAATAAGATCTTCATGTAGGCGGTATAGGACACCAGGGTCGGTCCGCAACCGCGCTCCTTCATCTCCTCCCAGGCACGCACAGCACCCTCCAGGTCGCCGGCCGCAGACAGCCAGTGCATGACGGAGGTGTAGGTGGCGGCGTCGGGGGTGACCCCCTTGTCCTCCATCTCCCGGAAAACGCGCCACATGGAGGGGATCCGGCCGGCCTCCCCGAAGATGTCGAGCATAGTGGTGTAGGTGAAGCGGTCGTGCTTGAAGCCGGGGAGGCGGGCGGCCCAGTGGAAGAAGAGCCAGGCCTTTTCCATAGGCGGGTGGGTCTTGAGGATGCGGTTGACTGTGAAGGAGTCCCAGCGGAGGGGAAGGGCACGGAGCTCAGTGGCGGCGGTGTCCCACGTCGAGTAACGGAGGGTGGTGGAGATCTTGTGGATGGCGGCGCGCATATACTCCGGCAGCGAGGGATTCGTAAAGGTCTTCTTGGGGAAAGGGGAAGACCGCTTCTTGGGGCGGCGGAAGCGGAGCGTGGAGAGGGCTCGGCGATGGGAAGCCGGCGATGGCATTCTCTCAATAGAGACAAAGCAGCGGCTTGAGAAGAAAGGGATGGATTAACTATTGGGACGGATTTGGATCACTGAACTTGAACCGTGGATATATCAGTCGAGTTCGGGTTACAGATTAATGATCCGGCTCAGCGGATCGGGTTCGGGTTAAGAACGTTTGACCAGTCGGATCAAGTTAGATTGACCAGAAGTACGTTTCTGTGAACGGCGTTAGGAACTCCGAGCATCGCCCCAATCTGCCACCCTCGTCAAAATAGTGAAGTCTCCGACTATATTTTGAGGAGAGGCTAGTGACGACGACGCCGACGCCGACGACGACATCTCTTCTTCCTATCATTTGAAGAAGTTTCCCGTTTCCCTTCCCGATCGAGATCGTAAGCTTTATCTCTCGATCGATCATTCTGATTAGTTTTGAACCCATCCGATAGATCTTGCTACCAAAATCGCCAAAGAAGGCTTCCTCCAAAGTTTTTCTTTTTCGATTTTTGGCGAGCAATCTCGAGCGATGTACCCCTTCTTGTTCAAATCTGGATTTGGTTTCGGTGGATTTAATGGAGGATCGAAGGATCTGAATCTGATGGGTCCTTGCGCTTTTCAGGATGGTTTATGTTTGATGAATTGCCCAACCGTTTGAGACGATGTCGTTTCATGATTTCGTTTGTGTTGTTATGTTGGTTGATGGAATTGTTTTTGAATTTTCTTTTACCTAGTTGTTTGTTGTCCTTCTGACTCTTAAATTTACAATCGTTGATTTTTTTCTTGCCTTTGGACTCAGTTGTATCCTTGTCTGTGCTCATGTTCTAATTGGGCTAAGACTTTTTAGATGTGTAAAGGCTAAACCCACTGGGGTTTTATTAGGTTTATGTGTTATTTTTGTTGTGAAGTTCGTTATAGCTTAATATATTATTGTATTTTTTGCTCTTTTACTTTATCCATCTTGAAAATAATGTACAAGGAACCAATATCATAAACTTTAATTGCATTTTTACTTTTGATATTGCCGATTAACCATTGCTAAATGCTGATTTGTTTCTTGTAATTAGCCTACTAATTCAATGCTTGGTATTCTCCTCTTGTCCTGTTTGTTCTGGGCAACTCAAATTGCTGTTAAACATGGGATATATGGTTCAATATTAGACAATATTGTTTTCCTTTAGTAGTCTGCTGGGAAGTTAAAAGTACTTATTTTTAGATTGTATAATCTAATATCGGATAAATAAGAAAACGTTACAATACATTGTAATCTAATATCAAAATTGTGTTTCAATTTTGATTTGCTTGCACGATTACATAACAATGATTTTGTCCCTGTCCCCTCAGGACCTTTGAATTATCAAGGAATATTTTCGTAGAAGAATTTGCAAGCGATACACAAAACCTGAAGCAATGCCTTTTCAGAAGATAGAGACAGGTCACCAGGATGTGGTTCATGATGTGGCGATGGACTACTACGGCAAGTGCCTGGCCACAGCATCGTCTGATATGACCATTAAGATTATTGGTGTGAATGGCTCTTCACACCAGCATCTTGCAACACTGAGTGGCCACCAAGGGCCAGTCTGGCAGGTTGCATGGGCCCATCCCAAGTTTGGTTCAGTGATTTCATCGTGCAGCTATGATGGCCAGGTGATCATTTGGAAGGAAGGGAACAAACCTGATGAGTGGATTCAGGCACATGTTTTCACCGAGCACAAGAGCTCTGTTAACTCTATTGCATGGGCACCTCATGAGCTTGGCCTCTGCTTGGCTTGTGGTTCCTCAGATGGAAACATCTCTGTCTTTACTGCACGAACTGATGGTGGCTGGGACACTACAAGGATTGACCAAGCCCATCCGGTGGGTGTGACTTCTGTCACATGGGCTCCAGCTTTGGCCCCAGGTACCCTCGTTGGTTCAGGACTGCTTGACCCTGTACAGAAGCTTGCTTCTGGTGGCTGTGATAACACTGTTAAAGTGTGGAAGCTTTACAATGGTATTTGGAAGATGGACTGCTTTCCTGCTCTTCAGATGCATTCTGACTGGGTGAGAGATGTCGCATGGGCACCATATTTGGGGCTTCCAAAATCTACTATTGCTAGTTCTTCACAGGATGGGACAGTTGTCATATGGACAGTGGCAAAGGAAGGAGATCAGTGGGAGGGTAAAATTCTACATAACTTTCACACCCCTGTTTGGAGAGTATCATGGTCGGTTACTGGGAATATACTAGCTGTAGCTGATGGTGATAATAATGTCACGTTATGGAAAGAAGCTGTGGATGGGGAGTGGCAGCAGGTGACAACAGTTGAGCCATGAGATCCTGATTCCTGCTTGAATTTCCTTATCATGCGACTCTGCCATGGTCTGTGATAAACAGTCAGCTAAATCTACTTGTTCCATGCTTTATTTGCTGAAAACTTCAGATTAGCAGTAGTTTTTCTTAATATGTGGTTCTTGGGAAGGTCCTCTTTGGAATTGTTAGTATGCAGTGATTTCCATTTCTTTGCCTGAAACAAAAGAAATACTTCTCTGCTTATATCCCTGACTAATTAGATTATTAGTCAATTCATTAGTAGTGTATCTTGTGCTGTTTTTTGTTCTTATTTCAATGTTGCATTTCTGCAGCTGCATTTTTGTTGCTTTCAGCTTCAGGTAGCATGTGAAAACTGATTTTGATGGACATGTATTGGTCACAATGTCTATGAACTCCCTATATCATGATGCTTGACTGTCATGTGTAGAAATGGTTGATTAATGGTAACTTTATTCAGTAGCCTTGAAAGTTCCCAACTCTGTGGGCTAATGCATGTTATTCTGTCCTTGGGACTGATATATTGGTTTTACAAAATGTTAATTCTAGGAGATGCCGAGTAGAGTGGTAATTGTGACATGTCAAAATCTGTAAAACCTTAGAGTGGCTATTGAGCTTGATTATTTTCTTTTTCTCGGGTTAGTTTGAAGGAGTTTGTTTCAAGGTACTTTTAAGCATGAGAATTGCATTCATGTTACCCTCTTGGTGTATGATCAACCTTTATTCCATGCAACAATTTTTATGGATCTTTTCTCATCATTGAGCCATGTTGAGTGAAATACACATATCAAACTAAGAATCACTAAGCCAGTTTTATTTAATTGTTTCCAACTCCATAGCCAGATATAGATGTCCTTTTGTCCTCAGCAGAATGTCCATTTCTAATGCTTTAATTTTGCTTCTTCTGTGTACAGTTGCACACCGACACATGCCTTGATATCTTGTTTGTCACTACTGTGAGCCCAGTAAGTTGTATGTTGCCTAAATGTTTTAGTACGAAGAATGCATTAGATATGCAGCAAGCAATTCTCACAGTTTAACTTGTGCAATTCATGTCACCATACTTCATATCTGCTTTTATACACATTTTATCAATCCTGTTGGTCTTCAAATTTAAGTGACATGTTTTAGCTGGGAAGTAAATTTGTTATATCTCCTTGGACGAAAAGATGAAATCAAGATTACACCTGGATAGAGGCTATCAATATTATTGAGTCTTACTCTTTTCTCATAACATTCAAATTAAAATTTTCTTCTAATAACTTTCATTGTTTCACAACCAAACTAATCATAAAACTTATAGATTTTTTACTAAGTGCATCAGCTACAACATTGGCTTTACTCGAATGATAACAAATGGTACGATTAGAATCCTTTAGAAGTTTTATCTATCTTCGTTGTCTCATGTTTAACTCTTTCTGAATAAAAATATATTTTAAACTTTTATGATCAGTAAAGACTTCAAATGTTCGTCTAAAAATATATTTTAAACTTTTATGATCAGTAAAGATTTCAAATGTTCGTTCATACAAGTAATGTCTCCAAATCTTTAGGGCAAAAATAATTATTGTTAATTTCAAATAATAAGTTGGATAATTCAGTGTAAATAATTTCAAATAAGCATAAATAATTACTTTTCCTTCTTAGATCAAAACACATCCAAGATCTTTTCTTGAGGTATTAGTATAATCTACAAATCCCTTGTTACCATTTGGAATAATTGACTCTTAACGCTTGTGCCTAACAACTATTGTTCGTATCTCTAACTCTACAGTGAGGGGGCAAAACCACAGCACTAGGTCAGTTCAGAATGAGAACACACACTCTGGATAAGATCACAAAATGATACCTGGAATATGTTACTTGTACAAAATGCGGCAACTGTGATGTGTTCCTGCCCTATCACATCATGTCAAGAAGAAAAATCTCCAATCAACTCTTTTAACATAAGATAAATGTGTCAGATCACGGGGCATAGAGAAACCAAAGTGTTTAACAGATAATTGTAAGTTTGCATCTCGGACTTGTAGAAAACATCGATACAATGAATTACAAAAGCTGTTTAATTTCAAGTGATACTATCAGATCTGTAAGGTGTTCCTATTCAGGTTTACTTTGATAGTTTGGTCAAGCAACTACAATATTAACTTGGTACAGAAATCCATGAAGAAACCCTTTCTTGCACTTAGGGAAACCATGAATGTCATTTGAGAAGCTCTCTTCAGAGATGAATTCACATACTTTTTCTAAGATTTGAAACTTGGCAGCATGCCTAGTCTATCACAGGCTGCTTGTATTAAGTCAAGTCAGGACACAACATGATACTACTCTTTCTTTTAGGTTGAATGGTGCCTTTAACCTCATTTGTTACAGTGTATACATAGTCCATAAAGAACTGTTTTGCCTAAAGTTGCTCTCCTCTTCTTGGTCACCGTGATACCATGGAAGGAATAAATGAAAATAAAAGTTATTTTTTATAATAAAAAATTAAACCTTATAAAAGACAGATTCTTTCTTCACCGTATGTTCGAAGAAACAAAGAGATTCTTTCTTCCACCGTATGTTCGAAGAAACAAAGAGCTTCTCTGCCTACCTAGTGAACGTATCCATAATAATCAATCAGATCTAAAGGTCAAAAAAATTTTGATAATTTTTTTTTATATAAAGACATTTAGTCCTATAGAAATAAAGAAATTAAGAACTTATAAACCTTCTGAGTCATCTTTATCTTCAAAAATACTTTTTGAAGTTTATCAAATATTAACTTATCACAACTTACAAGAGAACATAAATAAAAGTTAGAGGTATACATATATATATTCAACTCTATGTTCCAAGCCTTCACGTATTAAGAAGACCGACACTTATAATTTTGGAGGAAGAATCCACTCCACCTTGTAAGCAAAGGCCTCTGTGCACAAAAGCATCTAACGAACATCGTCAAGAGCACACTTTATCATCAACAAAATTTAACAAATGTATTATCATGAAAAATAATTTTTTTATTATTTTTTATACTTTTGACTAAAAAAAATATTCCTACATGTTAAGTTTTTCCACCCTCTGCCTCCCTCAAGCTTAACAATATAATTTATAGTAGAGTACTTGGAAGGTAAATGTTAATGACACATCTTTAATATCAAATAATAGTGAAAATGACATACTTATTAAATTTTAGATTTTGATGATGAAATCAATTGATGAAGTTAACGATCTAATCTGTGTTTCGAGTGACGTAGAACTAGCTTCAATTAAAGAAAGATAAATTGATTAAAGCAGTGAAATCATATGTTAAGTCAGAACATGTTAGGAGATTGGACGTAGAGCCGAACGATCGGTCGACGTGTCGGCATAAGATTTTGTGCTATGAGTTCGAGCATCGGGCCAGAAGGATCGGACATTGCGCCAAGGAGATCGGATGTTGCGAAGGTCAACATGCCGATTGGGCAATACGTTGCAAGAGAGGACGATGCGCCAAAAGGATCGGACGAAGCGCTAGATAAACCAATGACATGTCACACAACATAATATTATGTTGGTAACTAATTGAGTCTAGATTGAAGTAGTTGTGATTATAATTGAGTTGGTTTTGGGAGGAACCCTACTAACTTAATTAGGGGCCCATTGGGCTTGAGTTAGGACTGTTTTGGGCCTAGTGGAAAATTCATTCAGTGACTCAAGGATAGGTGGAACTACCCATGACCTAGAAAAGTCAAGAGCACACTTTTTTAGGCTGTTAAGCGGTGGTACTACCAAGTCAAGCAGTGGTATTACCCAGACATAGTCTCCCAGACCATGTCACGTGGTGGTACCACCTAGTCTAAGTGCTGCAAGCGGTGGTACCACCCAGCATAAGTGGTAGTACCGCTAGGACCCAAGAAACCCGGGATGAGACATTTTTTGGCTCCATTTTTGAAGTCATTTAAGGTCTATAAACTCTTCGTCCTAAAGTTAGAAGTTTTCTAAGGGAGGAGTAAGGTCTAAAAGAGAGGTGTAAAAGGTTATCTCCTAAGCCTATGAAAAGAAGAAAGGGTTGTAAGGATAGTTGATCTTCACCTGTTAAAAGAATATTGATAGCAGAAGCTGATGGCCTCGAGTGAAGAGGAATCGGGAGTAGATGTAGGTCACGATGATCGAACCACTATAAATATGGTTTGCATTTACTTTCTGCTTTTTATTTATATTACAAAATGATAAATTTAAATTAGTTGGTAAAAATTATAAATTACTAAAAAAGATCATGCTTCTTTTTCTAATGAATTTAAAAAATTAAAAAATGAGTATAATAATTGCATGTTAAACTCTTGCACTAAATGTGAAGAATTAGATTCATGCAAAAAGAAAAAAATATTATTATAACAAATGTTAGATAAATTTAAAATTAATAGTAAATCTTTAAACATGGTTCTTGTCAATAAGAGTCATGTTCATAGAAAGGAATGAATTGGCTTTATGAGTAATATTCAATAAAAGCCAACTATCTTCATTAAAGGACCCACATTATATGTTTCCTATGAAAATAGATATAATTTTTATGGTAAATGTGGTCATTTCGCTTTAAATATTTATTTAAAAAGTATGTGAAAGTTCCTAAAGGAACCATGAATGTCTTAATACCAAAAATTAAAATAGATAGATCCAACCATGAAGTCAAATGGTTACCTAAAGGAAATCCACATTTCTTGTAGACATCTCTATAATCGAAAGCTAGGAGCAAAAATAAAATTTTGATAATGGATGCTCAAGGCTTATGGTTGGAGATCCAACACACTTCACAAAGCTCAATAGTCGAAAGAAAATGATTTTGATTGAAAATAGTTTATGTTTAATAAAATCATGCTTAATGATTTAATGATTTAATTATACATGATAATTTAGTGATTTAATTATATATGATGATTTGACGTAATGATGATTTTTATGATTTATGATTTATTGATCTTGATGATTTTTATGATAAAATTTATTTTTTCGGTTTTAAACAATAATACATATTTTTATTTGGTATAAAAGACAAAGACATGCTTGTATAAAATAAATCACATAAATCGAAATACATAAAAAAAGTTAATGCATTTTTCTAGAAGATTTCTCTCTCACTATCTTATCGATTTTTCAATAAGAGATTGATGAATTTATGTTATTTTATGAATTTCTTGAACTATGAAAGTGATTTTAATGATTTAAATTTGAATAACATTTATCCAAATCTTTCACATTATACTTGAGATTTATTCTAAATGAATCAAGGTCTTTTATTCTCTTATATTTCTTTTTATCATTTACTAAAGAGGAAAATTATCCAAATGAATCATGATAGTTCTTTTAAATATAACTCGAAAGTTTTCTTTGAATTAAGATTTAACCTTTTACTAAAGAAGAGATTCATCCAAACGAATCTTGTTCTTTCATCTTATATTTATGAATTGAGATTTATTATGAATAAAGACTTTTCATTAATTGTCCTCCTATAATTCTTTCTTGTATTTTCTAAAGAAGAGATATATTCAAATTAACCATAATATGTCACTTGACTTCTTGATGTTATGACTTCGATTTTATTATGTATAATTGCTTTGTATTTATGATTTGTACATCTCATGATATGCTTGAATCATTGATGTAAAAAAGAAAAAAATACACTATTGTATTCTTCCCTTCTCTTTGATAATAACAAAGGGGGAGAAAGTCTTGCTAGCTTGCACGTCGTAAAGAAAACAAAAATTGATAGCTTGCACATTTGAAGGAAAGAAAACTTACTAGCTTACAAAAAAAGTAAAAAATTGCTAGCTTGCACATTGCAAAAGAAAGCAAAATTGTTATGTTACACGTTTCAAAGAAATAGAAACTTGCTATCTTACACATCTCAAGAGAAAAGTATTAGCTTACTCATCTCAAGAGAAGCAAAACTTGCTAGCCTTCATGCTTCAAAGAGGAGTAACACTTGTTGGCTTGCATGTTCTTAAGTAATGTAAATCTTGCTAAACTACAAGCTTAAAAACTTGCTAGTTGCACTTCTTCTTTTTATTGATGACAAAGGGGGAGAAGTTATGATTATTATCATGTTAGGATCAAGAGCGATACTAAGAGGGGGGTTGAATTAGTATAGTAGATAAAATTATTGATTTGAATAATTCTTCATTCGATAAAGTTACTATCGGAGAGATAACTTCAAATATCGTTCGTAAGCTAAGTGAAAGCAATAAGCCGGTAAGGTAGTTTGCAGTAAAGATAAATTGCAAGATTGGAAATGCAAACCAAGTTTTATAGCGGTTCGGTCATCGTGACCTACATACACTCCGTTGATTCCTCTTCCGTCGAGGCCACCGGCATCCACTAATGATTTTCCTTCAATGGGCAAAGATCAACTACCCTTACAACTCGATTCTCCTTTCGACAGGTTCAGGAGAAAACCTATATAACCTGTTAGGATCAAGAGCACTAAGAGGGGGGGGGGGTGAATTAGTGCAGCGGAAATCTTTCACGATAAAAAAAAAAATGTTCGAACGATAAAAGCGATTTCGGTGTGAAAGCCGATTCTAAGATTACTTTAACTTAAGGTCAAGCAAGATAACGTTAAAGTAAATCTATGAAGGCAGTTTGCAGTTATGATGAAAATCAGAATATAAGTGCAAACTGAAATACGACGTTCGTACGATAAAAGCGATTTACGTCTAAACACCGATTCGGAAAGCACTGAACTTTGAAACACGTTTGTAAAAGAACAGAAGGCAGTAAGCTATTAAGGAGGTTTGTAGTAAAGATAAGATGCTCAAAGTAAATACAAACCGATATTTAGAGTGGTTCGGTCAATCTTGACCTACTCCACTTTTGGCTTCCTCCACCGACGAGGTCACCGACGTCAACTAGAGGCCTTCCTTCAATAGGCGAAGGCCAACCACCCTTTTACAGTTTCACTCCTTTTGACGGGCTTAGGAGACAACCCTTATAGAATTTCCTTTCCTCTCTTAACATATTAGAACTTAGAAGAAAAGAGGAAGAAGAACTTTCAACTCATACAACACTTTTGAGCTCTAAAAATCATAAAGTAAAATCAGAATTTTGGTAGTTTCTGGGTGCCCTTTCAGTGCTGAAAGGGTGGGGTATTTATAGGCCCCAACCCAGTTTGAATTTGGAGCTCAAAACTGTAAATTCCTGGAATTTCGGGATCTGGCGGTTGCACCGCTTGACTGAGGCGGTTGCACTGCTCAGCCAGAGCTCTGAGATCGAGCCCAGGCGGTGCCACCTCTGTTAGGCGCGGTTGCACCTCCTGCCAGAGCTCAAAGACTAAGCTCAGGCAGTGCCACCGCCTGACTGAGGCAGTTGAACCGCCTAGTAGAAATCAGGGTCCGAATGGGTTGATCCATTCGGTCCAATTTGGGTTTTTCAGGGGCCCAATTGCCCCAAGATTAAGTTAATGGGATCACCTCCCATTTCTAACTTAATCATTGTGCTAACTACGATATTTCCTAAGATATTTACTGCAACTTGCTCCGATGCATCAATCCCTTCTTCCGGCGAGCTTCCGGTGAACTTCCGTCGATCATCCGATGAACCCTCGGTGATGCTCCTACGGACTTCCGACAAACTCCTGGACTTGCGACGATCCACTTGGCGAGTTTCGATGAGCTTCTTTGGTAAGCTCATGGACTTCTCGGATTTGTTCCCGCAGAACCTCCGACGATTGTCCGAACTTCCGTCGAACTCTCGAACTCCCAACGTGATCATTGTCTTGACTCCGGCGTAACTCCTGTTGCATATCTTATTTTCATCATAGTTAATCCTGCACACTTATCTCAACAACATATAGATTAGATAACAAATGACAATTGACTTAATCATCAAAATCCGAGATTCAACATAACCCCCTTCACTCCTCTCTTAAACAAGACTAACACTTGGAGCTTGAGAGTGTTAGGATCAAGAGGTCGACACTAAGAGGGGGGATGAATTAGTGCAGCGGATAAAATCACGTCTTTAAAAATGTTTCGTTTCGATAAATCCAATTTCGTAAAGATAGATTGAAAGCGTACATAAATGTATTGAAGGCAGTAAGCTATTAAAGATGTTTGCAGTAAAGATAAAATACAGGAAGTAAATGCAAACCAGAGAACACAGCAGTTTTAGAGTGGTTTGGTCAACGTGACCTACCTCCACTATCAGCTTCCTCCTACGACAAGGTCATCGGCGTCCACTAGAGGCTTTCCTTCAATCGACGAAGGCCAATCACCTTTTACATCCCTCTTCTCCTTTTACCGGGTTTAAGAGATAACCCTTACAAGCACTCACTCTCCTCTCTAAATAGAAATCTAAGTTTAAGCTAGAGGAGGGAATACACTTATGATCACAACAGCGTTTTCTCTCTTTTAATCTCTCTGTGCATGTGTGCTTTAACCAGGGATGAGAGGGGTATTTATAGGCTTCAAGTTGATTCAAACGTGGAGCCTAAAACTTTCCCATCCCGAGTTCCCTGGGCACGGGCGGTACTACCGCCTACATTGGGCGGTACCATCGCCTAGTGTCAGTCGACACTAACACTGTCTTGGGCGGTACCACCACCCAGGTCTGGCGGTACCATCGCCCAGGTGGTAGTGCTAGGCGGTACCATCGCCCAGATTGGCGGTTCCACCGCTTGGAACCCTGCTAGGGGTGGTACAACCGGCTAGACTGGCGGTACCACTGCTTGACACAATCTCGAAGACTATGCCATGATAGTGAGACTTCTTGGGGCACTATTTGAGCCTCTTATTAGGCCCAATATAGTCCTTATATGGGCCTAGCTGGCCCCTAATTGGGTTGGCCCAAATCCAAACCCAATTACATGCTAACTACGAAATCTAAGACATAATCTAAGCTAAACAAGTCCGTAAGTCTATTCTTCCAGCGAGCTTCCGGCAAACCTCCGACGATCTCTCGGCAAACCTCCGACGATCTCTCGGCAATGTTCCGGCGGACTCCTAGAAAACTCCTGGACTTCATAACGATCTTCTTGGTGAGTTCCGACAAGCTTCTCTAGCAAGCTCTGAGACTTCTCGACTGGTTCCGACATAACTTCCGACGAACATCCGGACTTCCGATGAACTCTCAAACTCCCAACGAAGTCGCGTCCTTGACTCCGAGACTTCATTTTGCTTCATGCCTTGCTATTGTAGTTAATCCTGCACATGTAAAACACACTTCAATCTAGACAATTAATACTAAGCATTAATCAAGTTGTCTGGCATGTCATTGGTCCCTCAACGCTTCGTCTGATTCTTCGGCGTATCATTCTCTCTTGTGGCCTATTGCCCAATCGGCCAGTTGACTCCGCAACTCCGATATCCTTGGCACAATATCCGCTCTTCTTAGCTCGATGCCCGAATCTATGGCCCGAAGCCTTCTGTCGATGTGTCGACCGTTCCTCCGGCCCGACGTCTAATCTTCTGACATATTTTCTTTCGGCACAACATGATTTTTCCTACTTTAATTATCTCATCCTGATCGAAGCATCCTGCGTCACTCAAAACACAGATTAAAATATAAATACTATCAATTGGTTTCATCATCAAAATCTAAGATTCAATAGAGAGTTCTTATAAGATTACAATAGTATTTTTGTTTCTTTTTGCTCTCAATTCTTGTATAAATTAACCAAGGATGAGAGGGGTATTTATATGCCTCAAGGAGATTCAAACTTGGAGCATAAAAGTGTCTCATCTCGGATTTTCTGGGTCTTGGTGGTAACACCACCTGTAGCACTGACACTGGACGGTACAATCACCTAGTCTGGAGGTACCACTACCTAGAAGATTGTGTTTGGGTGGTATCACTACCTAGGCTGGTGGTACCACCACTTGATAGTTTCAGAGACTAAGTCTGGGAGGTACCACTGCTCAGACTAGCAGTACCACCGCTTGACATAGTCTCAGAGATTGTGCTACGATGGTTTCACCTATTGGGTAACTTTTTGAGCTTTTTCACTTGGCTCAACACAACCCAAACTTGGGCCCAATTGGCCCCTAATTGAGTTGTCCCAACTCCAACTCAATTATATGCTAACTATAAATTTTAAGGCATACACTAAGCTAAATAAGTTCGATAAGTCTAGGTTTCTTCCGGTGATCTTATGACGAACTTTCGACGATCTCTCAGCAATGTTCTAGCAAACTCCCGGTAAGCTCCTGAACTTCACAACGATATTCTTGGTGAGTTCCAATGAGCTTCTTTGGCAAGCTCCTAGCATTCTCGATCAATTCTGACAGAACTTCCGACGAATGTCCAGACTTCCGACGAACGTCCGGACTTCCGACGAACTCTCAAACTCCCGACGAACTCTCGAACTCCCAACGAAATCTCGTTCTTGACTCCAGGACTTCATTTTGCTTTATACCTTGATCTCTATCATAGTTAATCCTACACACTTAAAACCTACTTCTATCTAAATAATTATTATAAAGCTTGAATCAAGTATTGTCTGGCATGTCATTGGTTCATCAACGCTTCGTCCAATTCTTCGACGCAACGTCCTCTCTTATGGCCTATTGCCCAATCGGCTAGTTGACCTCCGCAACTCCAATTTCCTTAGTATAATTTCTGGTCTTCTTGGCTCGATGCTCAAACCTATGGCCTGAAGCCTTCTACTAATACATCGACCGATCCTCCGGCTCGACGTCCAATCTTATGACATGTTCAACTCCGACCCAACATGATTCTTCCTACTTTTAATTGTCTCTCCCTGATCGAAGTTTCCTGTATCACTCAAAACACAGATCAAATAAATACCATCAATTGATTTTATTATCAAAATTTGAGATTCAATAGATCATACATGGTGTATTTTGATGTTTTAAAATTATAATTATGCATGAAATACTCATGATTTTAAGATGCATACAATGATGTGATTGATTGGTCCTTTCAATATTCATGATGCAAACAATGATGAAACAGTCATGATTTTATAAATTCAAAGTTTTTTATCAATCATGACATATTAATAGGGGGAGTTTAGTTTAAAATTTGTCATCAATTAGTTATCAGCATAAAAAATGGGGAGATTGTTGAATGTTAGATTTTGATGATGAAATCAATAGATGAAGTTAACAATCTAATCTGCATTTTGAGTTACGTAGGACTAACTTCAATCGGGGAAAGAGAAATCGATTAAAGTAGTGAAATCAAATGTTGGGCCAGAACATGTCAGGAGATTGGACATCGAGTCGAAGGATCGGTCGACATGTCGGCAGAAGACTTCGTGCCATGAGTTCGGATATCGGGCGAAAAGGATCGGACATTACGCCAAGGAGATCAGATTTTGTGGAGGTCAACATACCGATTGGGCAATATGCAGCAAGAGAGAATGATGCGCCGAAAGGATCAAACAAAGTACTAGATGAACCAATGATATGTCGGATAACATAGTATTCTATTTGTAATCGATTGAGTCTATATTGAAGTAGTCATGATTATAATTGAGTTGGTTTTGGGAGGAACCCTACTAACTCAATTAGGGACCCATTGGGCCTAGTGGAAAGCACATTCAGTGACCCAAGGATAGGTGGAACTACCCATGACCTGGAAAAGTCAAGAGCATACTTTTTCAGGCTATTAGGTGGTGGTACCTCCAAGTCAAGTGGTAGTACCACCTAGCATAGGCGGTGGTGTTGAATCTCATATTTTGATGATGAAATCAATTGATAAATTATTGATCTAATCTATATGTTCAGAAGAGTGTTGTAGGATTAACTACAATAATGAATAAGGCATAAAGCAAATGTTGGGCCAGAGTCAAAGATCGGACGATACATCAAAGATTCGGATGATGTGTCGGAAGCTCGCTGAGAGTTCATCGGGAGCTCATCAGGAGTTCGTCTAGAGTTCACCAAGATTTCGTCAAGAGTCCGGCGAGAGTTTGTCGAGAGTTCGTTAAGAGTTTGTTGGGAGTTCACCAAGAATTTGTTGGGAGTTCGCTAAAAGCTTGTCGAGAGGTCACTGAAAGTTCGTCGAGATTTCACCGGAAGAACAATTGACATACCAGACAATGATTGCTTTGTTAATGCCTTGATTATAGTGGTTAGAACTTAGATTGAGTTAGGATTGGGAGGTAATTTTACTAACTTATTTAGGGGCCAATTGGGCCTGATTCATGGTTGGTTTTGACTGGACTGATGGCCTAAATAGTGACCTAGAGCCCAGTCAGGCAGTGGCACCGCCGGAGTTAGTGGTGGCACCACTTGAGGCTCAGCCTCCCATGTGGTCTGGGTGATGGTACCACCCAGACTGGGTGGTTGTACCACCCATAATTAATGCTTTCAAGTGGTGGTACCATCCTATCAAGTGGTGGTACCGCTAGATCCTAGTCTCCGAGGCTCTGTCAGGCGATAGTACCACCAAACTGGGTGATGGTACCACCTAGTGTCCGAGTGTTAGGCAGTAGTACCACCCAGTACTGGTGGTGGTACCACTAGTACCTCGGAAACCTAAGATAAGATATTTTTTTGCTTCAATTTTGAATCTATTGGGGCCTATAAATACCCCAATTTTTTCTGCATGAAGAAGTAATAAAGTGTGAACAAAAATCATGAAGTGTTAGGATGTGAAAGTATTATAAAAGTGCCAAGTATCCTCCTCCCCTCTTTCTAAGTCTTGTGATTATTCAAGTGGGGCGTGAGATTTGTAAGGGTTGTCTCCTAAACCAGAAAAAAGAGAAAGTGTTGTAAGAAGGTGGTTGGTCTTTGCCTATTGAAGGAAAACCATTAGTGGACACCAATGACCTCGATGGAGGAGGAATCGGAACTGGACGTAGGTCATAACGACCAAATCACTATAAATCAAATGTGTTCTTTCTTTATTACTTACTTTCATTACTTAGTTGCACTCTGCATTGTTCATTTACTTCAAGTCGACATCTTCTCGATTTCTTCATTACGTTTTTATCAACGAGGAAAGATTTGGAATTGTAATTGTAATTTTTATCACTGCACTAATTCACCTCCCCCTCTTAGTATCATATTAATCCTAACAATTGGTATCGGAGCAAGGTTTTGGTTTAAAACCCAAGAGAGATTACTGTTGCTGGTAATCAAGAGGGTTATTCTATCACACATCCTCCCATATTCAATGGAATATATTACACATATTGGAAAACTAGAATGAGGATTTTCTTGATTTCTATGGATTTCGAGTTCTGGAATATCATTGAAAACGGATTTTAAAAGTCTTCTCTTCCAATGAACGATTGGAATGATTTGGAGAAGAAGACTTTCTCTTTGAACGCCAAAACTATGAATGCTTTATTTTGTCTTGGATAAAAATGAATTCAATCGAGTTTCTATTTGCGAAATGGCTTATGACATTTGGCATATACTTGAAATTATACATAAAGGCACGAGTAGGGTTAAGGAGTCAAAAATCAATCTTTTGGTTCTTAGTTATAAATTGTTTTGCATGAAACCGTGCGAGACCATTGGAGACATGTACACCCGGTTTACAAATGTTGTCAATAGTCTAAAAGGACTTAGTAAAAGTTTTCCTAATTTTGAACTTGTTAATAAGATATTAAGATCCCTTCCAAAGAGTTGGGATCCTAAAGTAATTGTAATTCAAGAAGCTAAGGACTTGAATAACTTTCTGCTCGAAGAACTTATCTAGTTTTTGATGACCTACAAAATGACATAAAATACACATGAAGAACTTGAGAATAACTTTCTAAAGAATATGAAGGATTTGACACTTAAAACTCAAGAAAAACACTTGAGAGAAAACTCAAGTGATGATGACGACCTAGCACTTCTAATAAGAAAATTTATAAAATTTATAAAAAGGAACAAATCTAAACATGATATTAAAAACAAAAATGAACTTCAAAAGTGAATATCCCCAAGTGAAGAAAAAGCAACCGAAGAAGAAGAAAGCGCCAAAAACTACTTCGGACGATTCAAACACATCCGAAGACGAGGAGCCAACCAACAAAGAAGTTACTAACTACGCTTTAATGTTGCTTAGTGACAAGGTAAGTAACTTAATCGAAGCCCATTTATCCTATGATGAATTGTTGAATGCTTTTCATGATTTATTTGATGAATGTAAATTAGTTAGTAAAAAGTATAAATTATTAAAAAAGGAGCATGCCTTTCTTATTAGTGAATTTAATAAATTAAATATTAAGCATGATAATGAAATATCGCCTCCTTGTACATAATGTGAAGAATTAGATATGCTTAAAAAGGAAAATCTATTACTACCTGAAACTTTAGAAAAATTTGAAATAGGAAGCAAATCTTTAAACATGATCCTTGCAAAAAAGGATCATATTCATAGAAGAGATGGAATCGGCTTTGTAAGTAACACTCACCAAAAGCCAACCATCTTTTTTAAAGGCCAACTTTGTATATTTCACTTCGAAACAAATGTAACTTTTGTTGTAAATTTGGACATTATACTCATAAATATCCATTTAAGAGGTATAGTCTACATAAGCTAATTTGGGTCCCTAAAGGAACCATAAATGACTCAATGTAAAATAATAAGACACCCAAGGTTAAATGGGTACCTAAAAGAAAACCTCCTTTTCTTGTAGATATGTTTACAATCACAACCTAGGAGCAAGAGATGGTACATTGATAATTAAGGCACATGATCGAAAATCCAATCCATCTTTCAAGCTCACTAGCTAAAACAACAATAATAAGGAAAGATCATTTAAACCAAAATGATTTAAACTTGAGGATTTTTGTTATTTTTTTTATTAAAGATGGTGTATATAGTGTCTTTCAGTCTTTAATGATACACGATTTTTGTAATACTAAAGCATATTAAAGCAAAAGAACTTTAGCTATCTTTAATCTTATAGAAAACTATCTACATTGCTTTCATTTGATGATAACTTTGGATTTGTTTTCGTATGAGATGATATCTTTAATCAATTTTCTTGATTCTCGGGGATATTCATCTAAACAAGTCTTGATTCTTTCACCTCATTTCTCTTTAAGTTTTTCATTAACTATTCTCTTATGATTCTACCCTGCATTAAACTAAGGAAAGGAGTTGTCCAAATAAACCATGATATATCACTAGGTTTTTTTTATGTCTATGACTTCAATTGTATTATAAATTCTTTTGTATTTATGATTTATATGTCTCTTGATATGATTGAATCATTGATGTATAAGGATAGAAAATTATTAGCCGACACATCTCAAAAGTACTATGAAGCTTATACCTTCAATAAAGTAACGACTTAAATGCTAAATACAGGATTGGTTTCATCTGCCTAAACATTAGCTTAAACATTATTGTATACTCACTTTAATATTAAATGTTAGCACCACTGAAATTTTAAATATGGGTGTTGGGAAGTTAAAAGTCAAATGTTGAAGCTTGAACGGTTCAAAGATAAAATTGCAGCTTGAAAAAGAACCGAAGGCAGTGCACCAGTGATATCACCGCTAGAGCACACTACCCATAGGCAGTAGCACCGCACAGCTAGTGGTACCATCGCCCGAAATCATGCCTTATAAATGTTGAATCTCGTATTTTGATGATGAAACTACTTGATATATGTTTTTGATTTAATCTGCGTTTTGAGTGACGCAGGATGCTTCGATCAGGATGAGACAATTAAAGCAGGAAAATCATGTTGTGCCGAAGGAACATGTCAGAAGATTGGACGTCAGGCCGGTGGATCGGTCGACGTATCGACAGAAGGCTTCGGACCATGGAATCGGGCATCGGGCCAAGAAGAGCGGGTATTGTGCCAAGGATATCGGAGTTGCGGAGTCAACTGGCCGATTGGGCAATAGGCTGCAGAAGAGGATGATGCGCCGAAGAATCGGACGAAGCGTCGAGGGACCAATGACATGTCGGACAACTTGGTTAATTGCTTAGGATTAATTGTCTCGATCGAAGTTTTGTTTTTGTTGTGAAGGATTAACTATGATAACGATGAAGACATAAAGCGAAACAAAGTGTCGGAGTCAAGCGCGAAGGATTTGTTGCGAGTTCGAGAGTTCGACGGAAGTCCGAAGGTTCGTCGGGAATGCTACCGGAACTAGCCGAGAATGAGTTGGGAGCTTGCCGAAGGGTTTTTCGGAAGCTCACTGGAAGGCTCATTGGAAGTTCGCGGAGCTCGCCGAGAAAGATCGGAGCTTGCCGAAGAAGCTCGTTGGAACTCGTTAAGATCAAATCGTGAAGTCTAGAGGCTTGCCGGGAGTCCGCAGAATGGTTTCCGAGAGTTCATCGGAAGACCGCCGGAAGTTTGCCGGAAGCTCGCCAGAAGGAGTCTTGACTTGCGGACTTTGTAATAGCTTAGAAAATGTCTTTAAATTCATAGTTAGCACGTTAATTAGGGTTAGGATTAGGTGTTAATCCTATAACCCAAGTAGGGGCCAATTAGGCCCAAGTTCGGACTGGTTTGGACCAAGTTTGGAGCCAAACCAAGTGAGCTGAAATAGTGAAAGAGGTGCAACCGCCCAGGCAGGGAGGTAGCACCGCCCAGGCTAAGTCTCCCAGCGAGATTGGACGGTGCAACCGCCCCAGCCAAGAGGTGCAACCGCCCAGAGCTCAGTCTTCGAGCTAGACTGGGCGGTGCAACCTCCCTGACAGAGAGGTAGCACCGCCTGAGCTCGGTCTTCGAGCTCTGGCAAAGAGGTGCAACCGCCTCAGTCAAGAGGTGGCACCGTTTGGGGCTCAGTCACCGAGCCAGACTCAGGCGATGCAACCTCCCTGACAGAGAGGTGCAACCGCCTGGGCTCAGTCTCCGAGCTCTGCCAGGTGGTGCAACCTCTCCAGTCAAGAGGTGCAACCGCCTGATCCCGGAATTCCGGGATTTGATCGTTTTGAGCTCCAAATTTGAATTGGGTTCGGGCCTATAAATACCCCACCCATTCAACACTGAAAAGAAACAGATCCACACCGAATTCTTGATCTTTTCAGTGATTCTAAGAGCTCAAATTTGTGTAAAGTCCAAAAGTTCTCCTCTTTTATGTTCTTCAAGTCTTGAGTTGTAAAGAGAGGAGAGAAAGGATCTGTAAGGGTTGTCTCCTGAGCCCGTCAAAAGGAGAGAAATTGTAAAAGGGCAGTTGGCCTTCGCCTATTGAAGGAAGGCCCCTAGTTGACGTCGGTGACCTCGCCGGTGGAGGAAGCCAAAAGTGGAGTAGGTCAAGACTGATCGAACCACTCTAAATCTCTGGTTTGCGTTTATTTTGAGCACTTTATCATTACTGCAAACCTCCTACATAGCTACTACTCTCTGCGCTTTTACGAACAAGTTTCTAAGTTCTAATCTTTCCGAATCTGGATTCAGACGTCAATAGGTGTTTTCGTACGATCTTTACATTGCAGCTTACATTTACGTCTTGAATCTGTTTATAACTGCGAACTATCTTCTGCGCTTTTACGAACGAGTTTCCTTGCAGTTTACATTTACATTTTGATTCTATTTATAACTGCAAACTGTCTTCTGTAATTTTACGAACGAGTTTCAACATTTAGACGTAAAACTGCATTTAGACGTAAATCGGCTTTCCTCGCACAATCATCAGATTTCAGTTTACGTTTACGTCTTGATTTCAACTGCATACTACCTTCTGCGAGTATACAAACGAGTTTCAAAGTTTAGACGTAAATCTGCGTTTAAGACATAAATCTGCGTTTAGACGTAAATCTGCGTTTAGACGTAAATCTGCTTTTTGCAGATTACTTTTTGAGCTGTACAATAGCAGCACATTGTCTTTATACTTCTGCTTAAACTGCGCTTAGACGCAAACTGTGTTTAGACGCAAACTGCGCTTAGACGCAAACTGCGCTTAGACGCAATCTGCGCTTAGACGCAAACTGCGCTTAGACGCAATCTGAGTTTAGACGCAATATGCATTTAGACGCAAACTACGTTTAGACGCTAACTGTGTTTAAACGTAAACTGCACTTAATCATAAGTAATCTTAGAATCGGCTTTTGCATCAAAATTGTTTTTATCGAACGAACGCAGCTTTCGTTTTTAATCGCTGAAAGATTTCCGCTGCACTAATTCACCCCCCCCCCCTCTTAGTGCTCTCGATCCTAACAATTGGTATCAGAGCGGGGTATTTCTCATTTTGGATTTACACCCGAGAGAAATGGCTCTTCAAGAGGACTTTTCGGTCTTTCGTCCACCGTTCTTTAACGGATTGGACTACACTTATTGGAAAACTCGAATGAGAGTTTTCTTGATTTCTCTAAATCTGGATTTATGGAATATCGTTGAAAACGGTTTTCAACTTCCCTCTAAACCGATGAACGAATGGTTGGACTTGGAGAAGAAGTATTTTTCTTTAAACGCAAAGGCTATGAATGCCTTATTTTGCGCTTTGGACAAAAATGAGTTCAATCGGGTTTCTTTGTGCGAAACGGCTTTTGATATTTGGCGCACTCTTAAAATCACGCACGAGGGAACTAGTAGAGTCAAAGACTCGAAAGTTAATATTTTACTGCATGATTTTGAGCTTTTTCATATGAAACCAAGCGAAACCGTTGTTGACATGTACACCCGTTTTACGGATGTCGTCAATGGTTTAAAATCACTTGGTAAAAGCTTTTCAGATTTTGAACTCATTAACAAAGTTTTGCGCTCACTTTCTAAAACTTGGGATTCAAAAGTAACTGCTATTCAAGAATCGAAAAACCTAAACAACTTACCACTTGAAGAACTAATTGGTTCATTGATGACATATGAAATGGTGCACAATGCACATGATGAACATGTTGAACACAATCACCTTCCAAAGAACAGGAAGGATTTGGAACTCTGGACAAATGAATGCCACTTGAGCAATGACTCAAGTGATGAGGATCACGATAATGAGATCGATTCACCTTTAAACACATATCCTAAATAATCCCGGTCATAGGTTACTCGAGAGGGATATCGTGATAACCGGACAGACTGGTGTGCTGTATACCCGTCCATATGATGGATGCAGCTAGTCTCATAGCTACTCGTGTAGGGACACTAGGGATACAGTACAGGTGCTCATTGGAGAATGAGTTCACTGATTGATCCGCTTACGGAATGCTGGATGGTTGATGATGCCTTATTGTCAGACAGCGATTCCGTAGTCTTAGTGGTGTATCTGGTCCTTAGACTTGAGACACCAAGGATGTCCTGTATGAGTGCTCCACTCTTTGATACCAGACTTATAGGTTTGGCTGTCCCAGATCTAGTACAGCTGGTCATTGGGAGTGGTAGTCGACCTTACGAGGGCTATTGAGTGTCGATAGAGGATCATCCACTCTCGGCGTCATGAGAGGAATATCCCATGTGTTCTTGCTCAGACAAATCCGTAGCCAAGGTCATTCGGGTTGAGAGAGAAAGAGTTCTCCGGGAGAATCCGATTAGAGTGAGACTCGAGTAGAAACCGTATGGGTCTGACAACACCATGCTCGATATACGGTCTCTGGGATATTAGATGGATGAGGGATTATAGGTACACAGTAACTGAGGACAAACAGGTCCAATGGATTGGATTCCCCTGTATCGTCTGGGGACTACGACGTAGTGGCCTAGTACTTCCATAGTCGATGAGTCAAGTGAATTATTACAGAGATAATAATTCACTGAGTTAGAAGGAGTTCTGACAGGTATGACTCACGGCCAGCTCGATATTGGGCCTAGAGGGTCACACACATATGGTAGGCATTACGATGAGTAGAGGTTCGGATATGAGATATCCGATGGAGCCCTTGTCTTATTGGATGCAGATCCAATACCCACTAGGGGAGGACTCATTAGGGTTTGACAGGGGACCTCTATAAATAGGAGGGATTCAGAGCCTCATAGGCTAGAGCCTTTGCTTGCCTTTCCTATTCTCCTCTCCCTCTCCACCTCAGAGCAGGCCTGGAGTTTTGAGGAGCGTCGTCGCAACCCTGCTGTGTGGATCACCGCTAGAGAGGAGGATGCTTGACCTCCTTCACCCTCTCCTAAGGATCTGCAAGGAAACAGGGATATACGATCTCCCTAGGTAACACAATCTACTTTATACGCAGTTTCATGTTTCACGGATTTTTGCGTACCAATCTTCGCCCGACGACGAACATCTTTTTAGGAATCGGGGATTTTGTTTTCTTATTCTTCCGCTGCGCATGTGATGTCACCCCCATGATTTCCCAACAACATATAGATAGGGGGAGTTAAGGTTAACTCTATCATCAATTAGTTGTTATCATCAAAAAGGGGGAGATTATTGAATCTCATATTTTGATGATGAAATCAATTGATTAATTATTGATCTAATCCATATGCTAAGAAAAGTGTTGCAGGATTAACTACAATAATAAACAAGGCATAAAGCAGATATTGGGCTAGAGTCAAAGATCGGACGATGCGTCGAAGATTCGGACGATGTGCCAGAATCTCGTCAAGAGGTCATCAGGAGCTCGCCGAGAGTTCATCGGGAGTTCGTTGAGATTTCGTTGGGAGTTCGCCGAGAGTTCATCGGGAGTTCATTGAGAGTTTGTCAGGAGTTCATTGAGAGTTCATTGGGAGTTTACTAAGAGTTCATCGAGAGTTCACCAAGAATTCGTTAAGAGTTTGTCGAAAGCTTGCAGAGAGTTCACCGGAAGTTCATCGAGATTTCGCTAGAAGAACAATTGACATACCAGATAAAGATTGCTTTATTAATGCTTTAATTATCATAGTTAGAACGTAGATTGAGTCAGGATTGGGAGATAATCCCACTAACTCAGTTAGGGGCCAATTAGGCCCGATTTAAGGCTGGTTTAGGTTAGACTGATGGCCCAAACAATGACCTAAAGCCCAATCAAGTGGTGGCACCGTCGAGGCTGGCGGTGGAATCGCCTGAGGCTCAGCCTCCCAGGAAGTTTGGACGATGGTATTGCTAGTCATATGTGCCCTACAAGCCAATCACGTGAGTGATGACACGTGTGACTTGACACACAGTCTTTTTGCTTATTATATTTTGGCATTCATCACTTTATATTGCTTGTTGCATATATGCATATGTATATTGAGATATCCTTGGATCTATGTAATGAGAATCGGATCATGATGAGATCACGATAATGAGACCGATTCGCCTTTAAATATAGATCCTAAATAATCCCAGTCAAAGGTTACTCGAGAGGGACATTAAGATAACCGGACATACTAGTGTGCTGTATACTCATCCATACGATAGATGCAGCTGGTCTCATAGCTGCTCGTGTGGAGAAACTAGGCATACAGTATGGGTGCTCATTGGAGAATAAGTTCACTGATTGATACGCTTACGGAATGCTGGATGGTTGATGATACCTTATTGTCAGACAACGATTCCATAGTCCCAATGGTGTATCTAGTCCTTAGACTTGAGACACCTAGGATGTTCTGTATGAGTGCTCCATTCTTTGATACCAGACTTATAGGTTTAGATATCCTAGATCTAGAATAACCGGTCATCGGGAGTGGTAGTCAACCTTACGAAGGCTATTGAGTGTCGATAGAGGATCATCCACTCTCAATGTTATGAGAGAAATATCCCATGTGTTCTTACTCAGACAAATCCCTGGCCAAGGTCATTCTGATTTAGAGAGAAAGAGTTCTCTGAAAGAATCCGATTAAGAGCAAGACTCGAGTAGAAACCGTATGGGTTTGACAACACCATGCCCAGTATTCTGGGACATTAGATGGATGAGGTGTTGAGAAATCTTTTGGGGCGACATCACATGCGCAGCGGAAGAAAGAAAAACAAAATCTCCAAATTAACAAATGTGTTTATCGTCGTGCAAAGATTGGTGCGTAAAAATTCATAAAACTTAAAATTATGTGTATAAAATATATTATGTTACCTAGGGAGATCGTATATCCCAGAATCCTTGCAGATCTCTAGGAGAGGGTGAAGGAGGTCAAGCGTCCTCCTCTCCAGCAGTGATCCACACAACAAGGCTACGATGATGCTCCTCAAAACTCCAAGCTTGCTTTGTGGTGGAGAGGGGGAGGAGAATAGGAGAGGCAAGCAAAGGCTCTAGCCTATGAACCACTGAATCCTTCCTATTTATAGAGGTCCCCTATCAACTTAACCCTAATGGATCCTCCCCTATTAGGTATTGGATCTTCATCCAACTACCCAAGCCTCTTAGATTAGCGGATCTCTATCCAATAATCTCTCATAGGCTTTTATTGGATCTCATCCATGGGATCTAATAATTCAGGGGCTTATTGGATATCCAATAAGATAGGGGCTCCGACGGATATCTCATATCCTAACCTCTACTCATCGCAATGCCTACTATATGTGTGTGACCCTCAAGGCCCAATATCGAGCTGGTCGTGAGTCAAACCTGTCAGAACTCCTTCTGGCTCAGTGAATTATTATCTCCATAATAATTCACTCGACTCATCGACTACGGATATATTAGGCCACTACGCCGTAGTCCCCAAATGATACAAGGGAATCCAATCCATTGGATCTGTCTGTCCTTAGTTACTATGTACCTATAGTTCCTCGTCCATCTAATATCCCAGAGACCGAATACCGGGCACGGTGCTGTCAAACCTATATGGTTTCTACTCGAGTCTTGCTCTAATCGGATTCTCCCAAAAAACTCTTTCTCTCTGAATACAAATGACCTTGGTTAGGGATTTGTCTAAGCAAGAACACATAGGATATTCCTCTCATGACATCGAGAGTAGATGATCCTCTATAGACACTCAATAACCCTCGTAAGGTTGACTGCCACTCCTGATGACCAACTGTACTAGATTTGGGATATCCAAACCTTTAAGTCTAGTATCAAAGAGTGGAGCACTCATACAAGACATCCTTGGTATCTCAAGTCTAAGGACCAGATACACCACTAGAACTACAAAATCGTTGTTTGACAATAAGGTATCATCAACCATCTTGTATTCCGTAAGCGGATCAATTATTGAACTCATTCTCCAATAAGCACATGTACTGTATCCCTAGTGTCTCCACACGAGCAGCTATAAGACCAGCTGCATCCATCATATGGATGGGTATACAACATACTAGTATGTCTAGTTATCTCAATGTCCCTCTCGAGTAACCTATGACCGAGATTATTTAGGATCTATGTTTAAAGGCGAATCGGTCTCATTATCATGATCTCATCATATCCGATTCTCATTGCACAAATCCAAGGACATCACAATATATATATATATATATATATATATATATATATATATATATATATATATATATATATATATATATATATATATATATATATATATATAACAAGTAATATAAAGTAATAAATGCTAAAATATAATAAGTAGAAAGACTACGTGACAAGTCACACGTGCCATCACTCACGTGATTGGCTTGCTGGGCACATATGACTAGCATAAGAGACTATAGGTATATGGTAACTAAGGACAGATAGATCCAATGGATTGGATTCCCTTGTATCGTCTAGGGACTACGGTGTAGTGGCCTAGTACATCCGTAGTCGATGAGTCGAGTGAATTATTATGGAGATAATAATTCACTGAGCCAGAAAGAGTTCTGACAGGTATGACTTGTGGCCAGCTCAATATTGGGCCTAGAGGGTCACACACATATGGTAAGCGTTGCGATGAGTAGAGGTTCGGATATGAGATATCCGCTAGAGCCTCTATCTTATTGGATATCTAATAAGCCCCTGAATTATTGGATCCCATGGACGAGATCCAATAAAAGCCCATGAGAGATTATTGGAGAGAGATCCACTAATCTAAGAGGCTTAGGTAGTTGGATGAAGATCCAATACCCAATAGGGGAGGATCCATTAGGGTTAAGATTGACAGGGGACCTCTATAAATAGGAGGGATTCAGTGGTTCATAGACTAGAGCTTTTGCTTGCCTCTCCTATTCTCCTCCCCCTCTCCACCTCAGAGTAGGCTTGGAGTTTTGATGAGCATCGTCGCAGCCCCGCTGTGTGGATTACCGCTAGAGAGGAGGGCGCTTGACCTCCTTCACCCTCTCCTAGAGCTCTACAAGGATTCAAGGATATACGATCTCCCTAGATAACACAATCTTTAATATACGTAGTTTTCTATTTCATAAATTTTGCACAACAAACTTCGTACAACAACGAACATCTCTTTGGGAATAGGGGATTTTATTTTCTATTATTCCGCTGCGCATGTGATGTCGCCCCCAAAGATTTTCCAACAGTGGTATCAGAGCCAAGTTATTCATGTAAAAGATTAGTTTCGAACTGCATATGTTGTGATTATGTAATTCTTTAGATGTCAAAATTATTGACACAATAGTTGAGGAAGGGCAGCAACTGTTGCTTGTTGAATCTCATATTTTGATGATAAAACCACTTGATATGTGTTTATAATTTAAATTTCATTTTGAGTGATGCAGGTCTACTCGATCAGGATTAGACAGTTAACGCAGGAGGAATTGACGTTGCGCCGAAGGAGATCATATCAAGATATTGGACGGCAGAAGGCTTCGGACGTCGGGCATCGGGCCAAGGAGAGCGAAATTGCTCCAAGGATATCGGGGTTGCGGAGGTCAACCGTCGATTGGGCAACAAGCCACAAGAGAGGACGATGCATCGAAGAATCGGACGAAGCGCCAACCAATGACGTGCCGGGCAACAGAATGTCAATTCGCGTTGTAATAATTGTCTAAATCGGAGTAGAGTTTTAGCTTGTGTGTGCAGGATTAACTACGATAACGACGAAGACATAAAGCAAAACAAAGTGTCGGAGTCAAGCACGAAGGATTCATTGCGAGTTCGAGAGTTCGACGGATGTCCGAAGGTTCGTCGGGAATGCTGCCGGAACTAGCCGAGAATGAGTAGGGAGCTTGCCGAAGGGTTTTTCGGAAGCTCACCGAAAGGTTCGTTGGAAGTTCGCGGAGCTTGCCGAGAAAGATCGGAGCTTGCCGAAGAAGCTCGTTGGAACTCGTCAAGATCAAATCATAAAGTCTAGGAGCTTGTTGGGAGTCCGCAGAATGGTTTCCGAGAGTTTATCGAAAAACCGTCGGAAGTTCGTCGGAAGCTCGCCGGAAGAAGCCTTGACTTACGGACTTTGTAATAGCTTAGAAAATGTATTTAAATTCGTAGTTAGCACATTACTTAGGGTTAGGATTAGGTGTTAATCCTATAAACCAAGTAGGGGTCAATTGGGCTCTAGTTCAGACTGGTTTTGGCCAATTTTGGAGCCCAACCAATGAGCTAAAATAGTGTAGGCGGTGGCACCGCCAGATTTGGCGATGGCACCGCCAGATTTGGCGATGGCACCACCTAGCACCTGAGAGATGGGCGGTGGCACTACTTGGCTGGGCGGTGGCACCGCCAGCATCGGGAACCAAAGAGAATTCAAATTTTGGAGCCCAAATTTGAATCCTCTTGAGGCCTATAAATACCCCTCAAATCTCAACTGAGATAACAACCTTTTGAAAAGCAATAGTTTAAGTTAAGAGCCTTAGAATAGTCTTTGCAAGCCTTGTTTTTCATATTGCTTAAGTGTTCACCTCCTCCCATCTTGTTGAAAAGAATTGTAAGAGTGTGAACTACTTGTAAAGGTTGTAAGAGGGGTATTAGTTCTTCCCCTATAAGAAATTTGCTAGTGGAAGTTGGAAGCCTCTTCGAAGAAGGCTTCGCAAGTGGATATAGGTCATTTTGACCGAACCGCTTTAAAAACTGCTGTGTTATCTGGTTTGCATCCTACTCTTGCCATTTACATACTGCAAACTTCTCTACTTAGTTACTATGCTTCCATACGTTTCTAAGTTATCAAGTTTCTAAAATCGGTTTCCATTGATATTGCTTTTCATCGTACGAAAGATTTATTAAAATCGAAGTTTTAATCCGCTGCACTAATTCACCCCCCCCCCCTCTTAGTGCCGCTCCGATCCTAACAATTGGTATCAGAGCCCGGTATTTCTCATTTCAGATTTACACCCGAGAGAAATGGCTCTTCATGGCTTTCAAGAGGGCTTATCGATTTTTCGTCCACCGTTGTTTAACGGATTGGACTACACTTATTGGAAAACTTGAATGAGAGTTTTCTTGATTTCTATGAATTTGGATTTTTGGAATATCGTTGAAAACAATTTTCAACTTCCCACTAAACCGATGAACGAATGGTCGTATTTGGAGAAGAAGTATTTTTCTTTAAACGTAAAGGCTATGAATGCCTTATTTTGCGCTTTGGACAAAACTGAGTTCAATCGGATTTAAACGTGCGAAATGGCTTTTGATATTTGGCGAACACTTGAAATCACGCACGAGGGAACTAGTAGAGTCAAAGACTCGAAAGTTAATATTTTATTGCATGATTTTGAGCTTTTTCGAATGCAACCAAGCGAGACTATAGGCGACATGCACACCCGTTTCACGGATGTCGTCAATAATCTAAGTGTTCTTGATAAATCTTTTTCGAATTTTGATCTCGTGAGCAAGATCTTAAGATCCCTTCTAAAAAGGTGGGATTCTAAAATAACTGCAATACAAAAAACAAAAGATTTAAATATTTTTTCACTTGAAGAACTAATTGGTTCATTGATGACATATGAAATGATTCACAATACACATGATGAACATGATGAACAAAATCACCTTCCAAAGAACAGGAAGGATTTGGAACTCCGGACAAATGAATACCACTTGAACGATGACTCAAGTGATGAGGACAATGTTGAACTTGAACTTCGAACACTAAATCTTAATAAGTTTATTAAACAAAAATATAAAATAAACAATGAACTTGAACGGAGGAAGAGTCCAAAGAAGAGGAAGGCAACCAAGGATGAATCAAAAACTTCCAAAGGCGAAACGACGAATTGGGCTTTGACGGGCTTCGACTACAAGGTAAGTAACTCAACTCTCTTGAATTATTTTGAAATTACTTAAAGCCCTTCATAAGTGCTTAATTTAGATAGTAGGAATAGGAAATAAAAAATTATTTTTCGAAAATCATATCATGTTTTTCTTTGTAGCATCTTTGAAAAATTAAAAAATTTTGATCATGAAAAGTATATTGCAAAGGTTTCATGCATGTTATGGTTTGAAATGTTGAATGATGCAATATTAGGGATGATAATATGATATGTGATAATGCTTAGGATTAATCCATACATATGTATATGTCATGCATGAGTTTTTGACGTAAATGTTGATTTGAACCTCTCATTTTAGATTAATATGCTTTTGGTCTAATCATTTTTATGATGAATTAAGATAACATTCTCATGACATATTAAGATGACATAGTACATGTACATCTATGTATGAATTTCTTGATAGTCTTTTGATGATAGACATGATATCAAGATGTGTTTGGTCTTAACGGCTTCATGACGAAACTTATGTTTCAATTTTAAATGATGATACTTGTTTTCATAAAAAGACTTGAATACCCTCACATGAAATCAATTGTATGAAATGGAAATAATTTTCTATCCTATTAAGATTAATGAATTTATTTTACCAATCTTGTGAATCTCATGAAAATAAACATGATGAATATTTTATAAATGAGTTGTCTTATAAGATTTTGCCTTTACGTCTTGAACTTTCATGCTTATATTGATTTGGCATATAAAGACTAAGGCATGCTTAGATGAAAAAGAATCACTTAAAAAAATGCTTTTCCCATCTGATCGAGATTAATGATTTCATGATATTTTGTGAATCTCGAAATTGATTTTGATGACTTGATTATGAGTTTCAAGTTACCGATTTGATTTGAATAAGTTTTATTTAAATCATAATCTTGATTGGAATCACAAATAATATCTTTTGGTATTCATGAATTGATACTCACAATATGAAAGTATTTGTATTCATGACTTGAATTTGATTGAAACATTGCATGCTTAAATTAATCATTCTTCTATGTTTCAAAAATTCTTTAAAAGCCTTATGAGATGACTGAAAATTAATTTGCTTTATGATGAATTACGAATCATGACTTGATCTATGATATTGATATATTGGTTGTATAATTCTTTTGCTCTATTAAAAGGATTTATTGAATGAATCATGTCCTTCTTCAATTTTCTTGATATCATGACATGATTTTGTAAGTTGGCTTGTATAATGATTAAAATCTTTTGGCCATTGATTTCTCCATTCTTTTCGGTAATGACAAAGGGGGAGAAATATATGAATTGATACTATAAGTGTCATATTTGAATGATAAATATATGAATTAATGCTATAAGTACCATATTTGAATTTGAATTATGTTAAGATATCAAAAGAAGCTTGCATCGAAATATATGGTAAATTGATAATCGAAATGCTATGATTGCCATATGCCATGTTAAGATATCAAGAACTTGCATTGTAATTTTACTTGCTGATATCTTGTCATGTGATGAAATGCTACGATTTGTTGCTAAAATGATGCATGCAATACTTATGCTTTTTATGTGATGTATTACATATGATGTGAATCATGATTAATATTGCCTTAATTTAAATTCAAGGTTTATCTCAATTATGGAATTTTGAAATAAGAATGATTACTCACCTTTGTCATGATTTAGAAATTGACATAAAGGGTCTTCCCTTCCTTTTTGACAATGACTAAGGGGAAGATAGCTAGCTTGCACAATTCAAGAAGAAAGCAAAAATTGCACTTCTCAAAAGAGAAAAAATTGCTATCTTGAACATCACCGAGAATTACTAGCTTGAAACATCAAGAAAATGCAAAAATGTACTATCGTGCATATCTCACAAAAAGCAAATATGCCAACTTACATATATTTGAATTTGCTAGCTTATAAAACTTGCATATTTCAAGAAGCAAGAGTTGCTTTCTTGAACATCTCTAAATTGCAAGCTTGTAAGTTCTAAAATGTTGTAAAATTGCTAGATTGCATGATGATAAAAATTTAATATTATGTTTTTCATGCAATGAGTTGAACCCATATAACAAACACTTGATTGTGGTACTTCTCCTTTTTGTTGATGACAAAGGGGGAGAAGTATGTTGATGACATGACATGTGATGCATAAGTTTATGCATATGTTCATGATGATGTGTTGCAAGTATTCATGATGAATATTGCAATGACTTGAATTTAGTTTGAATTCAGTTTGATCAAGGTTCTATCAATATGGCATATTGATAGAGAGAGTTTGTTTAAACTCCGGGAGTTAAGGTTAACTCCGTCATCAAGTGGTTGTCATCATCAAAAAGGGGGAGATTGTTGAATCTCATATTTTGATGATGAAACTACTTGATATGTGTTTATAATTTAAATTGCATTTTGAGTGATGCAGGTCTACTCGATCAGGATTAGACAGTTAACGCAGGAGGAATTGACGTTGCGCCGAAGGAGATCACATCAAGATATTGGACGGCAGAAGGCTTCGGACGTCGGGCATCGGGCCAAGGAGAGCGAAATTACGCCAAGGATATCGGGGTTGCGGAGGTCAACCGTCGATTGGGCAACAAGCTGCAAGAGAGGATGATGCACCAAAGAATCGGACGAAGCGCCAACCAATGACGTGCCGGGCAACAGAATGTCAATTCGCGTTGTAATAATTGTCTAGATCGGAGTAGAGTTTTAGCTTGTGTGTGCAGGATTAACTACGATAACGACGAAGAAATAAAGCAAAACAAAGTATCGGAGTCAAGCACGAAGGATTCATTGCGAGTTCAAGAGTTCGACGGATGTCCGAAGGTTCGTCGGGAATGCTGTCGGAACTAGCCGAGAATGAGTAGGGAGCTTGCCGAAGGGTTTTTCGGAAGCTCACCGGAAGGTTCGTTGGAAGTTCGCGGAGCTTGCCAAGAAAGATCAGATCTTGCCGAAGAAGCTCGTTGGAACTCGTCAAGATCAAATCGTGAAGTCTAGGAGCTTGTCGGGAGTCCGCAGAATGGTTTCCGAGAGTTTATCGAAAAACCGTCGGAAGTTCGTCGGAAGCTCGCCGGAAGAAGCCTTGACTTACGGAGTTTGTAATAGCTTAGAAAATGTATTTAAATTCATAGTTAGCACATTACTTAGGGTTAGGATTAGGTGTTAATCCTATAAACCAAGTAGGGGTCAATTGGGCTCTAGTTCGGACTGGTTTGGGCCAATTTTGGAGCCCAACCAGTGAGCTGAAATAGTGTAGGTGGTGGCACCGCCAGATTTGGGGGTGGAAGCCTCTTCAAAGAAGGCTTCGCAAGTGGATGTAGGTCATTTTGACCGAACCACTTTAAAAACTGCTGCGTTATCTGGTTTGCATCCTACTCTTGCCATTTACATACTGCAAACTTCTCTACTTAGTTACTATGTTTCCATACGTTTCTAAGTTATCAAGTTTCTAAAATCGGTTTCCATTGATATTGCTTTTCATCGTACGAAAGATTTATCAAAATCGAAGTTTTAATCCGCTGCACTAATTCACCCCCCCCTCTTGGTGCTGCTCCGATCCTAACATTGCTGCCCTTGCTACACTCGAAGATAGTAGCTTGCCATCTTCATGCAAGCAGGTCGCCTATAGCGGCGACCGTAAGGGCGATGCCCGTAAGCAGGTCGCCTACACGCATCAACTATTGCTGCGCACAGTTGCAACCGCTTGCGCGGTGCAAGCGGTAGTGTCGGCACCCGCAATAACGCTCGCCTGTAGGCAGCCAAAGTCACTCGCCCACGGGGGCGACGGTTGTGGGAGCAGCCCCGGCGGGGGTAGCGACTGTAGGAACAACCCCACGGGCAGAACCGCCCGCAAGGGCAACAATGCCCGTAGGGGCGCCCGCTTGTGGGTGCGCTCAACTACAATGGCGGCACCACCTGTAAGTAGGGGCAGCGCCCCTACCTCTCACTGCACATGCCAACGCCGGTAGGGTGGCGACGGCGACAACAGGGGAGAGGGAGAAGAGCATTAGGGTTTTAGGACAAAAGATAGTTTTGCCCCTCGATATTTCAGAAATTTCAGATTGTCGTTTTTCCTAAATTACAAAAATACGCCTCAAAATTCATAAACTTTCTTACATGTCCCCGATTTCAAAAAATATTAATTAATTAAAAATTTTAATTGATTATTATTTTTATAATTATATAGTAGTCCTACATGATGATGATTTATACATGTGATGTATGATGTGTTAATGGATGATCATGGACCTTGTGATGTGTGTACTTGTGATTATTATTATTAGGGCTTGTAAATCTCCATTATATTTTTCATTTATTGTCAGGTCTGCGTGCCTATGATTAAGTTGTAATCATATAAGGAGACGCAACGGGAGCGTGGAAGTGATAGCGGGACCCATGAGACGAATGATCACGATGCATGGAGATACGTCGAGATGTCGATGGAACCGACGAGGATGAGATGAACGATCACAAGGCATGGAGATGCATTACTGCACACATAGATCTTGATGTAAGTGATTAGGCCCACTGGCTCGAGCCTGATCACATTAGGTTGTGGTCCATGATCATCTAGTGTGATTACTTATACACCTACCAGATATGTATATATATTTACATGCGATGTAGATATATATTAAATATGTATATGTGTGACATGTCATATTAGGAGACCAAATCATAGAAACCCCTCTCTCGATAATATTAAGTCGATAAACGTGAGGCAATTAGATTGACCCACGTGGCCTTCCATTATTCTAGGTAGGGACCGATTCCCAATATAGGTTGAGTTGGTTGAGTCTCTCGAGGCTCACCTACATCGCGATTTGCTATCTTGCCTATGACATAGAGATGTCACTGGTGACCTAAGGACATGGTATGCCTGGTCGAGTCCCTCAAGGGTATATCATCGAATCATACTCATCTTGTAATGATGGTGTTGACTTAACCGAACATCATGGTTGGTCGAGTCCCTCAAGACCATGGTGATTCGAAGGCCGAACAGGACGGGAATCACAAGAAGTTATCATCAGTAAGAGTTGCCTACCTTTTGAACTTAGTGTGATTGGTCGAGTCCCTCAAGGTTACACTAAGACGTTGATTGGATCCTGATCCCCACTAGAAGTTTGCCGAAGATTTCCGTTTCACATGCTGAGGGTGTCGCGTGACTCGCCAGTAAAATAGTTGGAGCATATTAAGATAGAAGTCCATATCTTGATTGTTTATTTTTGTAAAATATGCATGTTATTTATTTCTACTACATCTTGATCTTCAGAAAATGTCGCTTTCAAATCCCTTACGTGGCATACTTGATGTCAACCGCCTCACTGGTCCAAATTATACGAATTGGCTTTGCAACTTGAGAATTATTCTCACGGTGGAGAAAATCGCGTACGTCCTTGATACAGTGATACCTATGCCCGAGGAAAGGGCAAGCGAAGATGAGATCACTTGCTACGTGAAGTACATTGATGACTCTACTCTTGCTCAGTGTTACATGTTGGGCTCTATGATTCCTGAGTTACAGAGACAACATAAAAAGATGGATGCCAGATCCATTGTCCTACATATCTGCAAACTATTTGAGGAACAGGGAAGGACTCAGCGATATGAGATATCCAAGAGCCTCTTTTGAACTAAGATGACTGAGAGGACACCGATTCAGAACCATGTCCTAAAAATGATTGAGTGGATAGAGAAACTTACAGGTCTATGAATGGTCATAGAGGATAACTTGTGTATGGACATTGTGCTTCAGTCCCTACTAGATTTCTTTTCATAGTTCATAATGAATTTTAATATGAATAAGCTTGAGGTGACTCTCTCGGAGCTCCTCAATATGTTGAGGGAGGTAGAGAACACTATCAAGAAAGAGAAACTAGTTCTCTATACTGGTGAAACTAGAAAGAAAAGGAAAGTAGAAAAGTCCCTTAAGAAGGGCAAGAGCAAGGGCAGACCAGGTAAAACAAATGTTGCTAAGAAAGACTTACCAAAGGACAAAGGCCAGTGCTTTCACTATGGCAAAGATGGGCACTGGAAGAGGAACTGCAAAGAGTACCTTACAAAGAGGGTGAAATAGAAGCTTGGAGAAGCTTCAGGTATATTCATGATTCGTCTCCATTTGTCAGACTCTTATGATAACACATGGGTATTGGATACCAGTAGTGCTTATCAGATATGCAATTCATTACAAGTTCTGGCAAGGCCTAGGAGATTGGAGAGAGGCGAGATGGACCTCAAGATGGGCAATGGAGCAAAAGTTACTACAGTAGCTATTGGCGAGGTCACCCTACATCTGTCTGGTGGAGCTATTATTGCATTAGATGCATGTTATTTTGTTTCTTCTATTATCAAAAATATTATTTTCATTTCATGTTTGATAGTTAGTAGATATAAATTAGTTTTTGAAAACAATGGTTGTTCAATATTATTAGATAATGAGATTATCACGAAAGGAACATTGTATAATAGTTTATTTATGCTAAACACTACTCCACATATCATTAATATAAGTGTGTCTAAGAGGAAACGAGACGAGGTGAATAGCGCATACTTGTGGCATTGTAGGCTAGGTCACATCCATGAGGGAATGATTCAAAAATTGCTAAATGATGGATATCTAGATCTATTCGACTATGAGTCATATACAACTTGCGAGCCTTGCCTTCGTGGAAAAATGACCAACTCTCCATTTAGTGAAAATGGAGAGAGAACCACTGAGCTGCTAGAACTCATATATAGTGATATATGTGGACCCATGTCAACTCATATCATTGGTGGATACTCCTATTTCATTACCTTCACTATGTTAGGATCAAGAGCACTAAGAGGGGGGGGGTGAATTAGTGCAGCGGAAAACTTTCGACGATTAAAAAGGTGTTCGTACGATAAAAGCGATTTCGGTAGAAAAGCCGATTCGTAAATCTTTTTAACTTGTAATCAAGCGAGATGTAGTTAAAGGAAATCTATGAAGGCAGTTTGCAGTTATGATGAAAGTTAAAATGTAAGTGCAAACTGAAATATGATGTTCGTGTTGAATCTCAGATTTTGATGATGAAGTCAATTGTCATTTGTTATCTAATCTATATGTTGAGATAAGTGTGCAAGATTAACTACGATGAAAGTAAGACATGTAGCAGGAGTTGCGCCGGAGTCAAGACAATGATCACGTTGGGAGTTCGAGAGTTCGACAGAAGTTCGGACAGTCGTCGGAGGTTCTGCGGGAACAAATCCGAGAAGTCCATGAGCTTGCCAAAGAAGCTCGTCGGAACTCGCCAAGTGGATCGTCGCAAGTCCAGGAGTTTGCCGGAAGTCCGCAGGAGCATCACCGAGGGTTCATCGGATGATCGACGGAAGTTCGCCGAAAGCTCGCTGGAAGAAGCGATTGACGCACCGGAGCAAGTTGCAGTAAATGTCTTAGGGAATATCGTAGTTAGCACAATGATTAAGTTGGAAATGGGAGGTGATCCCATTTAACTTAATCTTTGGGCAATTGGGCCCCTGAAAAATCCAAATTGGGCCGAATGGATCAACCCATTCGGACCCTGATTTCTACCAGGCGGTTGAACCACCCAAGGCAGGAGGTTGCACCGCCTGGGCTCAGTCTCCGAGCAAGACTGGGAGGTGCAACTGCTCCAGCTAAGCGATGGCACCGCTTGGGCTCAATCACCGAGTGAGACTGAGCGGTGCAACCTCCCTTGACAGGAGGTGGCACCACCGGGGCTCGGTCTCCGAGCACTGGCTGAGCGGTGCAACCGCCTCAGTCAGGAGGTTGCACCGCCTGTGCTCAGTCTTCGAGCTCTGGCAGGAGGTGCAACCGCCCCTGACAGGAGGTGGCACCGCCTAGAGGCTCAGTCTTCGAGCTCTGCCAGGCGGTGCAACTGCTCCAGTCAGGAGGTGCAACCGCCTGATCCCGGAATTCCGGGAATTGATAGTTTTGAGCTCCAAATTTGAACTGGGTTGAGGCCTATAAATACCCTACCCATTTAGCACTGAAAGAGCACAGAATACACACCGAAATCTTGATCTTGTTTTGTGATTTTTAGAGCTCAAAATTGTTGTAAAGGCCAAAAGTTCTTCTCCCTCTTTTCTTCCAAGTTCTAAGCTGTAAAGAGAGGAGAAAAATTTCTGTAAGGGTTGTCTCCCAAGCCCGTCAAAAGGACTGAAACTGTAAAAGGGTGGTTGGCCTTCGCCTATTGAAGGAAGGCCTCTAGTTGACGTCGATGACCTCGTCGGTGGAGGAAGCCAAAAGTGGAGTAGGTCAAGATTGACCGAACCACTCTAAACCTCGATTTGCATTTACTTTGAGCATATTATCTTTACTGCAAACCTCCTCTAAAGCTTACTTCTTTCTGCGCATATAGGATTGGGTTTCAAGCTTTACACTTTCCGAATCAGCGTTTAGACGTAAATCTATTTTTTCGTATGATCATCATATTTCAGTTTGCGTTTACGTTTTGATTTCTATCTTAACTGCAAACTGCCTTTATATCCTTGCTTAAGCTTTATCTCGCCTAATCAAGTGATTTACGAATCAGCATTTAGATTTGAATCAATTTCTTCGTACGAAGGTCGTATTTCAGTTTGCACTTATATTCTGGTTTTCATCATAACTGCAAACTGCCTTCATAGATTGACTTTAACGTCATCTCGCTTGATCTTAAGTTAAAGTAATCTTAGAATCAGCTTTCACACCGAAATCGTTTTTATCGTTCGAACGTTTTTTTATTGTCGAAAGATTTTCGCTGAACTAATTCACCCCCTCCCTCTTAGTGCTCTTGATCCTAACAATTGGTATCAGAGCGGGGTTAACTCTCAAACGGATTAAAACCCAAGAGAGATGGCATACACTAGAAACCAAGAGGGCCACTCTATTACACGTCCACCCATGTTCAATGGGACGGACTACACCTATTGGAAGACCCGAATGAGGATCTTTCTTATTTCTATGGATTTTGAACTTTGGAATCTTGTCGAAAATGGATTTTCGAAGTCTTCTCTTCCAATGATCAATTGGAATGAATTGGAAAAGAAGGCTTTCGCTCTTAATGCAAAGGCTATGAATGCCTTATTTTGTGCGCTTGATAAAAATGAGTTCAACCATGTTTCGGTTTGTGAAACCGCATTTGATATTTGGCACACACTCGAAGTGACTCACGAAGGCACAAGTAGAGTGAAAGAGTCAAAAATCAATCTTTTGTTACATTCTTTCGAACTTTTCCGAATGAAACCGAGTGAGACTATTGGCGACATGTTTACCCGTTTCACGGATGTCGTCAATGGTCTAAAAGGACTCGGAAAAAGTTTTTCGGATTTTGAGCTCGTAAATAAGATTCTAAGATCCCTTCCTAAGAGTTGGGATCCTAAAGTCACTGCTATTCAAGAGGCGAAAGATCTAAACAACTTCCCTCTTGAAGAACTAATCGGGTCATTAATGACCTACGAGATGACTTGCAAAGCTCATGAAGAGCAAGAAGACATCCTTCCAAAGAACAGGAAGGATATGACACTTAAAATTTCAGAAGACCACTTGAGAGAAAACTCAAGTGATGAGGACTGTGACGATGACTTGGCACTTCTAACAAGAAAATTTTAAAAATTTATTAAAAGAAACAAGTTTAAGAATGAAACGAAAAAAAATTTTGAACCCAAGAAGGACCAAGTTATTTGCTATGAGTGCAAGAAGCCAGGACACTACAAGAGTGATTGTCCCCAAGTCAAGAAGAGAACATCAAAGAAGAAGGCGCTCAAAGCAACATGGGATGACTCGAGCACGTCCGTAGAAGAGGAGTCCAACACCAAACAAGTTGCTCATTATGCTTTAATGGCCATCGGAGAGGAGGTAACGAATTTAATAGATGCAGATTTATCATTTGATGAATTATTAAATTCTTTCCATGACTTATTTGATGAATGCAAGATTATTAGTAGAAAATATAAATTGCTAAAAAAGGAGCATGATTGTCTTACTTGTAATTTTGATAAGTTAAAAACTGAATATCATGATAGTTTAAGTTCATGCATAAAATGCCATGATCTAGAAACTCTCCAAAAAGAAAAGTTGCTACTTAAGGACACCTTGAAGAAATTCGAGGTTGGTAGCAAGTCATTGAACATGATCCTTGCAAACAAGGGTCACGTTCCCAAAAGAAGTGGAATCGGATTTGTGAGAAGTCCTCACCAAAATCCAACCACCTTCATAAAAGGCCCCATCTTACATGTTCGACACCAAAGCAAATGCAACTTTTGTTGCAAACTTAGACACAAAATGCATTATTGTCCATTCAAGAAAATTAGTCCAAACAAATTAATTTGGGTTCCTAAAGGAACCATGATAAATTCTATGCAACATGATAAACAATGTAGATCTATTTTTGAGGCACCCAAAAGCAAATGGGTACCTAAAAATCATCCTTTCTTGTAGAAACCTATACCATCGCAAGCTAGGAGCAAGAGATGGTACCTTGATAGTGGATACTCAAGGCATATGACCAGAGATCCATCTCAATTCTCTAAGCTCACTAGCATAGACGAAGGCTATGTCACCTTCGGAGACAACAACAAGGGTAAAATCATTGGCAAAGGAACCATAGATAACAAATCCAACTTCTTTATCGAAGATGTTTTGTTAGTTGATGGTTTAAAACATAACCTCTTGAGCATTAGTCAATTATGTGATAAAGGATATATTGTCAGATTCGAGTCTAATGCTTGCATCATTGAAAAACCACACAAAAAAACGTCTATGATTGCATTAAAACAAAATAACGTATACACTATTGACATAAATTATTTGTTTAATGAAATGTGTTTTTCGGTTTTGAATGAGGATGCTTGGCTATGGCATAGAAGATTAGGTCATGCTAGCATGAAACTAATCACTCAAATATCATCTAAAGAACTCGTAAGAGGTATTCCTCATATCAAGTTCATCAAAGATAATGTATGTGATTCTTGTCAATTAGGTAAACAAATTAAGGGCAATTTTAAATCTAAGAATCAAATAAGCACCTCTAGGCCCTTACAATTGATCCATTTGAACTTGTTCAGACCAATCTCTACATCAAGCCTAGGAGGTAGCAAATACGCCTTCGTCATTGTGGATGACTATAGCAGATACACATTGACTTACTTCTTAAAACAGAAAAATGAATGCTTTAGATATTTTACCAAATTTTGTAAACTTGTTCAGAATGAGAAAGGTTCTATGTTTTCGTCAATTAGAAGTGATCACGGTGGTGAATTTCAAAACCATGATTTCCAAGAATTTTGTGAACTCAATGGATACAACCATAATTTCTCTACTCCTAGAAATCCTCAACAAAATGGAGTAGTAGAAAGAAAAAATCAAAATTTACAAGAAATGGCAAGAACCATGTTGAATGAACATAGCCTACCCAAATATTTTTGGGCCGAAACCGTAAATGCTGCATGTTATATTTTGAATAGAGTTCTAGTAAGACCCTTACTCACCAAAACTCTCTATGAGTTATGGAACAACAAAAAACCCAATGTTTCATATTTTAAAGTCTTTGGGTGTAAGTGTTTTATCTTGAATGAAAAAGATAACTTAGGAAAATTTGATACTAAATCCGATGAAGGAATCTTTCTTGGTTATTCTTTGGTTTCTAAAGCTTTTCGTATCTTTAATAAAAGAACTTTAATTATTGAAGAATCCATTCATGTTGTTTTCAATGAGATTTCCGAAATCAGGAAAAACGATTTTGATGATTTTCGCCTCAGTCAGGAGGTTGCACCGCCTGAGCTCGGTCTTCGAGCTCTGGCAAGAGGTGCAACCGCCCCTGACAGGAGGTGGCACCGCCTAGAGGCTCAATCTTCGAGCTCTGCTAGGCGGTGCAATCGCTCTAGTCAGGAGGTGCGACCGCCTGATCCCGAAATTTCGGGAATTGACAGTTTTGAGCTCCAAATTTAAACTGGGTTGGGGCCTATAAATACCCCACCCATTCAGCACTGAAAGAGCACAGAATACACACCAAAATCTGGATCTTGTTCTGTGATTTTAGAGCTCAAAATTGTTGTAAAGGCTAAAAGTTCTACTCCCTCTTTTCTTCCAAGTTCTGAGCTATAAAGAGAGGAGAAAAAATTCTATAAGGTTTGTCTCCTAAGCCCGTCAAAAGGAGTGAAACTGTAAAAGGGTGGTTGGCCTTCGCCTATTGAAGGAAGGCCTTTAGTTGACATCATTGACCTCGTCGGTGGAGGAAGCCAAAAGTGGAGTAGGTCAAGATTGACCGAACCACTCTAAATCTCGGTTTGCATTTACTTTGAGCATATTATCTTTACTGTAAACCTCCTCTAAAGCTTACTGCTTTCTGCGCATATACAATCGGGTTTCAAGCTTTGCTGAAGGCAGTAAGCTATTGAGAAGGTTTGCAGTAAGGATAAGATGCTCAAAGTAAATGCAAACCGAGATTTAGAGTGGTTCGGTCAATCTTGACCTACATCCACTTTTGGCTTCCTCCACCGATGAGGTCACCGACATCTACTAGAGGCCTTCCTTTAATAGGTGAAGGCCAACCACCCTTTTACAGTTTCACTCCTTTTGACAGGCTTAGGAGACAACCCTTACAGAATTTTCTCTCCTCTCTTTAAAGATCAGAACTTGGAAGAAAAGAGGGAGAAGAACTTTTGGCCTTTACAACAATTTTGAGCTCTAAAAATCACAGAATAAGATCAGGATTTCGGTGTGTTTTTGGTGCTCTTTCAGTGCTGAAAGGGTGGGGTATTTATAGGCCCCAACCCAGTTTGAATTTTGAGCTCAAAACTATCAATTCCCGGAATTTCGGGATCTAGCGGTTGCACCTCCTGACCGAGGCGATTGCATCGCCTGGCAGAGCTCGAAGACTGAGCCTCTGGGCGGTGCCACCTCTTGTCAGGGGCGGTTGCACCTCCTGCCAGAGCTCGAAGACCGAGCTCAGGCGGTGCCACCGCCTGACTGAGGCGGTTGCACCTCCTGCTAGAGCTCGAAGACCGAGCTCAAGCGGTGCCACCTCCTGTCAGGGGCGGTTGCACCACCCAGTCTCGCTTGGAGACTAAGCCCAGGTGGTGCCACGGCCTGGCTGGGGCGGTTCAACCGCCTAGCAGAAATCAGGGTTCGAATGGGTTGATCCATTCGGCCTAATTTGGGTCTATCAAGGGTCCAATTGCCCCAAGATTAAGTTAATGAGATCACATCCCAATTCTAACTTAATCATCGTGCTAACTACGATGTTTCTTAAGTCATTTACTGCAACTTGCTCCGGTGTGTCAATCGCTTCTTCCGGCGAGCTTCCAACGAACTTCCGTCGATCATCCGATGAACCCTCGATAATGCTCCTATGGACTTCCGGCAAACTCCTGAACTTGCGACGATCCACTTGGCGAGTTCTGACGAGCTTCTTTGGCAAGCTCATGGACTTCTCGGATTTGTTCCCGCAGAACCTCCGACGATTGTCCGAACTTCCATCGGACTCTCGAACTCCCAACGTGATCATTGTCTTGATTTCGACGCAACTCCTGCTGCATATCTTACTTTCATCATAGTTAATCCTTCACACTTATCTCAACATATAGATTAGATAACAAATGACAATTGACTTCATCATCAAAATCCGAGATTCAACAATCTCCCCCTTTTTGATGATGATAATCAATTGATAATGGAGTTAACTTTAACTCCCCCTATCTATATGCCATACTTGAGATAAGTTATTCTTGAATTTAAAACCTTTGAATTTAAGAGACATATTGATAAGTTAAAATCATTTAAACTTATCAATACTCCTATCATGATTCCCATCATGATGTTTCTCTCTGAAGATGATGTCAATGCTTGACATTCATTTTCAAATTTTACATTACCAGTTTGAATGATGGTAATAGTAGCAATTCATCATATTGTAAGATGTCAATATGTAAAACTGCGAAGTAAGATTTTGATATCATTACATGATGCACACATTTCAAATGTTTTAGCAATTATTGCATTTCATCACATGGTAAGATATCAATACGTAAAATTACGATGCAAGTTTTTTGTTTGATATCTTGACACGATATAAACAAGGCATAGCATAGCATTAATACTAATATATTTCTCCCCCTTTGTCATCAACAAAATGTGTGATAATTGTGATACCAGGAGAATAATATAAGCAAATTTTTAGCATAAGTGTGATAATTGTTCATGCCACTAGGTTCATGTTATTTTCCAATAGTGAGTGATAGGAAATCAATTATACAAGCATATAAAGGAAAGCATGATATGTAGATCACTTTGAGTACTTCTTCCTTTTTATTTGTTATAATCTTTTTGCATGAAGGAGGAAGGCTATTTGTGAGTTTCCTTTGAGTGAAGTTAAAATCAATGAGAGATTAAATCATGCTTCATTTTTACTAGGATCAAGATATGCATGTGAAACAAATCTTTGCAAGTAAAAACACTATCATCCATATTTCAAGATGGAATTTATAAGCAGGAATCATTTCATCAAATCCATTTCAGAAAAATATTTTTCATATAATAAGTGTATGAGAAAATCTTACTGTTAGGATACCAATTGTTAAGCGAATCCGAAAATGAAATTAACACTTTCATGCAGTCGGACAAGACAATGCTATAGATTTTCAAATACAATTATGAAGATAAAACATTCTTATTGTTATGGAAATTTTTGTATTCAACACATAATTTCCAACATGTTATTTAGGCATGTAATGGCAATCAAGTGATTTGATCATTCAATAAAGTCCGAAAAATAATTTTAACTAGTTTATATATTCGGACACATCAACATTCCTAATTCTCTTCTTATGAAATCAAATTGTTCTTCACTTAGAGGTTTTGTAAAAATATCAGCTAGTTGATGTTTAGTATCAATGAACTCTATGATTACATCATGATTAGTAACATGATCTCGTATAAAGTGATGTCTAATATCAATATGTTTTGTTCTTGAGTGTTGTATAGGATTCTTTGTTAAGCATATTGCACTTGTGTTATCACATTTAATGGGAATATTTTTATGATGAACTTTATAATCTTCTAAGGTGTTTTTCATCCATACAACTTGTGCACAGCATGCACTTGCTGCAATATATTCAGCTTCGGTTGTTGATAGTGCAACCGAGTTTTGTTTCTTAGATGACCAGGAAACAAGGGCATGTCCTAAAAATTGACATGTTCCTGACGTGCTTTTTCTATCTAGTCTATAGCCAGCAAAGTCCGCATTAGCATAAGCAATTAACTCAAGATTCTCTGATTTTGGGTACCATAATCCTAGATTTGTGATACCATTAAGATATCTAAGTATTCTTTTAACTACTTTGAGATGAGATATCTTAGGGTTTGATTGAAATCTAGCACAAAGTCCTACACTGAACATGATATATGGTCTAGTTGTAGTGAGGTAAAGTAAACTTCCTATCATGCCCCTATAAGTTTTTTGATCGAAGCTTTCTCCACTTTCATCAATTTCTAACTTAGTGGAGGTGCTCATAGGAGTGTTAATAGCTTTTGAGCTATTCATATTAAACATTTTTAGCAAATTCATAGCATATTTAGTTTGACTAATAAAGATGCTATTGCTTAGTTGTTTGATTTGTAAGCCTAAGAAGAATGTTAATTCTCCCATTAAACTCATTTCGAATTCAAGACTCATAGTTTTAGCAAAAGATTCACAAATAGATTCATTCGTAGAACCAAAGATAATATCATCAACATAAATCTGAACAATGAGAAAATTATTTTCAAAATTCTTGATGAACAATGTAGTATCAACCTTGCCTTTTGTGAAATTATTTTCAATAAGAAAAGAACCAAGTCTCTCATACCAAGCCCTCGGAGCTAGTTTTAAACCATAGAGAGCTTTAGTTAATCTAAACACATGATTAGGGAGGCTATTATTTTCAAATCCAAGAGGTTGTTCACTTCTTCGGAAATAAAGCCATTAAGAAAAGCGCTTTTAACATCCATTTGAAACAACTTAAAATTATTACTACTAGCGTAGGCAAGGAGCATCCTTATGGCTTCTAATCAAGCCACAGGAGCGAAGGTTTCTTCGTAATTGATACATTCTTCTTGGTTGAAACCTTTGGTCACTAATCTAGCCTTGTTTCTAACCATGATACTATATTCATCTTGCTTGTTTCTAAAAACTCATATAGTACCAATAACTAAATTGTCAGTTGGCCTAGGAACAAGCTTCCACACCTCATTTCTCTCAAATTGATTTAATTCATCTTGCATTGCAATAATCCATGAATCATCTTTCATGGCTTCGTCAACACATTTGGGTTCAATTTGGGAGAGAAAAGTGGCATTGGCACCAAAATTTTTAAGAGAAGAACGTGTTTGAACCCCCTTTGATGTGTCCCCTAAGATTAGCTCCTTAGGATGAGCATCTACATACTTCCAATCCTTGGGTAAGGATGTTTCGGAAGTGGATGCATCCATGTTGCTAGTTGGAGACGAAGTTTTATTTAAATTCAAGGAATCAAAATTAACATCATCATCAAAATCGTTTTTCCTGATTTCGGAAATCTCATTGAAAACAACATGAATGGATTCTTCATTAATTAAAGTTCTTTTATTAAAGATATGAAAAGCTTTAGAAACCGAAGAATAACCAAGAAAGATTCCTTCATCGGATTTAGCATCAAATTTTCCTAAGTTATCTTTTTCATTCAAGATAAAACACTTACACCCAAAGACTTTAAAATATGAAACATAGGGTTTTTTGTTGTTCCATAACTCATAGGGAGTTTTGGTGAGTAAGGGTCTTACTAGAACTCTATTCAAAATATAGCATGCAGTGTTTACGGCTTCGGCCCAAAAATATTTGGGTAGGCTATGTTCATTCAACATGGTTCTTGCCATTTCTTGTAAATTTCAATTTTTTCTTTCTACTACTCCATTTTGTTGAGAATTTCTAGGAGTAGAGAAATTATGGTTGTATCCATTGAGTTCACAAAATTCTTGGAAATCATGGTTTTGAAATTCACCACCGTGATCACTTCTAATTGACGAAATCATAGAACCCTTCTCATTTTGAACAAGTTTACAAAACTTGGTAAAATATCTAAAGCATTCATTTTTCTGTTTTAAGAAGTAAGTCCATGTGTATTTGCTATAGTTATCCACAATGACGAAGGCATATTTGCTACCTCCTATGCTTGATGTAGAGATTGGTCCGAACAAGTCCATATGGATCAATTGTAAGGGCCTAGAGGTGCTTATTTGATTCTTAGATTTGAAACTACCCTTAATTTATTTACCTAATTGGCAAGCATCACATACATTATCTTTGATGAACTTGATATGAGGAATTCCTCTTACAAGTTCTTTAGATGATATTTGAGTGATTAGTTTCATGCTAGCATGACCTAATCTTCTATGTCATAGCCAAGCATCCTCATTCAAAATCGAAAAACACATTTCATTACACAAATCATTGATGTCAATAGTGTATACGTTATTTTGTTTTAAAGCAATCATAGACGTGTTTTTGTATGGTTTTTCAATGATGCAAGCATTAGATTCGAATCTGACAATATATCCTTTATCACATAATTGACTAATGCTCAAGAGGTTATGTTTTAAACCATCAACTAACAAAACATCTTCAATAAAGAAGTTAGATTTGTTACCTATGGTTCCTTTGCCAATGATTTTACCCTTGTTGTTGTCTCCGAAGGTGACATAGCCTTCGTCTATGCTAGTGAGCTTAGAGAATTGAGATGGATCTCCGGTCATATGCCATGAGCATCCACTATCAAGGTACCATCTCTTGCTCTTAGGTTGCGATAGTATAGGTTTCTACAAGAAAGGATGATCTTTAGATACCCATTTGCTTTTGGGTGCCTCAAAAATAGATCTACATTTTTTATCATGTTGCATAGAATTTATCATGGTTCCTTTAGGAACCCAAATTAATATGTTCGGACTAATTTTCTTGAATGGACAATAATGCGTTTTGTGTCCAAGTTTGCAACAAAAGTTATATTTACTTTGGTGTCGAACATGTAAAATGGGGGCCTTTTATGAAGGTGGTTGGATTTTGGTGAGGACTTCTCACAAATCCGATTCCACTTGTTTTGGGAACATGACCCTTGTTTGCAAGGATCATGTTCAAGGACTTACTACCAACCTCAAATTTCTTCAAAGTGTCCTTAAGTAGCAATTTTTCCTTTTAGAGAGTTTCTAGATCATGGCATTTTATGCATGAACCTAAATTATCATGATATTCAGTTTTTAACTTATCAAGATTACAAGACTATCATGCTCCTTTTTTAGCAATTTATATTTTCTACTAATAATCTTGCATTCATCAAATAAGTCATGGAAGGCATTTAATAATTCGTCAAATGATAAATCTGCATCTATTAAATTCGTTACCTCCTCCCCGATGGCCATTAAGGCGTAATGAGCAACTTGCTCGGTGTTGGACTCCTCTTCTTCGGACGCGCTCGAGTCATCCCACATTGCTTTAAGCGCCTTCTTCTTTGATGTTCTATTTTTGACTTGGGGACAATCATGCTTGTAGTGTCCCGGCTTTTTGTACTCATATCAAATAACTTGGTCCTTCTTGGGTTCAAATTTATTTTTTGTTTCATTCTTAAACTTGTTTCTTTTAATGAATTTTTTAAAATTTCTTGTTAGAAGTGCCAAGTCATCGTCACAGTCCTCATCACTTGAGTTTTCTCTCAAGTGGTCTTCTAAAGTTCTAAGTGTCATATCCTTCATGTTCTTTGGAAGGATGTCTTCTTGCTCTTCATGAGCTTTGCAAGTCATCTCGTAGGTTATTAATGACCCGATTAGTTCTTCAAGAGGGAAGTTGTTTAGATCTTTCACCTCTTGAAGAGTAGTGACTTTAGGATCCCAACTCTTAGGAAGGGATCTTAGAATCTTATTTACGAGCTCAAAATCCGAAAAACTTTTTCCGAGTCCTTTTAGACCGTTGACGATATCCGTGAAACGGGTAAACATGTCGCCAATAGTCTCACTCGGTTTCATCCGGAAAAGTTCGAAAGAATGTATCAAAAGATTGATTTTTGACTCTTTCACTCTACTTGTGCCTTCGTGAGTCACTTCGAGTGTGTGCCAAATATCAAATGCGATTTCACAAACCGAAACACGGTTGAACTCGTTTTTATCAAGCGCACAAAATAAGGCATTCATAGCCTTTGCATTAAGAGCGAAAGCCTTCTTCTCCAATTCATTCCAATCGATCATTGGAAGAGAAGACTTCGAAAATCCATTTTCGACAAGATTCCAAAGTTCAAAATCCATAGAAATAAGAAAGATCCTCATTCGGGTCTTCCAATAGGTGTAGTTCGTCCCATTAAACATGGGTGGACGTGTAATAGAATGGCCCTCTTAGTTTTCGGCGTATGCCATCTCTCTTGGGTTTTAATCCGTTTGAAAGTTAACCCCGCTCTGAAACCAATTGTTAGGATCAAAAGCACTAAGAAGGGGGGGGGGTGAATTAGTGTAGCGGAAAACTTTCGACGATTAAAAAGGTGTTCGTACGATAAAAGCGATTTCGGTAGAAAAGCCGATTCGTAAATCTCTTTAACTTATAATCAAGCGAGATGTAGTTAAAGGAAATCTATTAAGACAGTTTGCAATTATGATGAAAGTTAAAATGTAAGCGCAAACTGAAATATGATGTTCGTACGATAAAACTGATTTACGTCTAAACACCGATTCAGAAAATACTGAACTTTAAAACACGATCGTAAATGTGTAGAAGGCAGTAAGCTATTGAGGAGGTTTGCAGTAAGGATAAGATGCTCAAAGTAAATGCAAACCGAGATTTAGAGTGGTTCGGTCAATCTTGACCTACATCCACTTTTGGCTTCCTCCACCAATGAGGTCACCGACATCTACTAGAGGCCTTCCTTCAATAGGCGAAGGCCAACCACCCTTTTACAGTTTCACTCCTTTTGACGGGCTTAGGAGACAACCCTTACAGAATTTTCTCTCCTCTCTTTAAAGATCAGAACTTGGAAGAAAAGAGGGAGAAGAACTTTTGGCCTTTACAACAATTTTGAGCTCTAAAAATCATAGAATAAGATCAGGATTTCGGTGTGTTTTTGGTGCTCTTTCAGTGCTGAAAGGGTAGGGTATTTATAGGCCCCAACCTAGTTTGAATTTCGAGCTCAAAACTGTCAATTCCCGGAATTTCGGGATCTAGCGGTTGCACCTCCTGACTAAGGCGGTTGCACCGCCTGGCAGAGCTCGAAGACTGAGCCTCTGGGCGGTGCCACCTCCTGTCAGGGGTGGTTGCACCTCCTGCTAGAGCTCGAAGACCGAGCTCAGGCGGTGCCACCGCCTGACTAAGGCGGTTGCACCTCCTGCTAGAGCTCGAAGACCGAGCCCAAGCGGTGCCACCTCCTGTCAGGGGCGGTTGCACCGCCCAATCTTGCTCGGAGACTGAGCCCAGGCGGTGCCACCGCCTGGCTGGGGTGGTTCAACCGCCTGGCAGAAATCAGGGTCCGAATGGGTTGATCCAGTAGGCACAATTTGGGTTTTTCAAGGGCCCAATTGCCCCAAGATTAAGTTAATGGGATCACCTCCCATTTCCAACTTAATCATTATGCTAACTATGATATTTCCTAAGACATTTACTACAACTTGCTTCAGTCCGTCAATCGCTTCTTCCGGCGAGCTTCCGACGAACTTCCGTCGATCATCCGATGAACCCTCGGTGATGCTCCTGCGGACTTCCGGCAAACTCCTGGACTTGTGACGATCCACTTGGCAAGTTCCGACGAGCTTCTTTGGCAAGCTCATGGACTTCTCGGATTTGTTCCCGCAGAACCTCCGACGATTGTCCGAACTTTCATCGAACTCTCGAACTCCCAACGTGATCATTGTCTTGATTCCGGCGTAACTCCTGCTGCATATCTTACTTTCATCGTAGTTAATCCTGCACACTTATCTCAACATATAGATTAGATAACAAATGACAATTGACTTCATTATTAAAATCCGCGATTCAACACACTAATGATTTCTCAAGGTGTGGATATGTGTACTTAATGAAGTATAAGTCTGAGGCCTTTGAGAAATTTAGAGAGTATAAGAATAAAGTGGAGAACCATATTGGAAAGAGTATCAAGACTCTTCGATCAGATCGAGGAGGTGAGTACTTAAGTATAGAGTTTACTCAGTTCCTCAAGGACCATGGGATTTTATCCCAAAGGACACCTCCTTATATACCTCAGTTCAATGGTGTGTCTAAAAGGAGGAATCGTATATTGTTAGATATTGTATGGTCAATGATGAGTTTCGTTGACCTACTCATCTCATTCTAGGGATATGCCCTAGAGACCGTAGCTTACCTTCTGAATAGAGTTCCAACTAAGTCGGTAGTATCTACACTATATTAGATATGGAAAGGGAAGAAGCTCGATCTTAAGGTTGTTAAGATTTGGGGCTATCCTACCCACGTTTAAAGACACAACCCCGATAAGTTGGAATCAAGGATGGAGTGGTGCAAGTTCGTGGGATACTCCAAGGAAACTTTTGGGTATTATTTCTATTATCTCGATGACCAAAAGGTCTTTGTAGCTAAGATAGCGATGTTCCTTGAGAAGGAATACATTCTTGGCGGAGATAGTGGGAGCATGATAGAGTTGAGCGAGGTTGGAGAACTTAGCTCAAGCACCACTTTATAGCCCAAGTCAGTTCAGGTACCTAATACACAAGTTCCAATTTTACATAGGTCTGGTAGAGTATCACATCCTCTTGAGAGATATGTGGGACATATTAAAGGAGAGGATATTGAGGACATTGATCCTCCGACCTACGAGGAGGCTATTATAAGTATAAACTCTGAGAAATGGCAAAAAGCCATGAGTTCTGAGATGGATTCTATATACTCCAACAAGGTTTGGAACCTGGTTGATGCGCCCGAGGGTATTGTACCTATCGGTTACAAGTGGATCTTTAAGAAAAAGATCGAAGTAGATGGAAAGGTAGAGACCTATAAAGCAAGACTAGTGGCTAAGGGGTATCATCAAAGGCAAGGTGTTGACTATGACGAAACCTTCTCACCCGTAGTAATGCTAAAATCCATCCAAATTATATTGGCTATTGTAGCACATTATGATTATGAGATCTGACAAATAGATGTGAAAACTATATTCCTCAATGGAAACCTCGAGGAGGTGTATATGATACAACCCGAGGGATTCGTGTCCAAGGACTGCCCAGATAAGATGTGTAGGTTGTTTAGATCTATTTATGGACTAAAGCAAGCTTCTCGAAGTTGGAACATAAGATTTGATGAAGCAATCAAATCTTATGACTTCGTTAAGAACGAAGATGAGCCTTGTGTATACAGGAAGGTAAGTGGGAGCGCTATCACCTTTTTGGTATTATATGTGGATGACATCCTGATCATTGGGAATGATGTAGGAATACTATCCACAGTAAAGACTTAGTTATCTAGACACTTCTCAATGAAGGACTTAGGGGAAGCATCTTATATCTTGGGGATTTGGATCTATAGAGATAGATCCAAGAGGATGCTTGGCTTGTCCCAATCCAAGTATATAGGCACCATTGTCAAAGAGTTTGGCATGAAAAATTCCAAGAGATGTCTTATATCGATGAGACATGGGATATCACTTTCTAGGAGTATGTCCCCAAAGACTCCTAAAGAAAGGGCGAACATGGATAGGATACATTATGCCTCAACTATAGGGTCTATCATGTATGTCATCCTATGTACCATGCTTGATATAGCGTATGCTTTGAGTGTCATGAGTAGGTATCAGGCGAATCCAAGCTTAGAGCATTGGAAAGTAGTAAAGTGTATCCTTAAGTACTTGAGAAGGACTAAGGATCTTTTACTAATATATGGAGGTAGTAGCCTTAGGGTTGAAGGCTACTCGGACTCAAGTTTTCAGTCCAATGTTGATGATAACAAGTCAAATTCGGGGTATGTGTATACCTTGAATGAAGGAGTAGTGTGCTGGAAATGTTTCAAGAAAGATATTACTATTGACTCAACCACAAAGGCGGATATATTGCTGCAGTGGAGGCAGCAAAAGAGAGAGTCTTGATGAAGAAGTTTATCATAGATCTGAGAATCGTGCTAGGTAGTAAGGAGCTAATTCCCTTATATTACGACAACTATGGGGCGATTACTCAAATAAAGAAACCCGGGTCTCGTTAGAAGTGTTCTGAGGAGGTTCCAACTTATTGGAGAGATCGTAACCCAAGGAGATGTAGTAGTGGAAAGAGTTCTATCCGAAGATAATATTGTAGATCCATTGACAAAATTATTATCTCATATTGTCTTTTAGCATCATAAGGGTCTGATGAGGATCAGACATATAGGTGATTGACTTTAGGTCAAGTGGAAGTTTGCTAGTCATATATGCTCTACAAGCCAATCACGTGAGTGATGGCACGTGTGACTTGACACGCAATCTTTTTGCTTATTATATTTTGACATTTATCACTTTATATTACTTGTCGCATATATGCATATATATATATTGTGATGTCCTTGGATTTGTACAATGAGAATCAGATCATGATGAGATCACGATAATGAGATTGATTCGTTTTTAAACACAGATCCTAAATAATCCCGGTCATATATTACTCGAGACAGACATCGAGGTAACCGAACAGACTGGTATGCTATATACCAGTCCATATAATGGATGCAACTAGTCTCATAGCTGCTTGTGTAAAGACACTAGGGATACAGTATAAGTGCTCATTGGAGAATGAGTTCACTGATTGATCCACTTACGGAATGTTGGATGGTTGATGATACCTTATTATCAAACAATGATTTTGTAGTCCTAGTGGTGTATCTGGTCCTTAGACTTGAGACACCAAGGATGTCCTGTATGAGTGCTCTATTCTTTGATACCAGACTTGTAGGTTTGGATGTCCCAGATCTAGTATAACCGATCATCAAGAGCGGCAGTCAACCTTACGATGGCTATTGAGTGTCGATAGAGGATCATCCACTCTCGGTGGAGGAATATCTCAAGTGTTCTTGCTCAGACAAATCCCTGGCTATGGTCATTCGGATTGAGAGATAAAGAGTTCTCCAGGAGAATCCGATTAAGAGCAAGACTCGAGTAGAAACCGTATAGGTTTGACAACACCATGCCCGGTATATGGTCTCTAGGATATTAGATGGATGAGGGACCATAAGTACATAGTAACTGAGAACAGACAAGTCCAATTGATTAGATTCCCCTATATCGTCTGGGGACTACGGCGTAGTGGCCTAGTACATCCGTAATCGATGAGTCGAGTGAATTATTATGGAGATAATAATTCACTGAGCTGGAAGGAGTTCTAATAGGTATGACTCATGGCCAGCTCGATATTGGGTCTCGAGGGTCACACACATATGGTAGGCATTGTGATGAGTAGAGGTTCAGATATGAGATATCCGTTAGAGCTCCTATCTTATTGGATATCCAATAAGCCCCTGAATTATTGGATCCCATGGATGAGATCCAATAAAAGCCCATAAGAGATTATTGGATAGAGATCCACTAATCTAAGAGGCTTGGATAGTTGGATGAAGATCCAATACCCAATATGGGAGGATCCATTAGGGTTAAGATTGATAGGGGACTTTTATAAATAGAAGTGATTCAATGGTTCATAGGCTAGAGCTTTTGCTTGCCTCTCCTATTCTCTTCCCCCTCTCCACCTCAAAGCAGGCCTGAAGTTTTGAGGAGCATCGTTGCAATCCTATTATATGGACAATCGCTAGAGAGAAGGGTGCTTGGCCTCCTTCACCCTCTCCTAGAGATCTGCAAGGATTCAAGGATATACGATCTCCCTAGGTAACACAATCTTTAATATACGTAGTTTTCTATTTTATGGATTTTACGCACCAATCTTCGCACGATGATGAACATCTCTTTAGGAATAGAGGCTTTTATTTTCTGTTCTTTCACTGTGTATGTGATGTCATCCCCAAAGATTTCCCAACAGGTACCGCCCAAACTGGGCAGTGGTACCACCGACAGTTAATGTTGTCAAGCGGTGGTACTGCTAGAGCCCGGTCTCCAAGACTCTGTCAAGCGGTAGTACTGCCAGACTGGACTGCGATATAGCCTAGTGTTAGAGTGTCAAGCAGTAGTATCACCCAGTACTGATGGTGGCACCACTAGTACCCTAGAAACCTGGGATGAAATATTTTTTGGCTCCAATTTTGAAGTCATTAGGTTATATAAATACCTCACTCTTTTCTGCATGAAGAAGTAATAAAGTATAGACAAAAATCTTGAATTGTGAGGGTGTGAAAGTATTATAAAAGTGCTAAGTATCCTCCTCCTCCCTTTCTAAGTCATGCAATCATTTAAGTGAGGTGTGAGGTTTGTAAGGATTGTCTCCTAAACCCGAAAAGGGAGAAAGTGTTGTAAGAAGGTGGTTGCTCTACATCTCTTGAAGGAAGACCATTAGTGGATGCCAATGACCTCGATTGAGAAATCGAAAGTAGATGTAGGTCACAATGATCAAACCACTATAAATCTAGTGTGTTCTTTCCTTACTGCTTACTTTCATTACTTAGCTGCACTCTACATTGTTCATTTACTTCAAGTCGATATCTTCTCGATACAATTTTTTCGTTATGTTTTTATCAACTCGGAAAGATTTAGAATCGTAATCGTACTTTTATCACTGCATTAATTCACCCCCCCCTCTCTTAGTGTCGTATTGATCCTAACATGTGGTACCGCCAGGACCCGAGACCTTTTTTTGCTCCATTTGAAGTCATTTGGGGTCTATAAATACTTCACTCTTTCCTCCTTAGCAAAGCTTGAAATTTAGTAGAAAATGGGGAAAGAATACTTGAGAAAATAATTGAAAACTCTCTTAGGATTTAGAGTCTCTTCCTCTTAGAGTTAATAGTTTTCTAAGGGAGAAGTGAGGTCTAAAAAAGATGTATAAAATGTTCTCTCTTAAGCGTATGAAAAGGAGAAAGAGTTGTAAGGGTAGTTGATCTTCGTCCGTTGAAAGAAGATCGATAGTAGAACCGATGACCTCGAGTGAAGAGGAATCGGTAGTGAATGTAGGTCACGACAATCAAACCAGTACAAATCTGGTTTATATTTATTTTATGTTTTTTATTTATATTACAAATTGATTTACTTATTTACTATGCTTATGAACGCTTTCAAGTTAAATTCTTTTTTATATTAATTTTTATCGAACGAGAATTTTCAAACCGACATAGTTTTTTAAAAAAACTAATTGCTTCAAGTTAAAAAAAGCAAATACCATCTTTTGGAGGAGTCCAAGCAATGAAGCTTTATTGCGGTGGGAATGCAGATTTTCCACATAGCAACAAAACTGACTACAATCTGATGAAGAACATGACAAAACCTAAGAAGAAAATGTAGCTCCAAATCCTGGTTTTGGAAGGAGGACATCACATAGAGTTCACCTACATTGATTCATGCCTCCTCTTTTTCATTCTGGGTTCCTAATAATCCTCTGCAGCACCACAGTCCTGGCTCTCCTAATGTCCCTGCTGCATCTATCAGCCTGCTCTCCCAAATCCTCCACGCTCTTCATGAACACCTCCATCTTCTTCCTGATCTCCTCAATCCCAAGTTTCACTGCCCCCACGTCCTTGATGGCGAATTCAGCATCGTCCAACAGCGAGGTAATCCCCATTTCCAGCTTGTCGATGAGCACCCGAATGCTATCCATGTCCTTTATGGCGATAAAGGTTCCTACTTGCATCGAGCTCAGCACCTCCTTCTGCCCTTTCAAGGCGTTCTGATAGTCGTTCAGCAACGAGTCGATCCATTTCCCCATCGACCCGATCGGGATCGACGCCGCCGCAGCCAGCGCCGCAGCCACTGGCGGTGCAGCTACTGCGGCTGCCACCACGGAGCAGATGATGACTGCGGCGAAGGTGGCGGCGAAGATTATGCTCGAGAGTGTCCGCCATGCCTTGATGGACTTCAGCTTCTTGTCGAGCTTGTTCTTCCTCAGCTGCAGCTTCTCCAGCATCAGCAGCTGCTGCTTGTAGACGGACTGGAAGACCCGGAAGAACTCTTCGGTGAATGGATCGCCGGCCGCCTTGAAGAGCCTTAACTCCTCCAATGTCCTTGAGTACTTCTTATTGTCGTCTTCCTCCTCCTCCTCCTCGGCGAAGCGTTGCAGGGCCACGTGGATGATGAGTTGGGTATCGCGGGCTTTCTTGAGGCACTTCTCGAGGGCGGCGCAGAAGTCGAGCGTCTGCAGGCTGTTGTCGAAGTAGTCCTCGACGAGGTCGAAGAGATCGGGGCTCTTCCAGATGTCGCGCTTGCACTCCAGGATGACCTTCACCACCTCATGGTTCATCTCGAGCAGGCAGCCGGTGATCTCGCGGAGGGAGTCGAGGGAGAGGGAGCGGACCTCAACTCCGAGAGCGAGGGAGGAGATGACGCGGCTGGTGCGCCGCTGGAGCGTCGAGTCGAAGGTCTGGAGCTCGGGATCGAGGCGGCAGGCGGCCTCGTACGAGCTGAGTTCTGCCACGTACCGGATGTCGGCCTGGACCCCTCTGTCACCCGCGGCAGCCGCCGAGGCGTCGCCGCCGTCCTCTAATAGGACCGGCGGCGTGTCGGGCCTCTTGCTGTGGTGAGCGCCCATCAAACTTGAAGGAAAGGAGAGATTTTCGCGATGATGAAAAATCTCTCAAAAAGAAGGAAAAAGGAAATCTTTGGGGAGTATAACCGATGATGAGAAGAAATCGAGGAGAAAAAGTGAAGCTTTACCAAGTTTTTGTGGAGGAAAAGGATGCAAAGGGAGAGGAAGAACAGCAAAAATCAAATATTTCTCCGCTAGGAGACAAGTTAGACGAGAAGAGACGAAGGAGAAGTTTGCTTATGGATGTTTTATAGGACTAAACCAGAAAAGATCGGAACTTTATGGATCCTCGAGGTGTTCAGATCGGGAAAGAGAGAGAGGCAGAGCAATGCGAGAAGGTGAGACGTGCCACAAGAAGAGCAATGCGGAAGACAGGGGATGTCAAGAGAGAGGTGAAGGGAAGAGGAAGTGTGTCCGGCTTGTAGATGTCTTGTACGCATGAGAAAACGAGGAAAACGGAGGGAGGTGGTGGGCAAATGGAGCTCTTACGAAGCATCTGTCTCTCTCTCTCTCTCTCTCTCTCTCTCTCGCTGCAGTTTCGACGCGGGAAGCAAGCCGAAGGCAGGTTAGCAAAAGAGTGAGGAAGGGAGACAAAAGCAACCAAAGGGACGAAAAAGGAGGGTGGTTGTGGGTGGAGTGTAGTAAAGAAGAGATAAGGGTGAAGTCTGCACTGTAACGAGCATGACCACAGCTCAAAGCAAACCTCTGTCACCTTCATCCTCTCTAATGGAAATTGTTCTGATGTGCATTAATTGGGGGTCTTGCTTCTTCCCAGCTTCACCGCAGGATTGTCCAACATATCCCTTCTTTTACTTTGCTGAACAAAGATATCCCTTCATAAATAAATGCTCTTTAGATTGCTTCAGTTAAAGGCATATATTTATTTTGCTCCTGTTCGACTCTTCTTCCTCCTGCAAGTAGTCCAAGAATTAGAGGGTTAGATGACTCTCATGTGGATCACTGTGATGCGTGATTTAAAGGTATAGGTATATTTTGATCAAGCCATTAACTAACCTCAAGTCATTCCCAAGCTACAGTAATATTCTTATAAAAAATATTTTATGATAGATGTCCTTCGACTAAACGATTAATTATAAATACCAATTCGTTTAAATAGAACTCAGATATCCTTCGATTGCATCTGAGACATTCATAAAAGAAAGTAGATATTATATTTAAAAACGTAGTATTAGTCTGTAGAAACTTTTGATCCTCAAATATATATATATATATATATATATATATATATATATCGTCTTTACCCCCTTATTATCCTTCATAAAATATATATTATTCATGTAACTTATGCTTTGACTTAAAAAGATTTACGGACTAGCGGGAACACAGAAACAAAAAAAGTGGCCACCAATGAAGTGGAGCAGAAGCAACCTCAAAGGAAAGGCGCTACATATACCCTTTTTTAAGCCTTGTCACGGTGGCTGATTCGTCGACACGTGTGCTCCTTTTTCTGTGCCAAATCCAATTGGACCCGAGCCCAGAATATAGCAGGTCGCTTTCCTTGGGTCGTGCCGTTTTGTTCCGTTCATAACGGCTCGATCACGTTTCAAGGACTGGTTTAACGTGTCCCGCCCACGTCATCGCCTGATATTATTAACAAAAGATTTGACGTTACGTAAAGGCCAAATAATTAATGCGAATTAATGAGTAACTGCCCTGGAATTATAAGATATCAGAAATTCCAGGATGAGTTTGGCAGGTTTTGTTTATTTTGGGATGACTGAATGTGAAATGTGAGGCATCACATTTTCGACAATTTTTTTAATATATATATTTATTATTTTATTTATTATTTTAAATTTGTATTTAATAGCTAATCTTTTATATTTATTGATACTTCCATTAGGGTAATGTCTTGTTAAGTTATTAATATGTTCTTGTAAAATTAACGATTCAGTTTTATCTTTTGTTTCATCTTCTTAATGTTGATACTAATTTTTGTTCGCTGAAATCGATCATCATTGTGATCTTCCTACGGTCGAGTCCAGCTTAAAATATATTTAGCACGAGATGAGACCCTGAAAAAGATGTTAGGTTTTTACATATACAGCATCTATTTTAATTTTTTTTTCTTTTCCCATATTTGTTTAAAGCTCACGCCTAACAAAAGATATCAATTATTTAAAGATTCATCGGCAATCAATTCAACCCAACCTATCGATCACCCACTTGTAGGGTTAGGATTCGATAATCCACCACATAATAATAAAAAGATATCCTCGATCATCGACTGGACTGTCGACCAAAATTTTCTACAATTTGGGTAATTGGTTCTGTAAGTCTTGGGACTTGAGATGAAAGCAATTCAAGTACACGTGGAAGAAGAAGCCCTTTTCAATCAACCTCCCACCGAATCAATCCTCATTGTTCACTAAATGCTCGTTAATTGTCTCTGTTGAGACAATTCTTCCAAACTTGCCAAGGAGAATGACACCAAACCAAGATGTGATCTGAGGTTCCAAGGGTTGGGCTACGTATACTCATACAGAAATTTGGCACAGATGAACTTTGTAAGGTAACCCTTAATTGATTTGAGTATGACTTTCTAAATGAAACTTTTATTTAATACTTTTTTTCGAAAGAGCACCAAGGAAGATGGAATTGTTCGTTGAAAGATCTTCAAGATCATGAATTATGAGTGAGTTTTCTTTCTTTTTTTATTTCTGACTTTCTTTATTTTTGGGCACAAGGAGAAGGATGATTTTTCACAAAGAAAAAAAGAGTCACTCTTTTGATATATATATATATACATATATATATATATATATATATATATATATATATATATATATATACGCAAGTGATTTTTATATAATCAAACAGAAACATCAATCTTATGTTCTGCGACCACTGTAATCATTCTAGTGAGAGAACAAAACTCTTCTTTGGAGCTGGTAAAATGCATGTAGGAGGGCAAAAGAACATGACAGTTGATGAGAAAGCTGTAAAAACAACTAAACTGATCACTTATAAATAGCACAAACATTTTGTTACCTCAGTTGCAATCAAACGCAGTGATCATATGCTTAAGAAAACTCATGTCATCATGTTAACTAGGAGAACATGAAATACTTTGTTTTACCAACTCTCGAGTTTCAACCCTAAAACCCAGAATACAACCTACTACAATAATTTTAATCCCAAATGCCAGCTCAAATTCAACAAACAAAAACATTAATTAGATATTTTGATGACTGATCTGGGTATCTAGTCTTGCTGAAAATTCTATACCCAAAACTTAAGTTACCAAATCTATCTCAGGGAGCGGCATCTACTTGTTGTAGAGGTAAACAATGCTGAATATGAAAAATGCCACCATCTGCCAGAAAAGAAAAGGTTTTAGAACAAATTCAACTGTAAGATATTGACAAATGCAGCTTCTCCAATAGTTTCTTATGCTTCATGCATGCATGTGATACAAACCTTACTCTGTAACGCAGAGCAATTTATAACTTGACATATATCCATCATATCACTTGTTAAAAGTTTGGTTAGCATTATTTATTCTCTGATTTGGTATAAGAAACTCACAGTTGAAAATGATGCTCCATAATATGGAAAAGCAGTCGTTATGAATCTCTCATATTCATTGTGCCGGAATGGTCGGACAGGTATCTGCAAGAGAATGACTCAGATTTGATTAGATTTATCTATTTATATCGGGAATCAACATAATCATAATTATTCACAAGACAGTAGCGCTAATAGCTTTTATTTACCCAGGTTAAACAGTAAGCTCTGCAGGAGCTGAAGGATCCTATCTATAAAAAAACCTAGCTGAAAACACCTAAGTTTATTATAGTGTTTCTAAACAAATTCCTGATGACAAAAGGTAATCATAAAAAAACCTAGCTGAAAACACCTAAGTTCACCAGGATCTTTCTAGTGAAGCTGCCAACTGATAACCATTTTGAGTCATTTGACCAAGTGTTGTGCCAGATGCATATAAAGAAGAGCTATAAGTAATGATAGTATCTATCAGGGTAGCTAGTCATCCCACCAATGAATATGACAGCAAAAACAATGTAGGTCAAATAAAGTATCACCACAAAAGGTAGAAAATGCAAAAAGGATAAGGATTTACTAGACAAGCAATGTTGCATATAGCCAGATACAGAATAAGTACGCTAGTAAAGCTTCCATCAAGCTAGGAGTTAAAAATCTCTGTTTCTTAAACAAGAACTATTTTTGTGCTTGTTGCTTCTGTCTCTCTGTCTGGTACTAATTCTACCCATCCACCATTATCAACATGATTTGCCTGCCACAATACCATAATTTCATGCTGAAGATGTACCTGTAATTGCTGATGATGCCAGCTGGCACAATCATTGTGTGGTGACCCAAAAATTAACAAACAATATCACATCCACGGTGGCTCATGCCTACTTTGATGAAACAATCTATTTCAAATAACATGATCCTTCCTGTACTAGAACTAAACCCTAGCTACTTGACTGATATACTTTCTCTTACGAAGAAGGTTTAAAGCCAATGTTTTAAAAACCAAGCGCACTGCCCAATATGGCCCAGTTACTGGTTTGACAAGGAGCTGCCACATGGTCTAAGCAATTTCACTCAGTCTGATTCAGAACACTTAAATTTTCTTCTATCTATGGCTGAAAACAGCTATTGACAGCCTCAATAGCTGTTGAAACTAGTAAACACAGCTTTCAGCAGTTTTTTACACAGCCTCAATAGCTGTTGACAGCCTCAACCTTTGGTACACACCTTTCGTACACAATTTTCAACAGCTATTGACAACCACAATAGCTGTTGAAAAAAGTAAACACAGCTTTCAGCACTTTTTTACTCCTCTTTCCACCATCTCAGCATCCACCTCCTTCAATTGCCATTATCACCTCCTCACATTGTTGCTGCCACCATCTACTCCTTTGGTATGTATCATCTTCTCATTCATCTACCCCTTTGGCACACATCATCTTATTATTTTTCTTCTCTTCTCCACCGCCTCCTCCTCCGCAGGTTGGACCCATACTAGTAAGGACTAGGACATACCGACACATGGTATGCACCACCGTACAAGTACCAAACCAGTCCACCCAAGGATCGATATCAGTGCGGGACCACGATTTAGAACCTTGTCTAAGGTCATCCTTTCATACCTAACTTTGCTTAGTCTAAAGATCAACAAGGTCAACAGTTGATCATAAAATTCTACATAACTTTCCTAGGAGCCTTATCAAGTTTAGTTGTACTCTACAGCTAAATCCATATTGTTTTCGGGAAAAAAAACTTGAACAATGATTGCTTTAAGCAACAAACAACAATTTAGTAGGAATTACACTTTGGGGACGGCACACAAACCTTTCAGCAATATAATGAAACATATTGAAGGTCAAAAGGAGGGAGAAAAAAAGAAAAGAACCAACTAACAAGACATGACAGACCTGTTTTGAAAGTGATAAGCTAGTGTATCCAAGTTTTTGGTGCTCCACCTTAAACTGGAAAACGCCATAGACATCAGGAACCTTGAATGAAGTTGAATACAGGCCCTGCGACAAGGACAACAAAGCATTTTCTTCGGCTGTGAGATATCTAGCATCTGCAACCAGAGGAATTTAAACTTGAAAGGTACCTTGTGGTCAGTGGCAAGGGTTTTTAGTACATAGGGGCTCATCATATAAAATTGAACTTGCACATCATCTGCTACATATGGTTCCCAGCTTGATCCAGACCATTCATAGATTTCAACAGAATATTCCTTCACCAAAATTTCATTAGAAAAATATGCAAGCAACATTTTGTTTCTCCCTGCTTATCAGACTCAGAACAATAAATTTTTCACAGAAAAACAATTACCAGATCATCATTAATCCGATACATGGATGGCTCATTTGTTTCTCCAACTTTGTGATGATGTACATTAACAGCCTGCACATAACAATATTTGGCAATAAATGTTAATTAATTTCTATAAAAGTAATTCCACTCCAATAACAACATTCCTAAAGAAAACAACTTTCCAATTGTGTTGATTTCATTCAGCAAATTAACGGTAAAATTATGTGAACAATTGATTTAACTAAGATGCCAGATCCTTAACCTTGAGATGACCCCTTTCATGGAAGACCCATTTGCTAATCTCTGTGACAAACTGCTCATTGCCAGACTTCTCGTGCCTGCAGCAAGGCAAAGTTCCCTTTAGCAAGTTTCTTAAATGTTTCTGAATAATGACTACTTTTTTACACCAAATGAACCACTTATATCCTAAATGCTCATGCAGGAAACTAACGGGTCAGTACAGGAATTTACTAAAGAACAAAATCCATCTAATTTTGCAAATAATTATGAAAAGGAATTATCATCATAAAATAACATCCAAAATTAATGGAACTATATGCAGGGAAGCTAGCTGAAGGGTTCAACAGGTTTCTTCATAATAGGATGATGTTGAATCAATACTGTATACACAATGCCATTTGAAATTTACAGCTTTAAAGGAGAAATTGTAATGAGAGAGCAAGAAGGCATTTAATTTTTCTCTTTCAGAAAATCACTATGGCAGTTAGCAACTGGTGCAAACATTTTTTAAAATAACATTCTACAAAATAAAGCCAGAAAAGGAAGCAACGTACAAAAGTTAACAAGTTGGTTTAGTAACAAACATTTTTTAAAATAACATTCTAGAAAAGAAAGCCAGAAAAGGGAAACAACATACAAAAGTTAAGAAGTTGGTTTAGTAACAAAGCAAACAAGTTCTAAATACAAATAACCCTTACTTAATAGACCTCCCAGCCTTCTGCACACCAGATTTGAGAAAACTGATGCAACCAACATTATTAATCTGTGTTAGAACTAATATTATTCACATCTTAGAACTAAGAGACAACATTCATACCGATTGCTGAACATATCCAAAGAGCCCGTAATCAAAATACGAGCATTGTTTCTTGCCTGAAGATTGAATAAAAATGGTAAGCATAGATTAAATGAATTTCTGTAAATAGCAGTAGATAAAAATATGGGCAGATCAATGCACGAGGCTCCCACTAATGTGGGGCCAGGAGGATCCATTTAATGAAACCTTATATCAAGTTATGAGAAGATATGACATTTTTATTATGAAATTCTTAAATATTAACACATAAGACAAACAAAACACAAAGCAAATATCAGATAGTTGGATCCAATAATGTGTTTATACTGAATGGCATACTTTGGTGGCCAAGGTTCCTGCCACATGTAAACAAGGCAGCTCCTTCAGCAACAGATGAGATAAATTAGTTGGTCTGATAAGCATGTCAATCAGCAACATTTTATATATGAGTTCGTGGAGATGCTGCTGAAGCAATTGTTTTTCCAGTACACGTCTAAAGGATTGCTAAATTCAACAAAAGCAGGAAGAATTACAGTGTTAGAACTTGAGGCACATATGCTATTGAACAATTGAACTTCAAACATCTTCACGTACTGTTACCGGTTTTAAAAAGGAGCAAAAATAACTTATTTATTTAATTTAAATAATTTGGTGTATCAATAATTCTCTTTCTTCCTTCTGTTTCATTTAATTAGACAAAACAACACTGGTGTTCTAAAATGTTACATTGACACGTACAGTAGATTATATGACTTCACAGCACAAGAACCATATTACTTTCACTAGCCATATGACCTCATAACAGCAATATGAGACCCAAGAATCAATAAACAAGTGACAACAAATATCTGCATGCAGATGCAGAATACAGTAAAAAAACGCACGTTCCGTCCTTCCTCATTACTTAATTTTACCAAGAATTATATTGTTTATTAACAGTATGATGATATATGAGCCATAATAATGTTATACTAAATTTCCTAAGATTCTGCATTTTTCTGGTTATTTGTCACTTAAATACACTCCCAAATCAGCATAACATGGCCTATAAATTCTGAAGTCCAAGCATAGCCGTTTTTACCTATTTATCATTTATAATTTTCAATTTGTTTCAAATTCACACTTAATATACATCATCAACTAACATATTTTAAAAAACTTGATATAAACTTGATATAGCGCAGATGTGCAGCGAAATACAGCATATACTTTGTGTAGTTCTTCACCCATTCCATACCATAGCCAATTTCAGATGATTAGGCAGTACCTTTACTATGTGATCTTTATCACCAGTCATAAATCTTTGTTTTTCCAGAACTATAGCAGCAAAGATGGACTATTAGAAATTATGTGATCCCAGTTACTGTAACTACATAACTTATAAGCAGAAAGAAATCAAAGATTTGGTTTCTAAAAGCAGTGTTGTCAAAGGTGCAGGCACTAAAAGGCACCAAGGTTTCAAAACAGCCAATGTGCTAGGGTCCTAGCACACCTATGCAAAACAAGATGCTCATTAATATAAAAATTATAAAAATATAATTAAGACTAAAAATAATCATTAAAATAATAATTAGGCAATACATAAGTTTCATGACATTTCATATTCAAAATATCACCACTAAAACATTGAATTACATTCATTTAACCACTAAAATAAAGGTACTACTACGATTCAAGAGCTTAATACTACAGTGATTATTCAAAAGATTACCGGTAACAATCTAGTAATTAGTTATTCAGAATCAACAATTAAGAGCCTCCGATTGAGAGGAGAAGGGGAGAGGGATGCTACCGGGATAGAGAAGCAATGAAGGGTAGGGGGAGAGAAGAGAGGGTTGCATTGCCAAGAGAGAGAATGGGAGGGAGGGAGAAAGAAAGAGGGAGATGAGAGTGGAGAGAAGGGTTGGGGGGAGGAGGGGGGGGGGGAGAGAGAGAGAGAGAGAGTAAGAAGAGAGAAGGGGGGAGGAGGGGGCCTGCATCGTTGGTGGAGAGAGATCGTCGGATAGAGGAGGTGTCATCAGGCGATGCAATTATCCAATCACCGTCGTCATCGTTGAAGTCATTGGGTGGAGGAGGCAACAGTCATGAGAGGGGAGGTTGTCCAACGAGAGGTTCAATTAGGGTTGTCATGGGAGCATGAGATAATAAAATCTAATTAACTTAATGGATCGAGCCAAACCTCTTGGCTTGGTCTAGGTTCGACTCCATGTAGGTAGGGGAAGGAATTTGATCAATTGACCAAGTCAAACCATTTGACTCAATTTGGATTGGACTCAATGTCACTCAATGTGACTGGACCAACCCACAAAAGTACCCAGACAGTTAAATTCACCAGCCCAAAGATTTTCGAGCCAATCAGGCCTTGCCTTGCCTTGAGGGCCTAGGAAAGTGCCCAAGTGCCCCGTGACAACACTACAAAGTCTTAAATTAGAAAAAACTTGGCTATAAAGAAAAGATAAAATCTAGATCCATGAATGTGATAGTACATAATAGTTCAGTACTTAGCATTTGGAAGACAAGTAATACATAAGTCAACAATAAACTAAAACAACACGCTACCTGCACTATAGAAACTAATGATATTGCAGATCCTGTAAGTGAGGGAGGACTTGAAAGCTTCATCAACGGGTTTGCAGAATATGCAGCAGGAGAGGCAGGAAGTACTTTCAACACCTGAAGCATACAATATAGCTCAGTAAATGCTAATTGTTATTAACAATAAAATCTGACTTAGAGAATCAGTGATATAGCAAAAGTCATGGACTGGAATCATTATAAACAAGTAGGAGATGTTACCAAGCTATTAGCAGTATTCAGTGAGTGGCCAATGCCTCGGAAGAGGACAGGAGCCTGCACAAAGATTTTAGTCAAGTATCAGAAACAGAGAACAGTGTCAAGAATGGTGATGCCAATTACTTAGAAAAGAAGCAACCCATTGTTGTATGATTCAAAAATGAACAATATATATTAAGCATTGTGTTAGTACCTAAAAGTAACCTAAAATGGGTCATTGTTATTATCTAACACCACATGCGAATCATATGGGTAGTCAAGCATTTATCACTGGCTCAAGAGGAAAGCCAAAGATAAACCACCAACAGGAAACAAACTTTTTTTCTGAACTGCTAGAACTTCACTGGACCATGTGAATGTAATGAGGCACAAAGTGGCATTAAGCTCTAAAATCATTTAAACTTAAACCACATTAAGGAGCCCAATGTACTATTACCCAAGACAAATTAGTCTCAAACAGCATCCTAATATCTGCATATTTAGTGAGCCTACCATGAGGTTAGAAGTGAGGAAAGACTTAAATTACCCCCAAGGTAGTCTAATTCTGTCATATACCATAACTTGGTGCAATTTATAGCTGCAGTGATAACTTTAACTTGTATGATTTGCTACATTTTATCTTCCTAAAACTTCTTTATATATTCTTCATTATCCCTCAAAAAATATTTCTCCCACCAGTGGCAAAATATCATAAAATGCCAAATCAAAAGCTTTAAACAACCTTTTTTCCAGGCACTTATCATCTAATTCTGCCAAAAAATCACACAGACAGGTTTTTGTCCTTTACCTATACAATATGACAAAAAAAATCAATAATCAAAGTATTGTTTGTTTTCTTATAATAAAATAATTAAGTTATCTTATAGTTTAAAAGTAAGGTTTGTTAAATTAAAATAATTAGGATACATTAAAAAGAAAAGGAAACAGACACATCACAATTTGTTAAAAAAAAATAAAGTCATAGCATGAAATTCCTTGTATTCATAATGAATTCAAATAAAAAATATTAACAAAATTACTTATCAAATATCAATGTTTAAAAAAATAGAAGAAAGAAAAGGTTGGCAATTCAAGGAGTCAGATGAACACTTTAAGCTTTCCTGGACAGGACACCCCAATTTCCATCTGATTTCCCCTTACCATATTGTTAATCAAAGGGGACATAGACCAAAAATCACTAATTTCCAAACTTCCTTTCCCAATCAGGATTATATCTTAACAAAGCAAAGCTTTTGCTTTCTAAAAGTTTTAGTAAAAAGTTTATATTTTTAAAATCTACAAAATTTTGGGAACAAGGATTATCTAACATGCTTCTTATAACTTTTTCACTTTAATACACACAAAAACACAAAACACCTTTAAAGTATGGACCTTTTCTTAATTGAATCCCAGAAAATAAAAATCATTTTACATGAATTTATTTAACTTATTCTCTTTTAACCAGCTAGTATATTGTCCCCATAGTTCGGATCACATACAGAATTCCAGTTATACAGCAGTACAAAAATAATCATGAATCAAAATGGTGCAACTCAGCATCTGAAGCACAGTGCTTAAAGTGAGGTATTCAAATTTATTGATTTGCATTATGAAAAAAAAAACAGCTGAGATGATTAAGTTATCTGAAACTTTAAATGACAAAAAAGAGTTGAAGTAATCGATTGTGATGAATAGAAAAAATGTAAGTTAAAAGAAAATATATATCTGAAGCGTTAATTGAGACCGACGAATTGATTAAAGTATTCATACGACATATGTGGAGAAACTTGTTAAATGTGGTTGCGCCTTTGATCAACAAACTCATAGGGAATATACAGAGAAAATAGTAGTGATTTCAGAAAGCATGCTAGATAAACCTTAGTCCTTGAATTTGAACATACAGAATGCAATTCCAGACTTACAGACTAAAATTAATTATTTTGTGCCTTGATTTTAAAAATAATTAATTTTAGATAACCTTGATATATTATTTTGTGCCTAATTACAAAAGTATTAAACTGTTCAGAGATCTTATTCCTATTTAATCAAGTTTTATATGGGCCTGTACCAGCATATAAGTCTGGAGCAAAAGTACATATTATGTAATGCCCCAATCCCAATTAAGAGGAGAGAGAAAAACATTTTTACCTCGATCTTCTTGTCACCGAGAATCACATCAGACTTGATGAAATCATCAGAAGCGATCAGTGTATGATCACCTTCAGTCTCTGAGACTGCATAACTAGTGTGGTCAATAACCATGGCAGCAGGATCCTGAAACCAACAATCAAGATTTAGATGACAAGGCAAAATAAATTTAAGCAACAAGATTATCCATATATCAATTTACATATATACCAAACCACTTGCCTCATCAAAATCAACCCCACATTCAGTTGCGATCTCCCGAATCAAGTCGGAAGTAGACGAGTCTGCCGCCAAGATCAAATCATGCCCCGCGTCAACGAAATCCAGAACCGCCGCCAGGTCCAACGATCCACCAAAACCTACACAGATTTCCAAACATTTGACGCAATAGATCTCATATCGATGCCAAAGATCAAGACTTTCCACTCGATCGCATCAAATTCAAGTTTTCAATCCACAAAACAGAACCTTAAAACACTAGAAAAGTACTTGAAGATAGATCAAAGAGAGAAAGAGATACTTACGCTGGACAGACGGGGAGAATAGGATGAGGCCGTCGTAGAGGTACTGGCCGAACCGGCGTAGGGCGAGCCCAGGGTCGTCGGCGTGCCTTAAATCGAGATCGTACCCTCGGGCTTGGAGGGAGGAGAAGAAGCGAGAGTGGGAGGACCGGATCGCCAGGTCGTCCACCAGAACGAGGAGCCGCCGATCGGTGGGCCGGTCAACGTAGAAGGCGTTGCAGGGGAGGGGGAGGAGGGAGGTCAGTGAGAGGAGGAGAGGAAGGGCGAATAGGAAGAGAAGTGCGAGCTTCGCCATTGCCGCAGACCGCCACTAGGGTTCTGGGGAAGGGCGGAGGGGTTTGGGAGAAGGGGCGAGACGGAGGTCACGGCGAACCGAAGACTCGCTAAATATGGATCGCCTCTTACGAGCTGGATGGGGAGTTGAAATCAGGAAACAGGGAACATGGGCTGAGCTGTACGGGTGTGATTTGACATGTATGAAACTTAATTCAACACTTGGATTTAAATTAATTAAAGCTCACTTCACCATGAGACATGAAAGATAATTATTTGATTGCTTAAAAGATATTATAAATCTGACACACGAGAAATTAGTCAGATTTTTTATTATACGTTCTTTACATATGTTTGTTGGTACATTATTTTTTTTAACTTGGGATACAGTCTCAAAAATTAAAAACCTTACCCAAGATTCATCATCCCTTTCCTTTATATGTTCCTATTATTAACATTTATCCAATCACTAATCATCCAACACTAATACAAACATTAGTGATGAATCGGTGTTGCTAAACTGGAACATACAAGAAATTAGACATCATTCAACATTAACACAATCATAAAGCAAAGGCACACCCTGCACAACAAAATTAGTGGTGTGTGTCTGTTTCCGTGTCATACATGTTCTATTTCTTATTCTCAGTACAAGTCAAAAGACCATAAGACATTATCTCCCATATAATGACATGCAGTGCTAAATCTTATTGATCTTATAATAATTTTCTATTGATGCTTATCATATAATATTTAATTCAGACCTCTCAAATATGTTAATTCATAAGTCACATAAATTTAATAGTTCAAATTGATTGGTAAAGAGTAGGACCGTGCTTTTATAAGTTAGAAAAAAATTTAAACTCTTAACTTTTCAATTATTTCATTAATAGATATTTTGGTGAACAAATTTAAAAGAAGAGTTAATTTAACTGGACTTAGATATCCATTGTAAAGCAATAAAATTTTTAGAGGGTTGTTTAATCTATTAATATTTATTTTGATATTTTAATATATTAATATTATATTTGTAGAAATTCTTTGAGTTCTCTTTTTTTAATTCTGAATCTCTTTGATTTACCGAGTGATAGGTTGTCTCTATATCTCTTAGATATTTTCTTGAATACGGAGTCTCTTTTAGTTCTGTATCCTTATTTAATTATCCGATGAGTTTCTGTATTCCTTTATGATTTAAAACTTAGTGAATTCATTTATCTCCATTCCAAAAGTGTTTCCAACAAACATAACTATCAACCTTTCAAATTCTATTCATCATTATCTTAATATTAGTTTGATATCAAAGCTAAAGGCTAGAGATTATGATAAGGTAGAATAGAAAAGATATAGTTGGTGAAGGTAATGACCATAAAGATGATGTTAAGAGAAGAAGCAAAGAGAACATAAGGGAAAGAGTAAGATTGTAACATAAGAGAAAATGAAAATGGAGTTAAAGAGAAAATACTTGTTTGACAACTATAGGGAAGAGAACTTTCTCAAAATATATTATTTAAAGCAAAAAAATGTTAGTGTAGAAGAGTACACAACAAAGTTCGATAATTTTAGGAGAGCTTGTGGAACCAGAGGAGCAAAGCATTACAAGATACTTAAGAGGTCTGAAGCATGAGATTGCTAAAGTAGTTCAACTCCAGTCATATTGGTCTTTAAATGATATGAGCAAGTTGACTTTAAAAGTTTAGAAATAACATAAGTTTAAAAAAGGTTCTCGGTACAAGTCAAAAGAATATTATACAAGAGAAGGAAATTCAAAACCTACTCTTCAAAACAAAATGGTGTCAAAGGTGCAAGACAAGAGTGAAGGATCTGCTGGTAGCAAACAAATATTTGTTAGGATCGTTTCGACACTAAGAGGAGGGGGGGGGGGGGGGGGGGGGGGAGAGAGTGGGGTGTGAATTAGTACTTTCACAAAACTTCGACAATTTAGAAAATTTCATTCGATGAAACTCTATTGGAAATATGTTTAACTTAAGAGCATTTGTAAGCGTAGTGAGTAAGTAAGAGTAGTAGACAATTAAATAAATAAGAAATGATAATGAAAAGTCGAACATAAATTACAAACTGAGTTTATAGTGGTTCGATTATCGTGACCTACGTCCACTCTCGATTCCTCTTCCATCGATGCCACCAGCATTCACTAACGATCTTCTTTCAATGGGTAAAGACAACTACCCTCTTATAACTCTTTCTCTTTTGCTAGGATCGAGTCAACACTAAGAGGGGGGGGTGAATTAGTACTTTCAATGAAAATTGATATGGGAAAGATGTTAACTTGAAACACATTCGTAACCATAATGAAAGTAAGAAATCATTTTGCAATTAAAATGAAAAGCTTAAAGTAAATGCAAATCAGATTTTTATAGTAGTTTGGTAGTCGTGACCTACATCTACTCTCGATTCCTCTTCACTCGAGGCCACTGACTTCAACTACTGGTCTTTCTTCAATGGGCGAAGACCAACTACCCTCTCACAACCATTTCTCTTTTTCATGGGTTTAAGAGATAACCCTTACAAGCTTCACACCTCTCTCAGAATAATTCTGAAACTTAAAGAGGAGGAGGATACTTAGCACTTTTTGAACTCAGAATAACAGTCCCTTTCTGCTTAAATTTTTGCTTCTTCATGCAGGAATAGCTAGGATATTTATAGACCCTAAATGACTTCAAAATTGGAGCAAAAACATGCCTTATGCTTGGTTTCCCGGGTCCTGGTGGTACCATCGCCTATGTTGAGATGTACTTTCGCCTATAGCATTGACACTGGGTGGTACCACCACCTAGTTTGGAGGTACCACTACTTAACATAGTTTTGGAGACTGTCTCGGAGACTGAGCAACTAACGGTGCCATCGCCTTGTTGAATCTCATATTTTGATGATGAAACTAATTGATAGTGTTTATGATTTGATCTGCGTTTTAAGTGATACAGGAAGCTTCGATTAGGGAGAGACAATTAAAGCAGGAATAATCATGTTGAGCTTTACATTATTGCCTTGAATTCCTATATACTTTTGTCCTTTAATTATTTGTACACCTGCAGCTATCATGTAAAGTTCATGTTTGTATCACAATGATTTGTATAGGCACATGCATTCCATTGTTCCGCATGTGTTTCCGATATGTACCAACCTAATTGTTCACAATGCCCTTTTATACTCCGATATTTGTGGGATTGTTTGGACCTTTGCCAGAAATAGTAAAGGGATTATTTGGACCTTTGCTAGAAATAGTAAAGGGATTGTCTGGACTTTTGCCAAAAATGGTAAAGGATATGTGCTTAGAGCTCGCGATGCTTTAGATTATGTTTGAGATCCCACTTCACCTTCTATCTGTTTGATATGAAATTCAAAGTCGACCTAGCACTTGGGCAGGGTGAGAGGGCTCGAGTAGGAAAGGGCTACCCGTGGATGGAGTCGAGAACTCATCACGGTGTGAAGCCACCATTGAGTTAAACCTCACATGCACTATGCTAGGGTACGACGTCTGAGCTTCTATTTCGTATTTTGTATTGATATGCTCCAAAATGCTTCCTGTGCTATTGATATACATCAAAATGCTTCTTACATCTTTGTTATGCTTTCAAATATTTCATATGTCATGGATATGCTTCTTATGCCAATGATATACTCCAATTAGCCCTTAATCCATTGTTATGAATAAAACATGCTTTGAATAAAATGACATTGTAACTCTGTATTCGTCGAGTGACTATCTTTGAACTCTTGTATCTCTATCTTGTATTTTGAAACCTTATTTGTTTGAAACTGTCCTATTTGCCACGGATATGTTAGTCACTTGCTGAGCTCTATGTGCTAGTCATAGATGTCCAACAAGCCAATCACATGAGTGAAGGCACGTGTGACTTGATACAGAATTTTTTTACTTATTATATTTTGACATATATCACTTTATATATATATATATATATATATATATATATATATATATATATATATATATATATATATATATATATATATATTGTGATGTCCTTGGATTTGTGCAATGGGAATCGGATCGTGATGAGATCACGATAATGAGATCGATTCACCTTTAAACTTTAAACACAAATCCTAAATAATTCTGGTCATAGGTTACTCGAGAGGGACATCATGATAACTGGACAGACTAGTGTACTGTATACCCGTCCATATGATGGATGTAGCTAGTCTCATAGCTGCTCGTGTAGGGACACTAGGGATACAATATAGGTGCTCATTGGAGAATGAGTTCACTGATTGATCCGCTTACGGAATGCTGGATGGTTGATGATGCCTTATTGTCAAACAACGATTCCGTAGTCCTAGTGGTGTATCTGGTCCTTAGACTTGAAACACCAAGGATGTCCTGTATGAGTGCTCCACTCTTTGATATTAGACTTATAGGTTTGGCTATCCCAAATCTAGTACAACTGGTCATTGAGAGTGGTAGTCGACCTTACGAGGGCTATTGAGTGTCGATAGAGGATCATCCACTCTCGGCGTCATGAGAGGAATATCCCATGTATTCTTGCTCAAACAAATCCCTGGCCAGGGTCATTCAGGATGAGAGAGAAAGAGTTCTCCGGAAGAATCCGATTAGAGTGAGACTCGAGTAGAAACCGTATGGGTCTGACAGCACCATGCTCAATATATGGTCTCTGGGATATTAGATGGATGAGGGACTATAGGTACACGGTAACTGAGGACAGATAGGTCCAATGGATTGGATTCCCCTGTATCGTTTGGGGACTATGACGTAGTGGCCTAGTACGTCCGTAGTCGATGAGTCAAGTGAATTATTACAGAGATAATAATTCACTAAGTTAGAAGGAGTTCTGATAGGTTTGACTCATGGCCAGCTCGATATTGGGTCTAGAGGGTCACACACATATGGTAGGCATTGCGATGAGTAGATGTTCAAATATGAGATATCCGACGGAGCCCTTGTCTTATTGGATGCAGATCCAATACCAGATCCAATACCCACTAGGGGAGGACCCATTAGGGTTTGACAGGGGACCTCTATAAATAGGAGGGATTCAGAGCCTCAAAGGCTAGAGCTTTTGCTTGTCTCTCCTATTCTCCTGCTTGGAGTTTTGAGGAGTGTCGTCGCAGCCCTGTCGTGTGGATCACCACTAGAGAGGAGCCGCTAGAGAGGAGTACGCTTGACCTCTTTCACCCTCTCCTAAAGATCTGTAAGGAAATAGGGATATACGATCTCCCTAGGTAACACAATCTACTCTATACGCAGTTTTAAGTTTCGCGGAATTTGCACACCAATCTTCGCACGACGACGAATATCTCTTTGGGAATCGGGGATTTTGTTTTCTCGTTCTTCCGCTGCGCATGTGATGTCGCCCCCAAGATTTTCTAACAGTGGTATCAGAACCAAGTTGATTTTCCAACAGTGGTATCAGAGCTAGGTTATTCGTGCGAATGATTGATTTTGAACTGCATGTGTTGTGTTTAGGAAAAACTTTTGACGTCAAAATCGTTGACTCAAAAGCAAGAAAGCGCAGCACAGGGGCTGCGTCTACAACAGCCGGCCGGCGGCCTGCTTGCAGTAGGCTTGCGTCCGGCGGGGCTGGCAGCCCGGGGGCAGAGGCGCCTGCGATCGCTTCTCCCGTGGGGTGAGGCGCCGCAGGGCAGTGGCGCCTGCTGTCGCTGCATCCGCGGGCGAAACCCACCTGCATGGGCGGCCGCCCGGCGGGACAGCACCGATTGCGGGCGTTGCCCCGCGGGCAGAACCGCCCGCGGAGGCGACGGCGCCCGCAGGGGCGCCAACCTGCAGGGGCAGCACCGCCTGCGGGCGTTGCCCCGCCGGTAGAACCGCCCGCGAGGGTGCCCACCTGCAGCGGCAACGCCGCCAGCGGGCGTGCCGCCTACAAGCGAGGGCAGCGCCCTCGCCCAGCCGCACAGGCCGCCGCCAGCAGGGTGGCGACGGTGGCGGCAACAGGGGAGTAGGGCATTCTTGGGAAAAAGAAACTTTTGCCCCTGTGAATTTGAGAAATTCCAGTTTCTGTCTTTTATATAAATTACGAAAATACCCTTATGAATTCAGAAATTTCCTATATGTCCCTGATTTAATAAAATACTAATTAATTAAAAGGTTTAGTTGATTATTATTTTTATCATTATCTAGTAGTCCTACATGATGATGATTAATTATACATATGATGTATGATGTGTGGACTGATGATCATGGACCGTGTGATGTGTGTACTTGTGATTATTATTATTGGGGTCTGTGAGCCTCCATTATATTTTTCGTTTATTGTCGGGCCTGCGTGCCTATGATTAAGTTGTAATCACTAGGAGGTGCAGCGGGAGCGTGGATGTGATAGCGAGACCCACGAGACGGACGATCGCGATGCATGAAGATGCATCAACATGTCGACGGAATCGACAAGGACGAGATGGACGATCACAAGGCATGGAGATATACCGTTACACACATAGATCTTGATGTGAGTGATTAGGCCTACTAGCTTGGGCCTAATCACATTAGGTTGTGGTCCATGATCATCTGGTGTGATTGCTTATACACATACTAGATATGTATATATATTTGTATGCGATGTAGATATATATTAAATATGTATATGTGTGACATGTCATATTAGGAGACCAAATCATAGAAACATCTCTCTCGATAATATTAAGTCGGTAAACATGAGGCAATTAGATTGACCCACGTGGCCTTCCATCGTTATAAGTAGGAATCGATTCCCGGTGTAGGTTGAGTTGGTCGAGTCCCTCGAGACTCACCTATATCGCGATTCGCTATCTTGCTTATGACATAGAGATGTCACCGGTGATCTGAGGGCATGGTATGCTTGGTCGAGTCCCTCGAGGGTATATCATTAAATCAAACTCATCTTGTAACGAAGGTGTTGACTTAACCGAGCATCATGGTTGGTCGAGTCTCTCGAGACCATGGTGATTCGGAGGCCGAACAGGACGGGAATCATAAGGAGTTGTGATCGGCAAGAGTTGCATACCTTTTAGGCTTAGTGTGATTGGTCTGAGTCCCTCGAGGTTACACTAAGATGCTGATTGGATCCTGATCCTCACTATAAGTCTGCCGGAGACTTCCGTTTCATGTGCTGAGGGTGTCGCATGACTCGTTAGTAAAATAGTGGGAGCATATTAAGATAGAAGTCCATATCTTGATAGTTTATTTTTTTGTAAAATCTGCATGTTATTCATTTCTGCTGCATCTTTATTTTTTAAAAAATATTGTTTTCAAATCCCTTACGTGGCATACTTGATGTCAACCACCTCATTGGTCCAAATTATACGGATTGGCTCCATAACTTGAGAATTGTTCTCACGGTGGAGAAAATCGTGTACGTCCTTGATATAGTGATGATGCCTGCACCCGAAGAAGGGGCAAGCGAGGATGAGATCGCTCGCTACGTGAAGTACATTAATGACTCCACTCTTGCTTAGTGCTATATGTTGGGCTCTATGACTCCCGAGTTACAGAGATAACATGAAAAGATGGATACCAGATCTATTCTCCTATATGTCCACAAATTGTTTGAGGAACAGGGAAGGACTCAGCGATATGAGATATCTAAGAGCCTCTTCCATGCTAGGATGACTAAGGGGACACCGGTTTCAGAACCATGTCCTAAAGACGATTGAGTGGATAGAGATACTCACAGGTCTAGGAATGGTCCTAGAGGATAACTTGTGTGTGGACAGTGTGCTTCAGTCCCTACCAGATTCCTTTTCACAGTTCATAATGAATTTTAATATGAACAAACTTGAGGTGACTCTCCTAGAGCTCCTTAATATGTTGAGGGAGGCAGAGAGTACTATTAAGAAAGAGAAGCAAGTTCTATATACTGGTGAGACCAGAAAGAAAAGGAAAGCAGAAAGGTCCCTTAAGAAGGGAAAGGGCAAGGGCAGACCAGGTAAAACAAAGGTTACTAAGAAAGACCTAGTAATGGACAAAAGCCAGTGCTCCCACTATGGTAAAGATGGGCACTGGAAGAGGAACTGCAAAGAGTACCTTGCAGAAAGGGCGAAATAGAAGCTTGGAGAAGCTTCAGGTACATTCATGATCAATCTCCAATTGTCAGATTTTTATGATAGTGCATTAGTATTGGATACCAGTATTGCTTATCACATCTACAATTTATTGTAAATTGTAGCAAAGCCGAGGGGAGATTGGCGAGAGGAATATTGCATAAAGGCTTGTTTATGTTAGACACTGCTCCATATGTCATGAATGTAAGTGTCTAAGAGGAAACGAGATGAAATAAACAGTGCATACTTGTGGCATTGTAGGCTAGGTCACATCCATGAAAGAAGGATTCAAAAGTTGCTAAATGATGGATATCTAGATCCATTCGACTATGTGTCATATGCAACTTGCGAGCCTTGCCTTCGTGGAAAACTGACAAACTCTCCATTTAGTGGAACTGGAGAGAGAACCACTGAGCTGTTGAAACTCATACATAGTGATGTATGTGGACCCATGATAACTCATGCCATTGGTGGTTACTCCTACTTCATTATCTTTACTGATGATTTCTCAAGGTTTGGATATGTGTACTTAATGAAGTACAAGTCAGAGGCTTTTGAGAAATTCAGAGAGTATAAGAATGAGGTGGAGAATCAGACTGGAAAGAGTATTAAAACTCTTCGATCAGATCGAGGAGGTGAGTACTTAAGTACATAGTTTACTCAGTTCCTCAAGGACCATGGGATATTATCCCAATGAACACCTCCTTATACACCTCAGCTCAATGGTGTCTTTGGAAGGAGGAATCATATGCTATTAGATATGGTACGGTCCATGTTGAATTTCGCTGACCTACCCATCTTATTCTAGGGATATGCCCTAGAGACCGCAGTTTACCTTCTGAACAGAGTTTCAACTAAGTCGGTAGTGTCTACACCATATGAGATATGGAAAGGGAAGAAGCTTGATCTTAAGGTTGTTAAGATTTGGGGCTACCCTGCCCACGTTAAAAGACACAACCCCGATAAGTTAGAATCAAGGACAGAGCGATGCAAATTTGTGGGATACCCCAAAGAAACTTGTGAGTATTATTTCTATCATCTCGAGGACCAAAAGATCTTTGTAGCTAAGAGAGCAATGTTCCTTGAGAAGGAACATTCTTGGCAGAGATAGTGGGAGAATGATAGAGTTGAGCGAGGTTGGAGAACCAAGCTCAAGCACCACTCTACAACCTGAGTCTGTTTAGGTACATAATACACAAGTTTCAACTTTACGTAGATCTGATAGAGTATCCCATCCTCCTGAGAGATATGTGGCACATATTAGAGGAGAGGATGTTGAGGATATTGATCCTCAGACCAACGAGGAGGCTATTATGAGTATAGACTCCGGGAAGTGGTAAGAAGCCATGAATTCTGAGATAGATTCTATGTACTCCAACAAGGTTTGGAACCTAGTAGATGCACCCGAAGGTATTGTACCCATCGATTGCAAGTGGATCTTTAAGAAAAAGATCAGAGTAGATGGAAAGGTAGAGACCTATAAAGCAAGGCTAGTGGCTAAGGGGTATCGTCAAAGGCAAGGTATTGACTACGACGAAACCTTCTCACCCATAGCAATGCTAAAATCTATCAGAATTCTATTGGCTATTGCAGCACACTATGATTATGAGATTTGGCAGATGGATGTGAAAATCGTATTCCTCAATGGGAACCTCGAGGAGGAGATGTATATGATGCAACCTGAGGGATTCGTGTCCAAGAACTGCCCATATAAGGTGTGTAGGTTGCTTAGATCCATTTATGGACTAAAGCAAGCTTCCCGAAGTTGGAACATAAGATTTGATGAAGCAATCAGATCATATGACTTCGTTAAGAACAAAGATGAGCCTTGTGTGTACAGGAAGGTAAGTGGGAGCGCTATCACCTTTTTGGTGTTATATGTGGATGACATCCTGATCATTGAGAATGACGTAGAAATGCTATCCACACTAAAGGCTAGGTTATCTAGACACTTCTCCATGAAGGACTTAGGGGATTAAAATCTATAGAGATAGGTCCAAGAGGATGCTTAGCTTGTCCTAGTCCAGGTAACTAAAAACCATTGTCAAAAGGTTTGGCATTGAAAATTCCAAGAGAGGTCTTATACCGATGAGATATGGGAGATCGCTTTCTACGAGTATGTCCCCAAAGACTCCAGAAGAAAGAGCGAACATGGATATGATACCTTATGCCTCAGCAATAGGGTCTATCATGTATGTCATGCTATGAACTAGGCTTGATATAGCGCATGCTCTGAGTGTCACGAGCAGGTATCAGGCGGATCGAGGCTTGGAGCACTGGAAAGCAGTAAAGTGTATCCTTAAGTACTTGAGAAGGACTAAGGATCTTTTACTAGTATATGAAGGTAGTAGCCTTAAGGTTGAAAGCTACACAGACTTAAGTTTTCAATCTGATGTCGATAATAGCAAGTCGAATTTGGGGTACGTGTACACCTTGAATGGAGGAGCAGTGTGATGAAAGAGTTCCAAGAAAGATACTACTGCTGACTCGATCACAGAGGTGGAGTACATTGCTGCATCAGATGTAGCAAAGGAGGGAGTCTGGATAAAGAAGTTTATCACATATTTGGGAGTCGTGCCGGATAGCGAGAAGCCAACTTCCTTATATTGCGACAACTCTGGGGTGATTACTCAAATAAGGGAACCCGGGTCTCATCAGAAGTGTTCTGAGGAAGTTCCAACTTATCAAAGAGATCGTAACCCGATGAGATGTAGTAGTGGAAAGAGTTCCATCCGAAGATAACATTGTAGATCCACTAACAAAGCCGTTGTCTCATATTGTCTTTGAGCATCACAGGGGTCTAATGGGAATCACAGACACATAGGTGATTGGCTTTAGGTTAAGTGGGAGATTGCTAGTCATAGGTGCCCAACAAGCCAATCACGTGAGTGATGGCACGTATGACTTGATACAGAATCTTTTTTGCTTATTATATTTTGGCATATATCACTTTATAACTATTGCATATATGCATATATATATATATATATATATATATATATATATATATATATATATATATATATATATATATATATTGTGATGTCCTTGGATTTGTGTAATGGGAATCGAATCGTGATGAGATCACGATAATGAGATCGATTCACCTTTAAACACAGATCCTAAATAATCCCGGTCATAGGTTACTCGAGAGGGACATTGTGATAACCGGATAGATTAGTGTGCTGTATACCCGTCCTTATGATGGATGCAGCTGGTCTCATATTTGCTCGTGTAGGGACACTAGGGATACAGTACAAGTGCTCATTGGAGAATGAGTTCACTGATTGATCCGCTTACGGAATGCTGGATGGTTGATGATGCCTTATTGTCAGACAACGATTCTGTAGTCCCAGTGGTGTATCTGGTCCTTAGACTTGAGACACCAAGGATGTCCTGTATGAGTGCTCCACTCTCTGATACCAGACTTATAGGTTTGGTTGTCACAGATCTAGTACAACTGGTCATTGAGAGTGGTAGTCGACCTTACGAGGGCTATTGAGTGTCGATAGAGGATCATCCACTCTCGACGTCATGAGAGAAATATCCTATGTATTCTTGCTCAGACAAATCCCTGGCTAGGGTCATTCGGGTTGAGAGAGAAAGAGTTCTCTAGGAGAATCCGATTAGAGCGAGACTCGAGTAGAAACCGTATGGGTCTGACAGCACCATGCTTGATATACGGTCTCTGGGATATTAGATGGATGATGGACTATAGGTACACAGTAACTGAGGACTGATAGGTCCAATAGATTGGATTCCCTTGTATCGTTTGGGGACTACGGCGTAGTGGCCTAGTACGTCCGTAGTCGATGAGTCGAGTGAATTATTACAAAGATAATAATTCACTGAGTTAGAAGGAGTTCTGACAGGTTTGACTCACGACCAGCTCGATATTGGGCCTAGAGGGTCACACACATATGGTAGGCATTGCGATTAGTAGAGGTTCGGATATGAGATATCCGACGGAGCCCTTGTCTTATTAGATGCAGATCCAATACCCACTAGGGGAGGACCCATTAGGGTTTGACAGGGGACCTCTATAAATAGGAGGGATTCAGAGCCTCATAGGTTAGAGCCTTTGCTTGCCTCTCCTATTCTCCTCCCCCTCTCCACCTTAGAGCAGGCCTGGAGTTTTGAGGAGCGTCGTCGCAGCCCTACCGTGTGGATCACCGCTAGAGAGGAGGGCGTTTGACCTCCTTCACCCTCTCCTAAAGATCTGTAAGGAAACAAGGATATACGATCTCCCTAGGTAACATAATCTACTCTATACGTAGTTTTAAGTTTCGCGGATTTTGCGCACCAATCTTCGCACGACGACGAACATCTCTTTGGGAATCGGGGATTTTGTTTTCTTGTTCTTCCGCTGCGCATGTGATGTCGCCCCCAAGATTTCCCAACACTATGTACTCACTCCGTTGTAATATAAAATTTTCAAGATAGCTTGTCGCTCGCTAGAATGTTTAAAATGGGCTGAGGCAATGGAAGGCCAGATGATTTTGGGGTAAATCTTTCATACTTGATAAGTTGATGTTGTATAAGTTCCTTTTGTGTGAAATGAAAAATCAACGATAACTCTATATTGATGTGTCTTGTAAATATTTGGAACGTACCTCTCATGTCGAGATTTTGGGAATGTTAAGTTTAAACTCTATAATGATATAAATATGTGGTACATGTTGGTTTTGTGATTATATAAATTGCCACGCTTATGGATTTATAATGTGGTTATGGTTTAGTTGCATTGGCTTTGGATTTTGTGAATCATTAAGTGATATGATGATATGATTCAAAACTGCACAGGTTATATGGATTATGGAATATATGAAAATGACTCGAATGCTTTCTCAATATCCTCAAACGTGTGATAGATCCTAGAATGTATTGTTGTTGATCTATAATAAATTTGGGGTGGGGCGTGACACCTGCAGCCTGATACTGGGCGGTACCACCACCCAATCTAACGGTACTATCGCTTGGGAGACCGTGTTTGGGTGGTACCACTGCCCAGACTAGCGGTACCACTGCTTGATAGTCTCTCGGAGATTGTGTCTGTACGGTACAACCGCCTAACATAGCCTCAAAGATTGTTCCACGATGGTTTCACTTGTTGGGTCACTGTTTAAGCCTTCCACTTGGCCCAACATAACCCAAACTTGGGCCTAGTTGGCCCCTAATTGAGTTGGTCTAATTACATTTTAAACTAACTTAATTAGACTATAAACTAACTCGATCTAGACATAATCGATTGCAAATAAATCCTTTGTTGTCTGTCATGTCATTGGTTCTTCCAGTGCTTCGTTCGATCCTTCAACGCATCGTCCTCTCCTTCAACGTATTGCCCAATTAGTATATTGTCTTTGTTAGGATCAAAAGCGCACTAAGAGGGGGGGTGAATTAGTGCAGCAGAAAACTTTCGTCGGTTAAAATCTGATTTAATCGAAAACCATTTTGGAAAGATCTTTAAATTGAAAGCATACGGAAGTGTAGTTGATGTAAAGCAATAGACACTAGAGGCCTTCCTTCAATAGACGAAAGCCAACCACCCTTTTACAGTTTTTCTCCTTTTGACGGGTTTAGGAGATAACCCTTACAAGTTTTCACTCCTCTCTTGAATGATCAATACTTAGGAGATAACCCTTACAACACTTTTAAGCCCTTAAATAATCAGAATTAAAGCAAGCTTTCTCCCTTTTATGCAGGAAAGGGTGGGGTTTATATAGGCCCCAATCAGTTTGAAATTGGAGCTCAAAAGTGTCCATTCCCGAATTTTCGGGGTCCTAGCGGTACTACCGCCATAATTGGGCGGTACTATTGCTTGTTATCTGTCACTGAGTGGTACTATCACTCAGTTTGGGTGGTACTACTGCCTGACAGCGCTCGAAGACCGAGCTCAGGCGATACCACCGCCTGACAGGGGCGGTACTACTGCCCAGAACTCCTGGGAGACTAAGTCTCCTGGGCGGTGCCACCGTCAGCTAGGAATTCTGGATCCGAATGGGCTATTCCATTCGTCCCAATTTGGGTCTATTAAGGGCCCAATTGGCCCCTAATTAAGTTAGTGGGATCACCTCCCAATCCTAACTTAATCTACATATTAACTACGATAATTAAGATATCAATACTGCAAATCATGTTTCGGTGCGTCAATCGCTTCTTCCGGCGAGCTTCCGGCGAACATCCGACGAACCCTCGGTGATGCTCCGGCAGACTCCCAGAAAACTCCTGGACTTTGCGATGATCTTCTTGGCGAGTTCTAACGAGCTTCTTTGGCAAGCTCTTGGACTTCTCGGATTGTTCCCGTAGAACTTCCGATGAACGTCCGAACTTCCGATAAACTCTCGAACTCCCAATATGATCTTGGTCTTGACTTCGGCTCAACACCTGCTATATGTCTTACTGCCATCGTAGTTAATCCTGCACATGTAAAAACACACTTCGATCTAGACAATTAATACTAAGCATTAATTAAGTTGTCCGGCATGTCATTGGTCCCTCGACCCTTCGTCCGATTCTTCGGTGCATCGTCCTCTCTTGCGGCCTATTGTCCAATCGACCAATTGACTCTGCAGCTTCGATATCTTTGGCATAATATCTGCTCTTCTTGGCTCGATACCCGAATCCATGGCCCAAAGCCTTCTATCGATACGTCAACCGATCCACCGGCCCGACGTCCAATCTCTAACATGTTCCTCCAGCCCAACATGATTTTTCCTGCTTTAATTGTCTAATCTTGATCGAAGCATCCTGCATCACTCAAAATATAGATTAAAATATAAACACATATCAGTTGGTTTCATCATCAAAATACGAGATTCAACAATCTTCCCCTTTTTGATGATGACAACCAATTGATGATGGAGTTAACCTTAACTCTCGGAGTTTAAACAAACTCCCCTATCAATATGCCTTATTGATAGAAACTCTTGGATTGAAAAATCCAAGCAACATGTCATGATCAAATCATGCATGACATCAATATACTTCTCCTCCTTTGTCATCAACAAAAAGAAAAAGTTCCACTTTCTAGGTGTTTGAAAATATAAATTCAACTCATTGCATGAAAAACATAATATCAAGTTTTATCATCATGCAATTTGAAGCTAGAAAATTTAGCAAGTGTTATATCATGCTTAGAACATTCAAGCTATCAAGTGCAAGTTTTACAACATACAAGCTAGCAAATTTAAAGATGTGCAAATTGGCATATTTGCTTTTCTTTGCGATGTGCAAGATAGCATTTCTTTATAATGTTCAAGATAGCAAGTTCTACATTATGCTAGCTAGCATATTAGAGATGTTCAAGAAAGTAACTCTTGCTTTTTGAAATATGCAAGTTGTAAGCTAACAAATTTTTGCTTCCTTCGCAATGTTTGAGCTAGCAATTTTGCTTCCATTGCAAAGTGCAAGTTAGCATATTTTGCATCTTGAGATAGGCAAGATAACACTTTTGGTATGAAAATTTATAGTATGCAAGCTATCAAATTTTACAAATAAAAAATTTAGTAAAATTTTACATCTTTTGAGATGTGCAAGATGGACTATTTTGCCTCTTTTTGAAATGTGTAACTTGGCAAACATTGCTTCTCTTGAGATTTGCAAGATAACACTTCTTGCTTCTTTTTTGAGATTAGCAAGCTAGCAAGTTTGCCTTTTTTCGAATTGTGCAAGCTAGCATCTTTCTCTTTGAGATGTGCACATTAGCAACTCTTTCTCTCCCTTTGTCATTATGAAAAAGAAGGGAAGAATACAATTTTGTATCTCTTTTTCTCTTTATAATAATTTTCAAATCATGACAAAGAAAAATAGCATAGATGAAAATTCAAGTCATTAATGTCAAAACAATTATTTTATCATGAATATTTCATCATTGCATGCATTCATATCATCTCATGAAGAATATCAAGAAGAACTTGATGATGAGATATTACTTAATGAATACAAGGAATTGTGCATAAAAATCATATCATGAGAGATAAGATCATATAAATATCAAAGGACATGATTCATATATTAAATCTCCTCTTACATAAAATACCAAGAAGAATCGTAGGAGAACGATTAATGAAAAATCTTGATTCATAATAAATCTTAATATGTAAATATCAAGGAATCAAGATCATGACCTGAATAAAAATTTATTCAAATTTAAGTCATCAAAATCCTTTTCAAAGTCCAAGAGATTCGTAAAAATGATACAAATGGATTCATTAAAATCAATAAGATAGAGAAAAATGATTTTCAAGAAAAATATTTTCCTCTTTTTAGTTGTTTCAATTCATATGGTTTTATTTCATTCAAGTATGTCTTTTTTCATTTATGCCGAATAAAAATATATACCATCAATCGTTTAGGATCGAAAAATAAATTTCATCATAAAAACCATCAAGATCAATAAACCATAAATTACTTGAAAATCATCATGCATAATTTCAAAATTTATTAAGCATGATCATTATGCAAGACATCAAACATGGTTTCAAAATATTTAATAATTTCATTACATAATTACATCATTATGCATCATCATTTCATAAAGCATTTTTCTTTTTAGGTGAATCAACTTTTCATGCTTAGTTTTCCATACAAAAGCCATGCATCATCATTAAGCATGATATCAAACTTCTAAATATTTTCATCAAGCATGGTTTCACTCAAATTCATAAATCATCAAGATATACATTATTTATTCTAAAAAAAAAACGTACATATGATCATTATTAGATTTAAATCTAACATTCTATTCCATTAAAAAACATGCAATTTTCATTATCATTTTCAAAATTACTAGCATGATCATAATTTTTGCATTTTCATTTTTAAACATAAAATTTTCAAGAAAAATAATTATTCTAAATAATAAATAAATAAATAAATGCATCATTAAAAGCATCAAGTAATTTCGAAATAAGTTAGGGGGATTTTGATTACCTAAGCAGTTAAGGCGTAGTTTGCCTCATCGCTTTTGTTGATTTTCTCCTCGTCTTCGGAGGAGCTCGATTCATCCCACTTTATGTTCTTCTTCTTGCGTTCAAAGTACGTAGTTACATACTTTTTGTTCTTGTTCTTTAATTCTTATTTCATGAATTTTTTAAATTTCTTAGTGAGTAGTTCATGTTCAACATCACTTGAGCTTATGCTCGAGTGGTCTTCAAATGTTCTAAGTTCGAAATCCTTCCTGTTCTTTAGAAGGTGGTTCTCAAGTTCTTTATGTGCATTGCACGTCATTTTATAGGTCATCAAAGACCCTATTAGTTCTTTTATAAAAAAAGTATTTAAACTTTTTGATTCTTGAATTGTGATTACTTTTGAATCCCAAGTTTTAGAAAGTGAGCGTAAAATCTTATTAACAAGTTCAAAATTTGAAAAGCTTTTACCAAGTGCTTTTAGACTATTGATGACATCTGTAAAATGGGTGTACATGTCTCTAATAGTCTCTCTTGGTTCCATACAAAACATCTCAAAATCATGCATTAAAAAATTTACTTTAGAATCTTTTACACTACTTGTGCCTTCGTGTGTGATTTCGAGAATATGCCAAATATCGAAGGTTGTTTCGCACAAAGAAACCTGATTAAACTCTGATTTATCTAAGGTGCAAAATAGAGCATTCATAACTCTGGCATTTAAAGAAAAAGTCTTCTTCTCCAAATCATTCCAATTGTTCATTGGAAGAGAAGACATTTTAAAACCAAATTTGACTATGTGCCATAAATCGAGATTCATTGAAAGCAAGAAAACTCTCATTTGAGTTTTCCAATAAGTGTAGTCCGTCCCATTAAAAAAGGAAGGATGAATGAGAGAGTGACCCTCTCGAAAGCCGAAAAGAACAATTTCTCTTAGGTGTTAATCCAAGTGAGAAATAATGAGGCTCTAATATCAATTGTTAGGATCAAGAGCATACTAAGAGGGGGGGGGGGGTAGGGGGGTGGTGTATTAGTGCAGCAGAAAACTTTCATCGGTTAAAATCTGATTTCATCAAAAATCGTTTCGAAAAAATCTTTAAATTGAAAGCATATGGAAGTGTAGTTGATGTAAAGCAATGGAGGCAATTTGCAGTTAAGATAAATAGCAGAATGTAAATGCAAACCAAGATTTAGAGTGGTTCGGTCAATCTTGACCTACATCCACTTTTGGCTTCCTCCTCCGACGAGGTCACCGATGTCCACTAGAGGCCTTCCTTCAATAGGTGAAGGCCAACCACCCCTTTATAGCTTTTCTCCTTTTGACGGGCTTAGGAGACAACCCTTACAAGTTTTCACTCATCTCTTGAATGATCAATACTTAGAAGGAAAGAGGGAGAAGAACTCTAGCTTTTACAATGCTTTTAAGCCCTCAAATACTCACAATTAAAGTAAGTTTTCGGTTCCCTTTCATGCAGGAAAGGGTGGGATTTATATAGGCCCCAATCAGTTTGAAATTGGGGGTTAAAAGTGTCCATTCCCAAATTTCCAGAGTCCTAGCGGTACCACCACCATAACTGGGTGGTACTATCGCCTGTCATCTATCATTGAGCTGTACTACTGCTCAATCTATGCAGTACTACCGCTTGACAATTCTCGAAGACTGAGCTCAGGCGGTACCATCGCCTGATAAGGGCGGTACCACCATTGGCAGTAATAACTACCGACGGTACCACCGCTTGACAGGGGCGATACTACCGCCTAAAACTCTATTAGGACTCTAGCTAGGAGAGTCCTAATTGAGAGGGACATTCATGTAAAACCTACCTAAGCCGACCCCTATTAAAGAGATAAAGAGGGCGGCTAGGGTTACGAGGTTTTTTCTTAGAGAAGAATTAGGAGTTGTAAGGGAATAGGAGTCTTGAGTAGGAGTTATATTAGGAGTTGGTTAGAAGTAAGAATCTTAAGTAGGAGTCCTATTAGGAGTTAGGGTTTAGAAGCTCTATAAATAGCCATGTATTCCTTCTCTTTTCTTAAGCAATAGATGAATCTTTTCTGCAGCCTTTGAGCAGCAACTTGGAGGGAGGAACCCCTATAGAGTTCCAAGGAGGTCGATCCCCTAAAGAGATCAACCCCAAGTTTAGAATCTGCAAGGGTTCTAACACCTGGTATCAGAGCAACATTCTTGGCATCTCGCTGCCCTTCCATAGCTATCTATTAGCCCTCCATAGCTGCCCAAAGCAATTCCCACAATTGCTTAAAAGATCGTCGCCAAATTCCGCCATCATCTCTACCACCACGGATCATCCTTTGATCTCCCCATGAATTGCAACAGGTTCTGGTTTCCTACCTTACTGTACTGCAATTTAGTTATCCCTATCCGAAAATCCAAAAAAAAAAAATGTTCCTATATTGCTGCATAAACTTTTCGTCACAAAGTTTTCATCTCTACAACGAAAGATACATTGCAGAATTTCAGCCGCATAACATTGTTTATTTGATCTTGATACTATATTTTCTCTGTCCAAACCTCTACAAAATTTTCTTGATTAAATTGGACATCCTTGCTGTCATATAAACTAAGATATTACTGTCAATTCCCTCCTCAAATCTCTCAAATTTTTGGTGGAAGTTTTGTCGAGAAACCGCTGTTTCTTCAACGATAATTCTGCTCTTACAAGACAACACAATTCTGTAGCAAACTTTCACTGATTTCTATCAAACCTTTGCTGCCATCCACCACAGATTGAAAACTTTCATCCACAACCCTAAAACTCCACCAAACCACACCCTCAAACTGCACCCAAAAAAGCCACAAAACAAACCTAAACCGCAGCCTACATCTACCAATCCACCAACCCTTTCAACCATCACTTCTCTCAACCTATACATACCTTTAACCTGTCAACAAAAGAGAGATCTTAACATCACAGATTTGGAGTCATATACTACGACATCTGAGGAGACAATCAATGCTAAATTTGAAGCCTTCGAGGCATGAATGGAGGATAAGATTCAGACTCTCCTTACCGAATTCAGTTTGGGCCGACCATCAAGGCCGAAGAAATCACATCAAGGAGAGAGCTCTAACCAATCACATCATGCCCAAAGAGATGACTTCCAAGAGAGGGGAGGCTCTATGACCGACCCTAACTATTCGCGCATGAGAGTGGACTTCTCTAGATGGGAAGAAGGAGACCTAATTGGTTGGATCTCGCGCGCGGAGCGATATTTTCGGTACCATAAAACTGCGGATGCATCCATGGTGGAAATTGTAGCTATACATCTTGAAGGGGATGCTATACTGACTAGTTTGAACACACTTATGGAGTCCTTTCATGGTGACAATTCAAAGAAGGACTACTGAACCGCTTCAGACCAACTTATTACGAGAACATTGACGGACAACTAGCAAAGATCTGACAAACCTCCACCATTCAAGAGTACCAAACCAAGTTTGAAAGGTTATCTAATCAAACCCATGATTGGTCTGAAAAATAGCTATTGGGGACCTTTATTGAGGGCTTAAAGCCGGAGATCCGGGGAGAAGTTAAGACGCGACAACCATACATGCTTATGGCAGCCATCTCTTTCACACGACTTCAAGAGGAGCGATTGAACCATGAAGCCCGGAGGACTAGGATCACTCCTCGACCTACAATACTAAAGCCCTTAGCCCCCCCTACTATCAACCGAGTCCCCGCACCAAAAAGGTTAACAAGAGAAGAACTTCGGGAGCGATCTGCGAAGGGGTTATGTTGGCATTGCGACGAGCCGTGGAGCCACGAGCATCGCTGTAGAAAAGGGAGACTTCTTATGATTGAACCAGTAGAAGAAGAGATCATTGATCATCCAGAAGAGAGCCTTGAATATGAAATAGAAGATATGGAAGAAGAGCCATAACCGACCGACATTACGGTACACGCACTAGCCGGCTACTCAAACCCGCAAACGATGAAAGTTGGAGGCCTTCTCAATCAACAGCCGATTACTGTTCTCATCGACACGGGTAGCACTAATAACTTCCTGAATAGTAAGGTTGCTGCTCGGATGACACTGCATATTGAAGGTTGTAGCAAGTTCTATGTAAAGGTGGCCGACGGCAGAATCCTAAAGTGCGACCAAAGATGCCCGCAGGTGAAACTATTACTACAAGACCAAGAAATTATCACCGATTTCTTCCTCCTACCACTTGATGACTATGAGGCAGTGCTTGGTATAGAATGGCTGACTACACTAGGTGATGTCTCTTGGAACTTTTCTAAATTAATTATGAAATTCTACTGTAAAAGCAAACAGATCATCCTACGCGGGAAGCGCGGATGCAACGTTACCACTATTTCGACCCAACGAATGGAGAAAGTTTTATACAAGGTAAATGGTGGCTTTTTGATGCACCTCCAGCAACAACCAGAGGGGAAGAAAATAGAAATTGAAGATCAAAATCTTGCCCAATTGCTTACTGAATTTGCCGACATTTTTGCTGAACCATGCGGTCTTCCTCCTTCTCGACAACATGACTATTGAATTCCAATCCTTCCGGGCAAGCCACCAGCGAACACTCGACCGTACCGATATCCTCACCTCCAAAAAGATTAAATTGAAAAGATCGTAAAGGAGATGCTTGAAACAGGGGTGATTCGGTCAAGTTGCAGCCCCTATTCCTCACCAGTGCTACTTGTACGCAAGAAGGACGGAACTTGGCGGATGTGCATCGACTACCGAGCTTTAAATGGCATCACCGTCAAGGACAAGTACCCAATACCACTGGTGGATGAACTTCTTGATGAATTAAAAGGAGCTCGAGTCTTCACAAAGTTGGACCTCCGATCCGGTTACTACCAAATTCGGGTATGTGAAGATGACATTCCAAAAACTGCATTCCGCACACATGATGGTCATTATGAATTCTTGGTAATGCCTTTTGGACTCACTAATGCTCCTTCAATTCTCGTGGTGGTTGATTGACTTACGAAATATGCTCATTTTTGTGTTGTGAGAAGTCCTTACACTGCTGCTAGTATTGCCCAAGTTTTCATAGAAAATATTATTAAACTGCACGGGATGCCAAGGTCTATTGTAAGTGATCATGATAGGATCTTCACTAGTAAATTTTGGACCGAGTTATTCCAGTTACAAGACACCAAACTCAAGATGAGCACAACGTTGATAAGACCCTAAAGTCTTATCGTAGGCTCTGATACCAAATGATAAGACCCTAAAGTCTTATCGTCGCTCTGATACCAAATGATAAGACCCTAAAGTCTTATCGTGGAAGAAAGATGAGAAAAGGAATGATAATGATCACTTCGAGGGGATCGGCCTCCTTGATCGCTTCGAGGGGATCGACCCTCCTTGATTGCTTCGAGGGGATCGGCCCTCCTTGATCGCTTCGAGGGGATCGGCCCTCCTTGATCACTTCGAGGGGATCAGCCTCCTAGGGTTTGTCCAAAGACATAATAGTATTTTTCATAGATTATTGAAAAGAAGCAGTTACATCCCTATTTATAGAGTTCCACCCAAAGTCCATCAGGACTTGAACTCTAATAATAAATAAATATTAAATAAACCTCTACTTGACTCTAATTGATCCAAATCGACTTAATAAACAACTGGACTAAACAGACTCAATAAACATTATTCAAAAGCTCAGAAAAAGGGTCCTAACAATTCCTCCCTCTTCAAATCAGCCTTGTCCTCAAGGCTGAGCAGCATCAATCTCTGGGAGCTTCTCTTTCAGCACTTTAGCCATAGACTATCTGTAACGCATCACAACCCGTTGATCAAGTAAGTATGATATCCACTTTTTAATAGTGTAAGCAACAAGTCGGTCTTTCAATGTAGCAATCGTTGCATGAAACTTCTGGCCTTGTATAATCAATTTTATCTTTGAACCTTTGCTATCACAAGTGAAAATCCATCCATCAACGATCTTTACTTTGAATCTGTCATAGTCTTCAGTGTGGTGGGCCAATCGGTCAATAGTCTCACTGTCCATAAAATTATTAGTGTTATCTGTATCAATCAAAATAGTGACAGGTTGATGCTTCAAAGTTCCTTCGATTTTCATAGTTTGTGGGTTAGTGTAGCCAGCCAATGCATGCACTGTATTTGTGATGGCTTTAATATCTTCATTGGTTTTCATACCTTTATGATCGAAGTCCAACTCTTTTACTTCCAGTTCCTCTCTAATTGGCTCAATCATCAGAAGTTGCTCTTGTTTACATCGGTGCTCCATATTCCAATTTTCATCATAGTACAAATCCCTTGCTGATCTTTCCTTGCTAATTTTTTTCTCATATAGATTTGCAAATGAGATTGCAGCTATCATAGTGCGAGGTTGACGAGCCTTAACTTCACACCGGATCTCTGGAATAAGCCCTTCAATAAATGTATCCAGAAGTTATCGGTCTGACCAATCTCTAGCTTGATTTGATAATTTTTCAAACCTACTCTGATATTCTAATACTGTAGAAGTCTGACAAATTTTGACAAGCTAGCAATCAACATTCTCATATTCGGATGGGCCAAAGCGAATAAGAAGTCCTCTTTTGAATTGCTCCCACGAAGGAACTCCGTGGAAAGTTTCATACCAATCGTACCACTGGAGTGCATCTCCCTTGAGCTGGATTGAGGCCACTTCTACCTTGGATTCTTTTGGGGTTCTGTGAAAATGGAAAAAATTTTCTGCCTTAGAGATCCAATTGGTCGAATCTCCATCTTTCCATCTTGGAAATTCCATCTTCATGTATGAGTAATTTGTGTCACAATGTTGGGACCTTTTTCCTGTATTTTCAGATCTATGCAACGTAGAACTTGAGCCCCCATTTTGTTGAAATTTGCTAAGGCTCTCCATTAGGCTCTTTTTGAAATCATTAAGTGTTTCTTGCAGTCGATTCTCAATTCTGATTTCCAATGCTTCCATTTGTGCTTTCACCGAGTTATCAATGGCCATTGCGTAAGACTACAAATCTGTAATCTCAACTCCTGTTTTTAGTGTTGGGTCAAGGGCATCAACACTATCGATGCGAAGTTGCTGAGGAGGTGGACGCCAAGGCAGTGCTGCGGTCGCTGCGTTAGAGGAAGAGTAGCTACCTTGTGTTTGTGTCACTGCGTGAGATGAGAGCACCAAGGCTGAAAGACGACGGTTGCGACTGTAGTGACCCAAGGAAGCAATCGCCGAGCAGCCATGTTGACGCTGCGATGATGGCAACCGACAACTGCAGCAGCGGAGGCAGAATAAGAGGGAGGTGGCGTTGAAGCGGCCGGGGTTGAGGCTGCGGCAACGATGTAGAGCAAGGTGGGCTGCAGCAACGGTGCAGATTGAAGGGGTTGAGGTGAGGGCTGCGGTGGCTAGCAGCAGCAGTCGTTGCTGGCCGGAGCGCAGCGACGGCAGTGGAGAAGGAGGCAGCGAGGGTCGTGGTAGGCTGGGCGGCGAGCGGCATCGTTGCTGGCTGGGCAGCAGTGGCGACGGTGGTGGCAACCGACGTTCGCAATAGCAAGGGGATCCATGACTACAGCATCAAGGGGACCCGCGACTGCGACGGTGGTAACTGCCCTGTTTCGATCACCACCGATGCAGAGCAAGGGGAAGCAACGGCTGGGAAGTGAGCGGGAGCAGCGGCTGGGAGGCGAGCGGTGATCGTCGCACGGGGGAGCAGCGGCTGGAAGGCGACGGCGACGGCGCTCGAAGCGACGTCGGCGACTGGAAACAAGGGCAGCAGATGTGAGTTGCCGTGATAGCCCTGTTTCGGTTACAAAAGATGCAGAGCAAGGAGGATCAGCTGCTGGGAGGCGTGCAGTGGTCGTCGCACGATGGCTGGCAGTGGTGGTGGGTCGGCTGGATGACGACGGCGCTCGAGGGGAAGAGGAGTGCTAGAGGAGGCGCGGCTGCGATCGACGAGGGGCTGCGGCAATAGAGGAACTCTGTTTCTGCAACCGCTGCAACGAGGGGCTGCGACCCAAGGGGGGGGCACGGCTAGGGTTGCGGTTGGGAGGCGGGCGGCGGTGATCGATTGGCCGGGAAGCGGCGGCGGCGGTGGAGAAGGAGTTGCCCTGCAGCGGCGGTAGAGAAGAGGAGCAGGGCTGCGGCGGAGTGGGACGCTGGCAGCGTCATCTCCTGGCAGCGGTGGTGGCTCGGGTGGGAGGCGACGGTGGACTCTGGCTGGAAGTGGGGCAGAGTCGGTTGCTGGCCGGAGAGCAGCGACGGGCGGTGGGTGGGCTGGCCGGAAGCAGGGGAAGCAGGCATGCGTGGCTGCGGCTTCTTTTTCTTCTCTCTGTTCTTTCTCTTCTTTCTTTGCCTTTTTTTTTTTTTTACGTTGCAGCGAGAACGCCGAGGATCGCCGCTCTGATACCAAATGATAAGACCCTAAAGTCTTATCGTCGCTCTGATACCAAATGATAAGACCCTAAAGTCTTATCATAGGCTCTGATACTAATTGGTAAGACCCTAAAGTCTTATCGTAGGCTCTGATACCAAATGATAAGACCCTAAAGTCTTATCGTCGCTCTGATACCAAATGATAAGACCCTAAAGTCTTATCGTGGAAGAAAGATGAGAAAAGGAATGATAATGATCACTTCGAGGGGATCGGCCTCCTTGATCGCTTCGAGGGGATCGGCTCTCCTTGATCACTTCGAGGGGATCAGCCTCCTAGGGTTTGTCCAAAGACAGAATAGTATTTTTCATAGATTATTGAAAAGAAGCAGTTACATCCCTATTTATAGAGTTCCACCCAAAGTCCATCAGGACTTGAACTCTAATAATAAATAAATATTATATAAACCTCTACTTGACTCTATTTGAACCAAATCGACTCAATAAACAACTGAACTAAACATACTCAATAAACATTATTCAAAAGCTCAGAAAAAGGGTCCTAACAAACGTATCATCCACAAACTAACGGCCAAACAGAGATGGTAAACAGGTGTTTAGAGACATACCTTCGGTGTTTCGCTAGAGACCGACCAAAAGAGTGGGCAAAATGGCTTCCCTGGGCCGAATGGTGGTATAATACTACATATCATTCATCTACAAAATGTGCCCCTTCTGAAGCATTGTATGGTCGACCGACCTCTGTGATTCCAAAGTATGTAATTGACTCAGCCAAGGTAGATCAGGTTGAATAAGAATTGATTGATAGGGACAAACTCCTACAACTATTAAAAGATAATATCTCTACAGCTTAAGCCAGAATGAAGCAGCAAGCCAACATACGACCAAGCGAAAGAGAATTTTCAGTAGGAGATTGAGTTTATCTTCGCCTACAACCATACAAGCAACTCTCCATCAACACTCGAGCCTCTATGAAGCTATCTCCATGATTTTTTGGGCCCTATCATATCACATAGCGTATTGGAGCAGTGGCGTATAGACTTAAATTACTTGAGGATGCCAAAATTCACCCTGTCTTCCACGTGTCATGCTTAAAGCCCAAGTTGGGAGGACACGAGTCATCCCAGATCCAACTGCCTAACACCACTAAGGATGGAGTTATTCAAGCTCAACCACAAACCATCCTCGATCGCAGGATCGTGATGCGTTGCCAACGTCCCTCTACTAAAGTACTAGTGCATTGGAATAATTTACCACTTGAAGACGCCACATGGGAACCATATGAGGAGCTGAAGACCCGGTTCCCTGAGTTCATGGAATCTCAGTCTTGAGAACAAGGCTGATTTGAAGAGGGCGGGTCTGTTAGGACTCTAGCTAGGAGAGTCCTAATTGAGAGGGACATTCATGTAAAATCGACCCCTATTAAAGAGATGAAGAGTCCGGCTAGGGTTAGGAGGTTTTTTCTTAGAGAAGAATTAGGAGTTGTAAGGGAATAGGAGTCTTGAGTAGGAGTTATATTAAGAGTTGGTTAGAAGTAAGAGTCTTAAGTAGGAGTCCTATTAGGAGTTAGGGTTTACAAGCCCTATAAATAGCCATGTATTCCTTCTCTTTTCTTAAGCAATAGATGAATCTTTTCTACAGCCTTTGAGCAGCAACTTGGAGGGAGGAACTCCTATAGAGTTCCAAGGAGGTTGATCCCCTAAAGAGATCAACCCCAAGTTTAGAATCTGCAAGGGTTCTAACAAACTCCTGAGAGACCGAGTCTCCTGGGCGGTGGCACCGTCGGCCTTGGCGGTGCCACCGTCGGCTAGGAATTCTAGGTCTGAATGGGCTATTCTATTCAGCCCAATTTGGGTTTGTTAAGGGTCCAGTTGCCCCCTCATTAAGTTAGTGGGATCACATTCCAATCCTAACTTAATCTACATACTAACTATAACAATTAAGACATCAATACTGCAATTCATATTCCGGTGCATCAATCACTTCTTCTTGCGAGCTTCCGGCGAACTTCCGGTGAACATTCGATGAACCCTCGGCGATGCTCCGACGGACTCCCGGCAAACTCCTGGACTTCGCGATGATCTTCTTGGCGAGTTTCGATGAACTTCTTTGGCAAGCTCTTGGACTTCTCGGATTATTCCCGCATAACTTCCGACGAACGTTCAGACTTCCGATGAACTCTCGAACTCCCAACGTGATCTTGATCTTGACTCCGGCTCAATACCTGCTGCATATCTTATTGCCATCATAGTTAATCCTGCACATATAAAAACACACTTTGATCTAGACAATTAATACCAAGCATTAATCAAGTTGTCCGGCATGTCATTGGTCCCTCGACGCTTCGTCCAATTCTTCGATGAATCATCCTCTCTTGTGGCCTATTGCCCAATCGGCCAGTTGACTCTACAACTCCAATATCCTTGGCGCAATATCCACTCTTCTTGGCCCAATGTCCGAATCCACGGTCCGAAGCCTTCTGTCGACATGTCGATCGATCCACTGGCCCGATGTCCAATCTTCTAACATGTTCCTCCAGCCCAACATGATTTTTCCTGCTTTAATTGTCTCATCTTGATCGAAACATCCTACGTCACTCAAAATGTAGATTAAAATATAGACACATATCAGTTGGTTTCATCATCAAAATACGAGATTCAACAATCTTCTCGCAACATCTGATCTCCTTGGCGTAATGTCCGATCTTCTTGGCCCAATGCCCGAATTCATGGACTAAAGCTTTCTGCCGACACGTCGACCGATCCTCCAGCTTGACGTCCAATCTTCTGACATGTTTACTCCGGCACAACGTCTGATTCCTTCTACTTAAATTGATTTGCCTCTTCTGATCGAAGTTACTCTCACATCACTCAAATGCATATTAGATAAACACTATTAATTGGTTTAATTATCAAAATATGAGATTTAATAATCTTCCCCTTTTTTATGATGACAACCAATTGATGATGGAGTTTAAACAAACTCCCTTTATCAATATTGTTGAATCTCGAATTTTGATGATGAAGTCAATTGTCATTTGGTTATCTAATCTGTATATTGAGATAAGTGTGCAGGATTAACTATGATGGCAGTAAGACATGCAGCATATGTTAAGCCGGAGCCAAGACCAAGATCATATTGGGCGTTCGAGAGTTCGTCGGAAGTCCGGATGGTCGTCGGAAGTTCTGAGGGAATAATCTGAGAAGTCCAAGAGCTTGCCAAAGAAGCTCATTGGAACTTGCCAAGAGGATCGTCACAAGTCCAGGAGTTTGCTGGGAGTCTACTGGAGCATCGCCGAGGATTCGTCGGATGTTCGTCGGAAGCTCGTCGGAAGAAGCGATTGATGCACCGGAACATGATTTGCAGTATTGATGACTTAATTATCATAGTTAGCATATAGATTAAGTTAGGATTGGGAGGTGATCCCATTAACTTAATCTGGGGCCAACTAGGCCCTTGGCAGACCTAAATTGGGCCGAATGGATTAGCCCATTCGGACTTAGAATTCCTAGCCGGTGGTGGCACCGCCAGGGCCAATGGTGGCACCGTCTAGGAGACTCGGTCTCTTAGGAGTTCTGGGCGGTAGTATTGCCCCTATCAAGCATTGGTACCGCCTGAGCTTGGTCTCCGAGTGATGTCAGGTGGTAGTACCGCCCAGACTGAGCGGTAGTACCGCCCAGACTGAGCGGTAGTACCACTCAGTGATAGATGACAAGCGATAGTACCGCCCAATTATGGTGGTGGTATCGCCATGACCCCGAAAATTTGGGAATGGACACTTTTGAACTCCGAATTCAAACTGATTGAGGCCTATATAAATCCCACCCTTTCCTACATGAAAGGGCATCGAAAGCTTGCTTTTATTCTGAGTATTTGAGAGCTTAAAAGTGTTATAAAAGGCTAGAGTTCCTCTCCCTCTTTTCTTTCTAAAAGAAGTGGAATCGGATTTGTGAGAAGCTCTCACCAAAATCCAACCACTTTCATTAAAGGCCCTATCTTGCATGTTTCGCATCAAAATAAGTGTAACTTTTGTTGCAAACATGGACATAGAACTTATCATTGTCCATTAAAAATGATTAGTCCTAACAAATTAATTTTGGTTCATAAAGGAACCGTAATAAATTCCATGCAACATGACAAATAATTTAGATTGGTTTTTGAGGCACCCAAGATTAAATGGGTACCTAAAAATTATCATTTTTTGTAGAAACATATATCACCACAAGCTAAGAGCAAGAGATGGTACCTTGATAGTGGATGCTCAAGGCCTATGACCAAGAGATCCAAAATGACTCATAATGCTCTCTAGCTAAAATGACAAAAAGAAGATTAGTGAAATTGAAACTATCAATTACAAAATGATACTGATACAATCCTGTTTGATCCCTTAAAATTTAAACTCATGATTTTCCCTTCACACATCCTCTAGAATTCCAAATTCATCGGATATATTTCTTTTTCAAAATTTTTTGGATCCAACTATATCTTACAAGATCACGAACTTATGACTTGCAAGCCAAGTCTACGTATAAATCATGAACTAGCAAGGCTTACAAGCTTGCATGACAAGTCATGAACATATTGAAAACTCTATCATAAACACATTTGAGTAGAGTATGCATTTCACAAGATCTATCATGAACGTACAAAATTTTCTCATCTTGTGATGGAAACTTTTACATAATTAAGGTTGGCTGCTCCACAAATAAAAACTCTCTTCAAATTGAAAACACACACATCAGCCCATACAACCCTAAAAGCAGTGCTCACTGCCTGTAGGCGATGGCATCGCCCAGCTGGTGGTAGCACCATGGCTATTATGGGTGGTAGGCGGTTGCACCACCCAGCCAGTAGTGCCACCGCCCGCAACCTGCCCCTTTTTAAACCCTAGCTAGGCCGATGGTAGAACCAACCCCAACTCATTCTCTTCTCCTCCTTGCAGCTCTAAACTCTCCTTCAACTCCATTCCTCCCCTTTAGCTACCTATTTCTTGCAAGATCAAGAATTAATCCTACTTTCTCTTGAAGATCTCAACTAAAGTATTCTAAAAAAACCCTTTGATTTCTCTTTTGTTTGATCTACTCTTGCTCATTATTTATTTTCCTAAATAGCAGTATTTATGGGTTCTAGAAGATCTTTTAGGGACAAAGGAAAGAGGAGATTAGAAGAAAACTTTGATTCCACACTTTTTGATTCAAATCTACATGCCCAAAAATTAGCTTTCATAAAATTTAGAAATGTTCATAAGGGAAAGTATGTTGATCTAGATGGACTAAGTGATTTAGAGCCAATTCAATTGTTTGCAAATCTATATCTTCTCCCAATCCTACAAATAAGTGAACCCATCTACCTTAGATTTGTTAGGTTGTTTTATAATAATCTACATGTAGACAAAGAAGAAAGGGTGTCTACTTATCTTCTAGGATATCACATATCCATTACGGATAGATCCCTTTACGACATCATAGACATCCTTGTAAAAGATAGAGGTTGTTATTTTAGAGGACAATGAGATGATGAAATGGTTGGGACCACGACTGTTGATGCCTTAGGAACAATTTTCGGTAATCTCAACTTAATGGTACTTCCTAAAAACTGTGAATATCTATTACCATTAAATACCAAAATACTTCATCACATCCTAATTAGTATCATTCTTGCTAAACAATACCATCATGATGAAGTAAGTCAAATGGAACTAGGAACCATGTAGTGGATCATGAAAGGATTTAACAATTGTATTGGTTACTTTGTCCAACAAAACATGATAGAGATATCTAAAAAGGACATGATGCTTTCATATAGTGGCATAATCACTAGAATACTTAATGCCTACGATATTGCAATACCACCCGACGAAGAGGTTATAAAGGTACATAGATTTAGCATCATAAATAAAAATCTACTTTGTCGAATGAGATGTATATTTAGAAATGGTATGTGGGTTAGAATGCCTAAAAGAACCAATCCCCCTCAACCTGAACCAGAACCAGAAACACCAATCTTTAGGGGTACTCAATCTCCTCCAACTAGTCCCTTTGATGAATCACACCAAATTGAGCAAGCTCCTTCATCATCTATCGAAGGCATAGGGATTCGGATGGATCGCTTTGAACAAAGACAAGATCGGCTTAAACATTGACAAGAGCAAATCCTATCTGAGCTGCAGCAGATTCATCAACAATTTGACATTTTATTTAGATATTTTAACTTTCCACCACTTGAATGAGCATATGTATGTATTTAGAAAAGCTGGACACAATTCCTTCTTGTCATGTTGTAAAACTATGTTGTTGTAAACCTTTTTATGCTACTCACTTTGATCGCAATGCCACTTAATTTGATGATCGCAAGTCCTTAATATGTTTAACTATTAGTATCTACGACTTGATATATTATTTAGTGAGCATTTACAGAGTTAGAAATATTAATGTTGATTGAACTTCGTTTTCGGATTTTTGTTATTCTTTGATCACTTAAATTCTGTGCTGAAAATTTTATACAAATTTGACATGATTGAATGCTTCAATAACATGTTTACTTTAAAGTTGAAAATTTTGTGCCTTGGTACTATAAGTTTCCATGATGAGCATGCTATATTCTCATTGTGATTTGAGAATGTTCATTCATATATCGGATTCTTAATCTTTGAGTATTACAAAACACTAATAATTTTACTTCATAATTGTGATTGAAAAACTATGGCAAAACATTGTCCGAATGCATGAATTTGTCAAATTTCATTTTCGGACTTTCTTGATCCTAACAATGCATGATTTTGTATTTCTCTTCTAGATTAAATATATTTCTTGAATAGAGCTTTCATGAGCCTATGTCATATCAAGTTTATTTCATATCAATGCTCCATGATTTTTGACATATGGAATTGATTAACAAATGCATCTCTCATGGATTTACCTTGTGAAAAATGATTTTTAATCAAGAAATTGATTTGATGAAATGAATTCCTTCTTGATGAAGGAAGATTTTTTTTAATAAACACTTGCAATAATTTAATTTCATATGTATATCTTGATTCTTGTAAAGATGAAGCATGATTTAATCTCTTATCATTTTTAACTTTATTCAAAGTTAGTTCACAATGGTTTTCCTCCTTCATGCAAAACGTTAATGACAAATAAGGAAGAAGTAATGAAAGATATCTCCTTAATTGACTTTTGAATGATACCATGTCATGATTGCTTGAAAAATAATGTGTATGAATGGTATCTTATGATTGAAAAATAACATGAATCTTTACCACGCTTATTACTATGCTTGAAATATGCTTGAATCGTTCTCCTTTTTGTTGATGACAAAGGGGGAGAAATATATGGTAAATTGATGATAGAATGAATTACTATGATTGCCATATTTACATTAATGTTAAGATATCTAGAGCTTACATTGTAATTTTACAATATCGATATCTTGCCATATAATGAATTGCTATAATTTCCATATTTGTATCATGATATCTAGAGCTTACACCGCAATCTTACAAATTGATATCTTGCCATGTGATGAATTACTATGATTGTTATCTTTCACATGTGAAATATAAGACTTAAAAATGGATGTCAAGCCTTGACATCATTTTCAGAAAGAAACAGCATGATAGGAATCATGATGGGGGTATTGATAAATTTAAATGAACTTAACTTATCAATATGTCTCTTGAATTCAAGAATGACTTATCTCAAGTATGACATCTAGATAGGGGAGTTAAGGTTAACTCCGTCATCAATTGATTGTCATCAACAAAAACGGGGAGATTGTTGGATCTCAGATTTTGATGATGAAGTCAATTATCATTTGGTTGTCTAATTCGTATGTTAAGATAAGTGTACAGGATTAATTATGATGGCAGTAAAATATGCAGTAGGTGTTAAGCCAGAGCCAAGACCAAGATCACATTGGAGCCAAGACTTCGAGAGTTCATCGAAAGTCCGGATGGTCGTCGGAGGTTTTGAGGGAACAATCCGAGAAGTCCAGGAGCTTGCCAAAGAAGCTCGTTGGAACTCGCCAAGAGGATCGTCGCAAGTCTAGGAGTTTGCCGGGAATCCGTCGGAGCATCACCGAGGGTTCGTCGGATGTTCGCCGGAAGCTCACCGGAAGAAGCGATTGACGCACCGGAACACGATCTACAGTATTGATGTCTTAATTATCATAGTTAGCATGTAGATTAAGTTAGGATTGGGAGGTGATCCCATTAACTTAATCTGGGGCCAATTGGGCCCTTGGCAGACCCAAATTGGGCCGAATGGATCAGTCCATTCGGACCTAGAATTCCTGGTCGGTAGTGGCACCGCCCAGGAGACTCGGTCTCCCAAGAGTTCTGGGCGATGGTATCACCGACAGTTATTACTGCCAGCGGTGGTACTACCCCTATCAAGCGATGGTACCATTTGAGCTCGGTCTCCGAGCGATGTCAGGCGATAGTACCGCTCAGTGACATATGACAAGCGGTAGTACCACCCAATTGTGGTGGTGGTACTGCCAAGACCTCGAAAATCCGGGAATGGACACTTTTGAGCTTCGAATTCAAACTGATTGGGGCCTATATAAACCTCACCCTTTCCAGCATGAAAGGGCACCGAAAGCTTGCTTTTATTCTGAGTATTTGAGAGCTTAAAAGTGTTGTAAAAGGCTAGGGTTCCTCTCCATATTTTCTTTCTAAGTCTTGATCATTTAAGAGATGAGTGAAAACTTGTAAGGGTTGTCTCCTAAGCCCATCAAATGAAGAAAAGCTGTAAAAGGGTGGTTGGCCTTCCCCTATTGAAGGAAGGCCTCTAGTGGACGTCGGTGACCTCGTTGGAGGAGGAAGCCAAAAGTGGATGTAGGTTAAGATTGACCAAACCACTTTAAATCTCGGTTTGCAATTACATTCTGCTCTTTATCTAACTGCAAACTGCCTCTGTTGCTTTACATCAACTATACTTCCATTTGTTCTCAAGTTAAAGATCTTTCCGTAATGGTTTTCATATGAAGTCTTTTTGAACCGACAAAAGTTTTCCGCTGCACTAATTCACCCCCTCTCTTATTGCTCTTGATCCTAACAAATATGCTATATTGATAGAAACTTTAAAATCATAGTATTTCTATTGAGTCTCAAATTTTGATGATGAAACCAATTAATATGTGTTTATGTTTTAATCTATGTTTTGAGTGACGCAAGATACTTCAATCAGGATGAGACAATTAAAGCAGGAAAATCATGTTGGGCCGGAGGAACATGTCAGAAGATTGGACGTCGGGCCGGTGGATCGGTTGACGTATCGACAGAAGGCTTCAAGCCATGAATTCAGGTATCGGGTCAAGAAGAGCGGACATTGCGCTAAGGATATAGGAGTTATAGAGTCAACTGGCCAATTAGGTAATAGGTTGCAAGAGAGGACAATGCGCCGAAGAATCGGACGAAGCGTCGAGGGACTAATGACATGCCGGATAACTTAATTAGATGCTTAGGATTAATTGTCTAGATAGAAGTGTGTTTTACATGTACAGGATTAACTACGATAGCTTGAAGACATAAAGCAAGTTTACTGGAGTCAAGTTCGATGGGTGTTCGAGAGTCCGTCGAAAGTCCAAAGAATCGTCAGAAGTGCTGCCAGAACCAATCGAGAAAGAATCGGGGACTTGTAGAAGTTTTCAAAAGTCCACCAAAAAGATCGTCGGAGGTTCGCGGAGATCTCCGAGAAGGTTTGGATACTTGCTAAAGACTCGTTGAACTCGCCACAAGACTAGGAGCCTGCTGGGAGTCTGCTAGAAGAAATCCGAGGGTGTATCGGAAGTCCGCCGGAAGTTCACTAGAAAGCTCATCGGAAGGAAACTCGACGTTGCCGCTTAAAAATTTGCTTAAGACTGTCTTAGTTTCTTAGTTTGCATGTAATTTGGGTTAAGATTAAGGGTTAATCCTATAACCCGGTTAGGGGCCAATTGGGCCTGAGTTTAGACTAGTTTGGGCCAAGTTTGGAGCCCAACCAATGAGCTGGAATAGTCCAAGCGGTGGTACCACCGGACTGGGTAGCGGCACCGCCCAGAACCTGAGAGGTCCGGCGGTGGCACCGCTAGTACACTGCTGGACCGAGCGGTGGCACCGCCCAGAACTTGAGAGGTCTGGCGGTGGCACCATTAGTACACTATCAGTGTCAAACACTAACAGGCGATGGCACCGCCATTGACAGGCGATGGTACCGCCAACACCGGAAAACCCAAAAGTAATTCAAATTTGGAGCCTAAATTTGAATCCTCTTGGGGCTTATAAATACCCCTCAATTCTCAGCAGAGATAACACCTTTTTGAGAAGTTAGAAATTAAGAAAAAGCTTTAGCAAAATCTTGTTTTCAATAGCTTAAGTGTTCACCTCCCTCTTTCTCTTTGAAAAATCTGTAGGAGTGTGAACCACTTATAAAAAGGTTGTAAGAGGGGTATTTGGTCCTTTCCCTTCAAAGTGATTTGCTAATGGAAGTTAGGAGCCTCATCGAAGAAGGCTTCGTAAGTAGATGTAGGTCATTTGATCGAACAACTTTACATTTTGGTGTTCCTTGAATATGTGAGTGTTTAGTTTTTTGAACCACTTATCTTTTTAGCAACAAACTATTCAGTTTTCTTCTCCCTACTCTTGACTTCCTTTACTCGAGCTATTTTAGCTAAGTCATCATTCATCGAATCGAAATATCTACACATTTACGAAATCGATTTCAAACTTATGAGTTTTAATCCGCTGCACTAATTCACCCCCCCCCTCTTAGTGCCGCTCCGATCCTAACAATTTCAACATTGCATGTAACATGAGTATTGAAATAACTAATTTATCATTGTTAGGATCGGAGCGGCACTAAGAGGGGGTGGGGGTGAATTAGTGCAGCGGATTAAAACTTCGATTTTAGAAAATCTTTCGTACGATAAAAATAATGTTTCGTATGAAATCGTCTTAATTGCGTTGAAAGCGTACGTAATAAGATGAGGGCAGTGAACTTAGCAAAGTAAAGGTTTGCAGAAAGATAAATGCAGTAATGAAATGCAAACCAGAGATCACGCCGATTTAGAGTGGTTCGGTCAAATGACCTAATCCACTTGCGAGGCCCCTCTTTGATGAGGCTCCCACCTTCCACTAGCAACTCTCTTGAAATGGAAGGGCAAATACCCCTCTTACAACTCTTTACAAGCGGTTCACTCTCTTACAGATTTTCGAGAAGGAATGAGGTGAACACTAGCAAATTGAAAACTAGACTTTCTAAGACCTTTTCTAAGAGCTTTCTCTCAATCAATTGCTGCTCAAAAGTTGTAATCTCAGCTGAGATTTGAGGGGTATTTATAGGCCTCAAGAGGATTCAAATTTGGGCTCCAAAATTTGGGCTCCAAAATTTGAATTCTCTTTGGGTTCCCGATGCTGGCGGTGCCTTCGCCTAGCCAAGCGGTGCCACCGCCCAGCGCTCGGGTGCTGGACGGTGCAACCGCCCAGCCCAGGAGGTGTCACCGCCCAGCTCTCGGGTGCTGGGCGGTGCCACCGCTTGGCTTCCGATTTCACTGGTTTGGCTTAATTTTAGCCCAAACCATATCTGATTTTGGGCCCAGTTGGCCCCTAACCAGGATATAGGATTATCTCTTAATCCTAATCCTAATTACAAGTGAACTACATAACAAAAAAAAACACATCCTAAGCAAGCTTTCAACCACGAATGTCGAGTCTTGTTCCGGCGAGCTTTCCGACGAACTTTCTTCCGACGGACTCCCATCAAGCTTCCGAACTTGTGATGACTTTAACGAGTAGCCAAGCCTTCTCGGTGATCTCCGTGAACCTCCGACAATCTCTTCGGCGAACTTCCGAAAATTTCGACAAGTTCCCGATTTCTTCTCGGTTGGTTCCGGCAGCATTTCCGACGATTCTTTGGACTCTTAAACGTCCATCTAACTTGACTCCGGTATCCTTGCTTTGTGTTTTCTGGTTATCGTAGTTAATCCTGCATACTTAACTCAATAATACGGATTAGATCAAATAACCCATCAATTGATTTTATCATCAAAATCCGAGATTCAACAATCTCCCCCTTTTTGATGATGACAATCAATTGATGACGGAGTTAAACATAACTCCCCCTATCTATATGCCATATTATGAGAAGATAAAGCACTTGAATTCCATCCCATTGAATTCAAGCATAAACCGATAAGTTCTAACCGTAGAACTTATTGTTGTTCTCATTAAGTATAATGTAAATGCGAAACTTCGATGAAAATCTTTTTCAAGTCGAAAGATAAAAGACAAATTTTACTATGACAAAAGATTTTCAACATGAATTTCATGATTATACATTTTAGATATGCATTCAATATGATCAATCAATCTTACGATATTTTCAAGGATTTTGCAAGGCATATAAGACAATCATCGATCGATCACTTTTCTCAAAGATTTTGCAATTCATATTTTGTCATGCTATTAAGAATGATATAAGTCATCACTTTTCTCCCCCTTTGTCATCAACAAAAAGGGAAATGTGACTTGAAGCACATATCTTGTCATACAACGATTTTATCATTGAAAATTAAGTATGCAAAAATATTTACGCAGAGTTCATTTTAGAGGAAAATTCAGCATGCATTCATATTATCTAATCTCTTCTTTCTATAAATAACAGAAATTGTAGATGTACAAGAGAGAGATTGGGATAAAAAAAATTCAAGTAGTAATTTCACGAAGTCAAGATCATAATTCGAATACAAACTCATTCAAATCGTTAAATTCATTAAAATCTCAACATTACTTTTCAATCATCATATAAGGCATTTAAAGAATTTTGAAACATAGGAGAATGATTAATTTAAGCATACAATGTTTCAATCAAATTCAAGTCATGAACGCCAAAAGATATTATTTGTGATTCCAATTTTGCAAGATCAAGATTTTGATTTAGATGAAACTTATTTAAATCAAATCAGTAACTTGAAATTCATAATTAAGTCATCAAAATCGATTTCGAGATTTCACAACATGTCATATGGAATTTGAAGGAGAATGATTAGATTCACCGAGAGATGGAAAGAAAATGAAAAACTTTACGGAAAATCCAATCAAACAAGTTTATTGTTTAGGGACAATTTAACATACCTAATTCCCTTCTAATGAATTCAAATTGGTCTTCATTCAAGGCTTTTGTGAATATATCTGCTAATTGATGCTTTGTGTCAATGAATTCTAGAACAACATTATTGTTAAGGACATGATCGCATATGAAATGATGCCTAACGTCGATGTGCTTAGTTCTAGAATGCTGAATCGGATTTTTAGTAAGATATATGACACTAGTATTATCACATTTTATGGGAATATTTTTAAAGTGAATTCCATAGTCTTCTAATGTGTTTTTTATCCAAACAACTTATGCACAGCATGCACTTGCAGCAATGTACTCAGCTTCCGCCGTAGATAGTGCAACTGAATTTTGTTTCTTGGAAGTCCAAGAAACAAGTGCATGTCCTAAAAATTGGCATGTTTCGGATGTACTTTTTCTATCTATCCTACATCCGCCAAAATCGGCATCCGCATAAGCCATTAAATCAAAATTTTTGGATTTTGGATACCATAAACCTAAATTTGGAGTTCCTTTAAGATACCTAAAAATTCTTTTAACACTTTTAAGATGAGATAATTTAGGATTTGATTGAAACCTAGCACAAAGTCCTACACTAAACATGATATCTGGTCTAGTCGCGGTAAGGTAGAGTAGACTACCTATCATACCCCTATATGTTTTTTGATCGAAATTTTTACTATTTTCATCCATATCTAACTTAGTCGTAGTACTCATAGGGGTGTTTATTGCTTTTGAATTATCCATGTTAAATCGTTTTAACAATTCTAACGTATATTTAGATTGGTTAAGAAATATACCATCCTTAAGTTGTTTGATTTGTAATCCTAAAAAGAAAGTTAATTCCCCCATTAAACTCATTTCGAATTCATGACTCATAGATTTGGCAAATGATTCACATAGTGATTCATCCGAAGAGCCAAAAATAATATCATCAACATAAATTTGCACAATAAGAAAATTATTTTCAAAATATTTAATAAACAATGTAGTATCAACCTTGCCTTTGGTAAAATTATTTAAAATAAGAAAGGAACTAAGCCTTTCATACCAAGTTCTAGGAGCTTGTTTCAAGCCATAGAGAGCCTTAGTCAATTTGAATACATGATTAGGAAAAAGAGTATTTTCAAATCCGGGAGGTTGTTCGACATATACTTCTTCGGAAATAAAACCATTCAAGAAGGCACTTTTGACATCCATTTGAAATAGTTTAAAATTATAACTACTAGCATAGGCAAGGAGCATCCTTATGGCTTCTAATCGAGCCACGGGAGCGAATGTTTCTTCGTAATCGATACCTTCTTCTTGGTTGAAACGTTTGGCCACTAATCTAGCCTTGTTTCTAACCACGATACCATTTTCGTCTTGCTTGTTTCTAAAGACCCACTTAGTACCAATGACTAAATGGTCACTAGGTCTAGGAACAAGCTCCCACACCTTATTCCTCTCAAATTGATTCAATTCCTCTTGCATTGCAATAACCCAAAAATCATCTTTTATGGCCTCGTCAATGCACTTAGGTTCGATTTGAGAGAGGAAGGCGGCATTAGCACAAAAATTCTTGAAAGAGGAACGAGTTTGAACCCCTTTAGATGTATCCCCTATAATTAGCTCCTTTGGATGAGCATCTATATACTTCCATTCCTTAGGCAAGGAAATTTCGGAAGAAGGTGCATCCAAGTTGCTATTTTGAGGAGGGGGTTCATTTAAATTCAAATTATCAAAACCAAGATCATCATCAAAATCATTTTTCTTAAAATTTGAGACTTCATTAAAAACTACATGAATAGACTCTTCAATTACTAAGGTTCTTTTATTAAAAACCCGAAAAGCTTTCGAAACGGAAGAGTAACCAAGAAAGATGCCTTCATCGAATTTTGCATCAAAATTTCCTAAGGCATCCCTTTCATTTAAAATAAAGCATTTACAACCGAAAACTTTAAAATAGGAAATATTTGGTTTTTTGTTATTCCATAATTCATAGGGAGTTTTTGATAAGGAAGGTCTTATTAGGACTCTATTCATGATGTAGCAAGCCGTATTTACGGCTTCGGTCCAAAAATACTTAGGTAAACTATGTTCATTTAACATAGTTCTTGCCATTTCTTGTAGGTTTCTATTTTTTCTTTCAACTACTCCATTTTGTTGGGGATTTCTCGGAGTGGAGAAGTTATGATTGTATCCATTAACTTCACAAAAATTTTGAAAGTCATGGTTTTGAAATTCGCCACCATGATCACTTCGTATTGATGAAATCATGAAACCATTTTCGTTTTGAGTGAGTTTACAAAATTTAGAGAAACACTTAACAATCACTTTTGTGAGATAAGAAATAGGTCCAAGTGTATCTAGAGTAGTCATCCACAATCACAAAAGCATATTTGCTTCCACCTAGACTTGTTGTATCAATTGGTCGAAATAAGTCCAAATGGATCAATTGTAACGGTCTAGTGGTGCTAATTTGATTTTTTGGTTTGAAGCTTGTTTTTATTTGTTTCCCTAGTTGACATGCATCACATACCTTATCCTTAATAAACTTCATATTAGGAATCCCTCGTACTAGTTCTTGAGATGAGATTTTAGATATTGTTTTCATGCTTGCATGGCCTAATCTCCTATGCCAAAGCCAAGCATCATCATTTATAACGGAGAAACACATTTCATTACTTAGTTCATCAAGATTGATGGTGTAGACATTATTTTGTTTTAAAGCAATCATAGTCATGTTATGATTTGGTTTTTCAATAATGCACATATTTGATTCAAATCTAACGATATAACCTTTATCGCATAATTGACTAATGCTCAATAGATTATGTTTTAATCCATCAACTAGTAACACATCATCAATGGAAAAACTTGATTTGTTACCTATGGTTCCCTTACCAATGATTTTGCCTTTGTTGTTGTCTCCGAAGGTGACATAGCCTTCGTCCATGCTAGTGAGCTTGGTGAATTGGGATGGATCTCTGGTCATATGCCTTGAGCATCCACTATCAAGATACCATCTCTTGCTCCTAGCATGTGATGGTGTATGTTTCTACAAGAAGGAATTATTTTTAGGTACCCATTTGCTTTTGGGTGCCTCAAAAACTAATCTAACTTGTTTATCATGTTGCATAGACTTGATTATGGTTCCTTTAGGAACCCAAATCAATTTGTTCAGACTAATTTTCTTGAATGGACATTGGTAAGTTATATGTCCATATTTGCAACAAAAGTTGCAATTGCTTTGGTATTGAACATGTAAGATAGGACCTTTAATGAAGGTGGTTGGATTTTGGTGAGTACTTCTCACAAATCCGATTCCACTCCTTTTAGGAACGTGACCCTTATTTGTAAGGATCATGTTTAAGGACTTGCTACCGACCTCGAATTTCTTCAAGGTGTCCTTAAGTACTAAATTCTCATTTTGGAGAGTTTCTAAATCATGGCATTTAGCACATGGAGCTAGACTATCATGATATTCAGTTTTTAATTTATCAAAAGCACACGTAAGACTATCATGCTCCTTTTTTATCAATTTGTATTTTCTACTAATTGTCTTACATTCATCAAATAACTCATGAAAGGCATTTAATAAATCATGATAAGGTAAATCTGCATTAATTAAATCCGTTACCTCTTCTTCGAAGGCCATTAGGGCGTAGTGAGCAACTTGCTCGGTATTGGACTCCTCTTCTTCGGACGTGCTTGAATCATCCCATGTTGCCTTGAGCGCCTTCTTCTTTGGTGTTCTCTTTTTGGCTTGAGGGCAATCGTTCTTGTAGTGTCCCGGTTTTTTGCATTCATAGCAAATCACTTGGTCCTTCTTTTGTTCAAATTTATTTTTTGTATTATTTTTAAATTTGTTCTTCCTTAAATATTTTTTGAATTTTTGAGTCAAAAGTGCAATGTCATTGTCACTGTCCTCATCACTTGATGTTCCTTTCAAGTGGTCTTCTTGTGATTTGAGTGTCATATCCTTCCTGTTCTTTGGAAGGGGGTTCTCGAGCTCGTCATGAGCTTGACATGTCATTTCATAGGTCATTAGAGACCCAATGAGTTCTTCAAGAGGGAATGTTTTAAGGTCTTTGGCCTCTTGAATGGCTGTAACTTTTGGATCCCAACTTTTAGGGAGAGATCTTAAGATTTTAGTTACTAGTTCAAAGTTAGTAAAATCTTTACCAAGAGCTTTGAGTCCATTGATGACATCCGTAAACCGGGTGTACATGTCTCCGATGGACTCACTTGGTTTCATTCGGAAAATTTCATAAGAGTGCACAAAAATGTTGATTTTGGACTCTTTCACTCGGCTAGTGCCTTCATGAGTGACCTCAAGAGTTCTCCAAATATCAAAAGCCGAATCACAAATTGAAACACGATTAAATTCATTTTTGTCTAGTGCACAAAACAAGGCATTCATAGCCTTTGCATTTAAAGCAAAAACCTTCTTCTCCGATTCATTCCATTCGCTCATCGGAAGAGAAGATTTTTGAAATCCGTTTTCAACAATAGTCCAAGGCTCGAAATCCATAGAAATGAGGAAGATCCTCTTCCGAGTCTTCCAATACGTGTAATCCGACCCATTAAACATAGGTGGACGTGTGATAGAATGAACCTCTTGCATGCCGGAGTAAGCTATCTCTCTTGGGTATTAAACCAAATATGCGAGAGAACCTGGCTCTGATACCAATTGTTAGGATCGGAGCGGCACTAAGAGGGGGGGGGGTGAATTAGTGCAGCGGATTAAAACTTCGGTTTTAGAAAATCTTTCGTACGATAAAAATAATGTTTCGTATGAAATCGTCTTAATTGCGTTGAAAGCGTACGTAATAAGATGAGGGCAGTGAACTTAGCAAAGTAAAGGTTTGCAGAAAGATAAATGCAGTAATGAAATGCAAACCAGAGATCACGCCGATTTTAGAGTGGTTCGGTCAAATGACCTACTCCACTTGCGAGGCCCCTCTTCGATGAGGTTCCCACCTTCCACTAGCAACTCTCTTGAAATGGAAGGGCAAATACCCCTCTTACAACTCTTTACAAGCGGTTCACTCTCTTACAGATTTTCGAGAAGGAATGAGGTGAACACTAGCAAATTGAAAACTAGACTTTCTAAGACCTTTTCTAAGAGCTTTCTCTCAATCAATTGCTGCTCAAAAGTTGTAATCTCAGCTGAGATTTGAGGGGTATTTATAGGCCTCAAGAGGATTCAAATTTGGGCTCCAAAATTTGAATTCTCTTTGGGTTCCCGATGCTGGCGGTGCCACCGCCCAGCCAAGCGGTGCCACCGCCCAGCGCTCGGGTGCTGGACGGTGCAACCGCCCAGCCAAGGAGGTGTCACCGCCCAGCTCTCGGGTGCTGGGCGGTGCCACCGCCTGGCTTCCGATTTCACTGGTTTGGCTTAATTTTAGCCCAAACCATATATGATTTTGGGCCCAGTTGGCCCCTAACCAGGATATAGGATTATCTCTTAATCCTAATCCTAATTACAAGTGAACTACATAACAAAAAAAAAACACATCCTAAGCAAGCTTTCAACCGTGAATGTCAAGTCTTGTTCCGGCGAGCTTTCCGACGAACTTTCTTCCGACGGACTCCCATCAAGCTTCCGAACTTGTGATGACTTTAACGAGTAGCCGAGCCTTCTTGGTGATCTCCGTGAACCTCCGACAATCTCTTCGGCGAACTTCCGAAAATTCCGACAAGTTCCCGATTTCTTCTCGGTTGGTTCCGGCAGCATTTCCGACGATTCTTCGGACTCTTAAACGTCCATCTAACTTGACTCCGGTATCCTTGCTTTGTATTTTCTGGTTATCGTAGTTAATCCTGCATACTTAACTTAATAATATGGATTAGATCAAATAACCCATCAATTGATTTTATCATCAAAATCCGAGATTCAACAATCACATCATTGCATGCATCATAAAATCATGCATAATCACAATATCCTATACATCGTTCCATACATGATCATCAATATAACTTCTCCCCCTTTGTCATCAAAAAAAAAAAAAGGAGAAGTGCATCTAGCCAATTTTTGAGATATAATTTCAAGTTTGGATTTTTGCTTCTTAAGATAGGCAAGCTAGCAATCTTCATTGATGTTCAAGATAGCAAGTTCTACATCATGCAAGCTCGTAAATTTATTTTATTTTAGAGTATGCAAGCTAGTAATTTTACATATATGAAAGTTAGTAAAATTTTACATCTTTTGAGATGTGCAAGATAGACTATTTTTGCATCTTCTTGAAATGTGTAACTTAGCAAATATTGCTTCTCTTGAGACTTGCAAGATAGCACTTCTTGCTTCTCTTTGGAGATGAGCAAGTTAGCAAGTTTGCCTCTTTTCGTGATGTGCACGCTAGCAATTCTTTCTCCCCCTTTGTCATTGGCGAAAAGAGAGGAATAATAATACAATAGTGTAATTCATTTCCCATTACTATAATGTTCAAATCATGACAAGCATAAATAGCAAAGATGAAAAATCAAGTCATGAATGTCAAAACAATTTTTCATCATGAATACTTCATCATTGCATGCATCATTATGCATAATACCAAATCATCATTCATAATTACATCAATATTCTAATCATTATTTCAATCATAAAAAATGAAAGATCAAGTCTAGAATTTGAGAAATCAAGATCATGATCCATCTAGAAAATTCTCCTCTTTAGTAAATGACAAGAAGAAACAAGGAGAAAAAGATCTCAATTCATAGAAAGATCCCAACTTATAAATCTAAAAAAATCAAGATAAAGCTCATTCAAATTTAAATCATCAAATCAAAATCATTTTCAATAGATTCAAAAAGAAAGATAGATAGATTCATTAATCTCTCCTTTTTGAAAAAATTGATAAAGTAGAGATTGAGAAATTTTAAAGAGAAATACATTTCCTTTTTATTTCACACGAGCATGCCTTTGCCATTTATGCCAAATCAAAACATTCATCATGTTTAAAATCAAAAAAGTAATTTTTATTATGGTAAAGATCGATAAGCCATAAATTATAAGAATCATCATGCATAATTTTGAAATATAAACTCATTAAGCATGATCATTATACATCATTACTTTGGGCATGATATTGAAATATGGTTTCAAGTTCTTTAATATACAACATGCACAATTTCACATTAAGCATGAGATCAAACCTCTTAATATTTTCATTAAGACATCAAGCATGGTTTCATTGGACATAAAGCATTTTCAATCAAAATCGGAAATCATCAAGTTATATATTATTTCTTCTTAAAAACATACATAGGATTATCATTACATATAAAAATAACATTTTGTTGTATTTTCATAAAACATGCAATTGTCATTATTATTTTTAAAATTACTATTATGATCCTAATTTTTTAACATTTTCATTATATTATTAAACATGTAATTTTTAAGAAAATTTATATATAATTTTTCTAAACTAAATTAAAAATAACTCATGAAAAGCATCATGTAATTTTAAAATAAATTAAGGGGATTTTGGTTACCTCGTCATCGAAAGTCGTTAAGGCATAGTTTGCCACCTCGCCTTTGTTGGTTTGTTCTTCATCTTCGGATGAACTTGATTCGTCCCAAGCCACTTTGAGTATTTTTCTCTTCTTTAGCAACTTCTTCTTTTTAAGTTTATTTTTAGTTTTTAATTATTATTTAATAAACTTTTTAAGTTTTATAGTGAGAAGTTCAAGTTCATCATCACTTGAGCTTTCGCTCAAGTGGTCTTCATGTGTTCTAAGTGCCAATTGTTAGGATCGGAGCGGCACTAAGAGGGGGGGGGGGTGAATTAGTGCAGCGGTGAAGTGCGATAAACTTTTCACGATTTTAACACTTTTCGGAAACTTCGTATGATAAAAGCAACGTTTTCGTTTAAAATCGTTTCAATTGCGTTTTAACTTGAAGAGATAAGTAAGACGGAGACAAAGCAGTATAGCATTAAAGTGCAAATGGTTTGTAGTAATATAAATGACAATAAGTAAATGCAAACCAGAGATTACGCCGATTTTACAGTGGTTCGGTCAAATGACCTACATCCACTTGCGAGGCCCCTCTTCGATGAGGCTCCCACCTTCCACTAGCAAATCTCTTGAAAGGGAAGGGTAAATACCCCTCTTACAACTTTTACAAGCGGTTCACTCTCTTACAGATTTTCAGCAAGAAAGAAGGAGGTGAACACTAGCAAATTGAAAACAAGACTAGCAAAGACTCTTCTAAGACTTTTCTCTCAATCACTTGCTGCTCAAAAAGTTGTATTCTCAGCTGAGGCTTGAGGGGTATTTATAGGTCTCAAGAGGATTCAAATTCAGGCTCCAAAATTTTGAATTCTCTTATGTTCCCGATGCTGGCGGTGCCATCGCCCAACCAAACAGTGCCACCGCCCAGCTCTCGGATGCTGGGCGGTGCCATCGCCCAGCCCAGGAGGTGTCTCCGCCCAGCTCTCGGGTGCTGGGCGGTGCCACCGCCTAGGCCAAATCAGCTCACTAGTTGGGCTCCAAACTTGGCCCAAACCAGTCCGAACTCGGGCCCAATTGGCCCCTACTTGGGTTATAAGATTAACACCTAATCCTAACCCTAATTAACATGCAAACTACGAATTTAAAGACATTTTCTAAGCTATTACAAAGTCCGTAAGTCAAGACTTCTTTCGGCGAGCTTCCGGCGAACTTCCGACGGTCTTCCGATAAACTCTCGAAAACCATTCTACGGACTCCAGGCAAGCTCCTAGACTTCACGATTTGATCTTGGCGAGTTCCAACGAGCTTCTTCGGCAAGCTCCGATCTTTCTTGGTGAGCTCCGCGAACTTCCAACGAACCTTCCGGCGAGCTTCCGAAAAACCCTTTGGCAAGCTCCCTACTCATTCTCGGCTAGTTCCGGCAACATTCCCGACGAACCTTCGGACTTCCGTCGAACTCTCGAACTCCCAACGAATCCTTCGCGCTTGACTCTGACACTTTGTTTTGCTTTATGTCTTCGTCATTATCGTAGTTAATCCTGCACACACAAGCAAAAACTCTACTCCGATTTAGACAATTATTATAAAGTGAATTGACATTCTGTTGCTCGGCACGTCATTGGTTGGCGCTTCGTCCGATTCTTCGGCGCATCATCCTCTCTTGCGGCTTGTTGCCCAATCGGCGGTTGACCTCCGCAACGCCGATATCCTTGGTGCAATTCCGCTCTTGGCCCGATGCCCAACGTCCGAAGCCTTCTGCCATCCAATATCCTGACGTGATCTCTTCCGGCGCAACGTCAATTCCTCCTGCCTTAATTGTCTAATCCTGATTGAGTAGACCTGCATAACTCAAAATGCAGTTAAACATAAACATAATTATCAATTGGTTTCATCATCAAAATACGAGATTCAACAATCTCCCCCTTTTTGATGATGACAACCAATTGATGACGGAGTTAAACTTGACTCCCGAAGTTTAAACAAACTCCCCCTATCAATATGCCATATTGATAGAACCTTGAATTCAAACTGAATTCAAGTCATTGCAATATTCATCATGAATACTTGCAACATGTCATTATGAACTCAAGCATAGACTTATGCATATCATGTCATCAACATACTTCTCCCCCTTTGTCATCAACAAAAAGGAGAAGTACAACTATTCTTTATGTTTGTAATATAAGTTCAACTCATTGCATGAAAAACATAATATTAAGTTTTATCATCATACAATTTTGAAGCTAAAAAATTTAGCAAGTAATGCATCATGCTTAGGACATTCAAGCTATCAAGTTTTAGATATGCAAGTTTTACAACATACAAGATAGCACTTTTGGTAATGTTCAAGATAGTAAGTTCTACATCATGCAAGCTAGCAATATTGAGATGTTCAAGAAAGCAACTCTTGCTTCTTGAAATATGCAAATTTGTCAAGTTTTGCTAGATGTGCAAGTTAGCATTTTTGCCTCTTAAGATAGGAAAGATAGCACATTTGCTTCTTTTGAGATAGTAACTTTTTGCTTCTCTTTATACTACAAGCTAGCAATTTTTACGATATGTAAGTTTCACAATATACAAGCTAACAAAAATTTCGAAAGCAAATGCAAGATAGCTTTCTTGTGTAAGCTCATAATTCTTGCTTCCTATTGCAATGTGCAAGTTGCAAGTTTTGCTTCTTGAGATAGGCAAGATAGCACTTTTGCAATTTTTGTTTCTTAAGATAGGCAAGCTTGTGATGTTTAAAATAACAAGCTCTTTATTTTAGAAGTGCCATTTTTGCTTTCTTTGCAAAGTGTAAGCTAGCAAAATGTTTGAAAAAGTGATCAAATTTTGCAACATACAAGCTAGCAAAAATGCCAAACTAGCAAGAGATAATGTTTTACATGAGGCAAGCAAACAATTTGGCAAATGTTACATTTGCATCTTCTCTTTTGAGAAGTACAATTTTTGCTTTCATCTTGAATTGTGCAAGCTAGTTAGTTTGCCTCTTTTCATGATGTCCACACTAGAAATTCTTGCTCCCCCTTTGTTATTGTCAAAAAGAATGGAAGACCCTTATATCAATTTTCATATTATAACAAAGGTAAGTATCATTCTTATTTGTGCATCATTATATATTCAAATTAAAACATACACAATTTCAATAACCTTATTTTTCATGCACGATACCGAAAAATAAATCAATCATCATTAATAAGCATATCATACATGATACTCGAACATTAAAATTTTCAAGCATTTATCAACATGTTGATCATGATACCAAACATTCATCATTTAAAGCATTCATGATACACATCATATGTAATAAATACATCATGTACATCATTATCATAAGTATTGCATACATCATTTTAACTTTATGAATATTTCATCATTGCATGCATCATACCAAAACATTTCAAGCCATGCAAGCCATAAATACAAAGAAATCATGTCATGAAGGATAAAATCATTTGAATACCAAAAGACATGATTCATATAGTAAATATCTTCTTTAAATAAAATATCAAGAAAAATCATAGGAGTACAAAGAAGAGATCTTGTTTTAAAAGAAAAATCAAGTAATAACTCCAAGAACTCACAAGGAAAAATCATGATTCATTTAGAAAATCTCCTCTCAAGAGAATATCAAGTAAGATCGTAGAAGATAGATTAATGAAAAATTTTGATTTATAATAAAATCTCATGTATCGAATGTCAAGAAATCAAAATGATGATTTATATAAAAAATATCATAAGTTATATTCAAGAGAAAAATCATCATTCATTTACAACTTATTCAATTTGTCACATCAATATTTCTTAGATATGCATGATACCAAAACATGGTTTTAAATCTTTAACATATAATATGCATAAATTGAAAGGAGAAGGAAAGAATTCAAACGTACAAAGATTTCAACCATCTCATAAACAAATGTAAGACCAAGTCATGAATCCAAAATTCCATGAATCAAAATGATCATCAAAGGTAATCTCATGTTATTCCAAGAAATCAATATCATAATTTTGATAAAACTCATTTCAAATTTAAATCATCAAAATCATCAACATTACTTTCAAGAGATTCAAAATGGTATACATAGATTTATCATAATAAACATCAAGATCAATAGGATAGAGAAAAATAATTTTTCAAGGAAAAAATATTTTCCTCTTTTTAGTTGTTTCAATTCATATGATTTTATTTCACTTATACCAAATAAAAACATGTATAATGTTTAAAACCGAAAGTGTAAGATTTATTACAACAAAGATTAATAAGGCACTTTCATTATGGTAAAAATCAATAATCCATAAATCACAAGATTCATATGCATAATTTTGAAATTTATTAAGCATGATCATTATGCATGACACTAAAACATGGTTTCAAAATGTTTAATATTTTCATTACATCATTATGCAATGGTTTCATTGAACATAATTTTAAATGATTCTTATAGATAACTAAAACTTCTTTAGTTTTAATTTATGTGATTGACTTTATATTAGCATGCTCAAGTTTTGTTCTTATGTCAAAAACATACATCATGTTTGAAAATCAAAGACAAGGTTTAAAAAACAATATCATCAAGCCTTCCATATAAAAACCATGCATCATCATTGAAAGTTAATATGGAAATCATCAAAATACACATTCTTGCTTCTCAAGCACATATATATGATTATTTAAATCTAACATTTTATTCTATTAACATAAAACATACAATTTTCAAGAAAAATAATTATTCAAAAGAAAAAAGAAAATGCATCATGGAAAACATCAAGTAATTTCAAAATAATTCAAGAGAGTTGAGTTACTTACCTTGTAGTCGAAGCCCGTCAAAGCCCAATTCGCCGTTTCACCTTTGGAAGTTCTTGATTCATCCTTGGTTGCCTTCCTCTTCTTTGGCCTCTTCCTCCGTTCAAGTTCATTGTTTATTTTAGATTTTTGTTTAATAAATTTATTAAGATTTAGTGTTCGAAGTTCAAGTTCATCATTGTCCTCATCACTTGAGTCATCACTCAAGTGGTATTCATTTGTCCGGGGTTCCAAATCCTTCCTATTCTTTGGAAGGTGGTTCAAGTGTTTATTGTGTTCATCATGTACATTGTGCACCATTTCATATGTTATCAATGAACCAACTAGTTCTTCAAGTGAAAAAATATTTAAATCTTTTGTTTCTTGTATTGCGGTTATTTTAGGATCCCGCCTTTTTGGAAGGGATCTTAAGATCTTGCTTACGAGATCAAAATTCGAAAAAGATTTACCAAAAGCTCTTAGATTATTGACGACATCTGTGAAACGGGTGTACATGTCGCATATAGTCTCGCTTGGTTGCATTCGAAAAAGCTCAAAATCATGCAATAAAATGTTAACTTTCGAGTCATTGACTCTACTAGTTCCCTCGTGCGTGATTTCAAGTGTTCGCCAAATATCAAAAGCCGTTTCGCACGTTGAAATCCAATTGAACTCAGTTTTGTCCAAAGTGCAAAATAAGGCATTCATAGCCTTTGCGGTTAAAGAAAAATACATCTTCTCCAAATCCGACCATTCGTTCATCGGTTTAGAGGGAAGTTGAAAACCATTTTCAACGATATTCCATAAATCTAAATTCATAGAAATCAAGAAAACTCTCATTCGAGTTTTCCAATAAGTGTAGTCCAATCCGTTAAACAATGGTGGACGAACAACCGAAAAGCCCTCTTGAAAGCCATGAAGAGCCATTTCTCTCGGGTGTAAATCCGAAATGAGAAATACCGTGCTCTGATACCAATTGTTAGGATCGGAGCGGCACTAAGAGGGGGGGGGGGTGAATTAGTGCAGCGGTGAAGTGCGATAAACTTTTCACGATTTTAACACTTTTCGGAAACTTCGTATGATAAAAGCAACGTTTTCGTTTAAAATCGTTTCAATTGCGTTTTAACTTGAAGAGATAAGTAAGACGGAGACAAAGCAGTATAGCATTAAAGTGCAAATGGTTTGTAGTAATATAAATGACAATAAGTAAATGCAAACCAGAGATTACGCCGATTTTACAGTGGTTCGGTCAAATGACCTACATCCACTTGCGAGGCCCCTCTTCGATGAGGCTCCCACCTTCCACTAGCAAATCTCTTGAAAGGGAAGGGTAAATACCCCTCTTACAACTTTTACAAGCGGTTCACTCTCTTACAGATTTTCAGCAAGAAAGAAGGAGGTGAACACTAGCAAATTGAAAACAAGAATAGCAAAGACTCTTCTAAGACTTTTCTCTCAATCACTTGCTGCTCAAAAAGTTGTATTCTCAGCTGAGACTTGAGGGGTATTTATAGACCTCAAGAGGATTCAAATTTGGGCTCCAAATATTTGAATTCTCTTGTGTTCCCGATGCTGGCGGTGCCATCGCCCAGCCAAACGGTGCCACCGCCCAGCTCTCGGATGCTGGGCGGTGCCACCGCCCAGCCCAGGAGGTGTCACCGCCCAGCTCTTGGGTGCTGGGCGTTGCCACCGCCTAGCCTAGGCGGTGCCACCGTCTAGGCCAAATCAGCTCACTGGTTGGGCTCCAAACTTGGCCCAAACCAGTCCGAACTCGGGCCCAATTGGCCCCTACATGGGTTATAGGATTAACACCTAATCCTAACCCTAATTAACATGCTAACTACGAATTTAAAGACATTTTCTAAGCTATTACAAAGTCCGTAAGTCAAGACTTCTTTCGGCGAGCTTCCGGCGAACTTCCGACGGTCTTCCAATAAACTCTCGAAAACCATTCTGTGGACTCCAGGCAAGCTCCTAGACTTCACGATTTGATCTTGGAGAGTTCCAACGAGCTTCTTCGGCAAGCTCCGATCTTTCTCAGTGAGCTCCGCGAACTTCCAACGAACCTTCCGGCGAGCTTCCGAAAAACCCTTCGGCAAGCTCCCTACTCATTCTCGGCTACTTCCGGCAACATTCCTGACGAACCTTCGGACTTCCGTCGAACTCTCGAACTCCCAACGAATCCTTCGCGCTTGACTCCGACACTTTGTTTTGCTTTATGTCTTCGTCGTTATCGTAGTTAATCCTGCACACACAAGCAAAAACTCTACTCCGATCTAGACAATTATTATAAAGCGAATTGACATTCTGTTGCTCGGCACGTCATTGGTTGGCGCTTCGTCCGATTCTTCGGCGCATCGTCCTCTCTTGCGGCTTGTTGCCCAATCGATGGTTGACCTCTGCAACACCGATATCCTTGGCGCAATTCCGCTCTTGGCCCGATGCCCAACGTCCGAAGCCTTCTGCCATCCAATATCCTGACGTGATCTCTTCCGGCGCAACGTCAATTCCTCCTGCCTTAATTGTCTAATCCTGATTGAGTAGACCTGCATAACTCAAAATGTAGTTAAACATAAACATAATTATCAATTGGTTTCATCATCAAAATACGAGATTCAACACCAAATCCTTCCTGTTCTTTGGAAGGTTGTTCTCAAATTTGTCATGTGCAATATAGGTCATTTTATAGGTTATTAATGACCCAATAAGTTCTTTAAGAACAATGTTGTTTAGGTCTTTAGCCTCTTGTATTGCCATTACTTTTGAATCCCAATTTTTAGAAAGAGATCGTAAAATTTTATTCACAAGTTCAAGGTTCGAAAAACTTTTACCAAGAGCTTTTAGACTATTGATGACATCCGTAAAACGGGTGTACATGTCTCCAATAGTCTCGCTTGGTTCCATTCGAAACAGCTCAAAATCATGTATCAAAATATTAATCTTTGAATCTTTAACTCTATTAGTGCCTTCGTGTGTGATTTTAAGAGTGTGCCAAATATCGAAAGCTGTTTCGCAAGTAGAAACCCGATTGAATTAATTTTTGTCCAAGGTGCAAAATAAGGCATTCATAGCCTTTGCATTAAAAGAGAAAGTCTTCTTCTTCAACTCATTCCAATTGTTCATTGGAAGAGAAGACTTTTGAAAACCAAATTCGACTATATTCCATAAATCGAGATTCAACAAAAGCAAGAAAACTCTCATTCGAGTTTTCCAATATGTGTAGTCCATCCCATTGAACATGAGAGGATGAATGAGAGAGTGACCCTCTTGAAAGCCGAAAAGAGCCATTTCTCTTTGGGTGTTAAACCAAATGAGAAAAAAATATGGCTCTGATACCAACTATAAGGAACGAGTCAGCACTAAGAGAGAGAGAGGGGGGAGTGAATTAGTGCATCGGATAAAATCACATCGATTCAAAAAATTCATTTTGATTAAACCCATTTTGTAAATATGCTTAAATTAAAAGCGTATGGAAGATTATAGCAAGTAAGGAAGTTTGCAGTTAATGTAAATTGCTCAAAAGGAATGCAAACCGAGTTTATAGTGGTTCGGTCATTGTGACCTACATCCACTCCCGATTCCTCTTCCGTCGAGGCCACTGACATCTACTAACGATCTTCCTTCAATGAGCAAAGACCAACTATCCTTTTATACACCTCTTCTTCTTTTTATAGGTTTAAGAGACAACCTTTTACAACCCTCTTTTGCAAGGTATCCCTCACACACCTCCCTTAGAACTCTCTCTAAGCTTTAGAAGGAGGGAACTCAACTTTCTAATAGGGTTTACAATAGAGTTTTGCTTAATCTTTCTTACTTCTCTATGCAGGAATAGCTGGGGTATTTATATACCCCAAATGGCTTCAAAACTTGGAGCCAAAATTTAAATTTCGGAGATTTCGGGGTACAGGCGGTACCACCGCTTGTAGCCTGATACTGGGTGGTACCATCACCTAATTTAGTGGTACTACCACTTGGGAGACTGTGTCTGGGCAGTACCACCGCTCAGATCGGCGGTACCACCACCTGACACAATCTTAAAGACTGTGCCACGATAGTTCCACCTGTTGGGTCACTATTTGGGCCTTCCACTTGGCCTAACACAGCCCAAATTTAGGCCTAGTTGGCCCCTAATTGAGTTGGTATAATTATATTCTAAACTGACTCAATTAGACTCTAAACTAACTCGATCTAGATATAATCAATTACAAGCGAATCCTTTGTTGTCCGGCATGTCATTAGTTCTTCCAGCGCTTCGTCTGATCCTTCGACGCATCATCCTCTCCTTTGACATTTTGCCTAATTAGCATGTCATCTTATCACAACATATGATCTCCTTGGCACAATGTCCGATTTTCTTAGCCCAATGCCTAAATTCATGGACTGAAGCCTTCTATCGACATGTCGACCGATCCTCCAGCTCGACGTTCAATCTTGTGACATGTTTGCTCTAGCCCAACGTCTGATTCCTCCTGCTTAAATTAATTTGCCTCTTCTGATCGAAGCTTGTCTTGTGTCACTCAAACACACATTAGATAAACACTATCAATTGGTTTCATCATCAAAATATGAGATTCAATAAATTAAAGCAAGAAGAATCATGTTGGGCTAGAGTGGAACATGTCAGAAGATTGGACGTCAAGTTAGAGGATTGGTCGACGTATCGACAGAAGGCTTTAGGCCATAGGTTTGGGCATCAGGCCAAGAAGAGCAGAAATTATACCAAGAAAATTAGAGTTGTGGAGGTCAACTGACTGATTGGTCAATAGGCCGCAAGAGAGGATGATGCGTCGAAGATTAAGATGAAACATCGATGAACCAATAATATACCAGATAATATTTGATGTAGCTTTATAATAATTATCTAGATCGAAGTAGGTTTTAGGCGTAATTGGGTTGGAATTGGGCCAACACAATTAGGGGCCAGTTGGGCCCAAGTTTAGGCTATGTTTGGCCAAGTGAAAGGCCTAAATAATAACCCAAACTGGTGGAATCGTTGGTGGCACAATCTCTGAGATTGTGTCAGGTAGTGTATCGCCAGTCTGGGCGGTGGTACTGCCCAAACACAGTCTCTGAGAGACTGTCAAGTGGTGGTATCGCCAGATTGGGCGGTGGTACCACCCAATGGCAGGGTGTTAGGTGGTGGTACTGCCCAGTGTTAGTGTTGTAGGCAGTGGTATCGCCCAGCACAGGTGGTGGTACCTCCAATACCCCAAAAATTGGGGATGAGATACTTTTAGACTCTAAGTTTGAATCCATTTGAGGCCTATAAATACCCCTCTCATCCCTAGTTAACATATACAAGAATTGAGAGCAAAAAAGGAAGAAAACACTATTGTTATCTTGTGTGAACTCCTCTCAAACTCTAAGTGTTAGTGAAGTCTAAAAGAGGAGGTTGTGGGGGTGTAAAGGTTCTCTCCTGAGCTTGTCAAAAGGAGAATAGAGTTGTAAGAAGGAGGTTGGTCTTTGCCTATTAAAGGAAGACTGGTAGTGGAAGTCGGTGGCCTCGAGTGAAGAGGAATCAGGAGTGGATGTAGGTCACGACGACCGAACCACTATAAATCGGTGTGCATTTCTATTATTGTCATTTACTTACTTTGCAATTGCTTCACTTCCTCCTTACTTTGCTTTCACTATGCTTACGAGCAAGCATTCAATTTTAATTTATCTTTCGAGATTGGTTTTTATCATATAAATATTTTCAAATTGATGTTTTTATCCGCTGCACTAATTCACCCCCCCCCTCTTAGTGCCGACTCGATTCTAACAATTGGTATCAGAGCCACGTTTTTCTTATTTGGTTTAACACCTAAGAGAAATAACTCTTTTTGGATTTCAAGAGGGACTTTCTATCATTCTTCCTCCCATGTTCAATGGGACGAACTACACTTATTGGAAAACTTGGATGAGAGTTTTCTTGCATTCCTTGAACCTTGATTTATGGAACCTTGATTTCTTATTGAAAACATATGGAATATTGTTGAAAACATATTTGAAAACATTCCTTGAATCTTCCGATAAATGATTGGAATAAGTTGGAGAAGAAGACTTTCTCATTAAATGCAAAGGCTATGAATGCCTTGTTTTGCACTTTAGATAAAACTAAATTCAATCGAGTTTCTATTTTTAAAATAGCTTTTAACATTTGGCATACATTGAAAATCACACACGAAGGCACAAGTAGGGTAAAAGATTCTAAAGTTAATATTTTGATGCATGATTTTGAGTTTTTTCATATGAAGCCAAGCGAAATTATTATTGACATGTGCACCCATTTTACATGGATGTCATCAATAGTTTAAAAGCTTTTGATAAATATTTTTTAAATTTTAAACTTGTTAACAAGATATTAAGATCCCTTCCAAAAAGTTAGGATCCTAAAATCACGGTAATACAATAATCAAAGGACTTGAACCATTTTCCCATTGAAAAACTGATTGGGTCATTGATGAACTACGAAATGAGTTGTATGGCTCATGAAGAGCTTGAGAATAACCTTCCAATGAGTAGAAAGAATTTAGCACTTACAACAAATAAAGACCACTCGAGTGAAAGCTCAAGTAATGATGACCTTGAACTCTTGACTATAAAGCTTAAAAGTTCTTAAAATAAGAATATAAGAACAAAAATGAACCTAAAAGGAAGAAGTTACAAAAGAAGAAGAAAACACTCAAGGTAGATTGGGACGAATCAAGTTCATTCGAAGATGAACAATCCAACAAAGGCGAAATGGCAAACTATGCCTTAACGACTTTCGATGACGAGGTAATCAAAATCCCTTTACTTTATTTTGAAATTACTTGATGCTTTTTCATAAGTTATTTTTAAATTAGTTAGTAAAAATAAAAAAAAAATATAAAAAAATAAATAAAAGGGGATTATGCTTTCCTTTTTAGTGTTTTTTGAAAAAAAAATTAAACATTGATCATGATGATTGCATCTCTTTATGATAAAGGAACAAAATATTAGATTTAAATCTAATGCTTGTACACCTAATAAGATTAATCCTATGCTTTTAAGAAGCAATAATGTGTATCTTGATGATTTCCATATTGCTTTTTGATGTTGATTGAAGATGCTTTATGTTCAATAAAACCATGCTTGATGATTTAATTATGCATGATGATTTGAAGTAATAATGATTTTTTTTTTGTGTTATACTATTGATCTTTGTCGTAATGAACTTTGTTTTTAAATAATGATGCATATTTTTGATTTGGTATAAAAGGCAAAGGCATGCACGTGTGAAATCAATCACATAAAATGAAAACTCCTAGAAAGGAAAATGTATTATTATTGGAATTAAAGTGATAAATCAAATCTCTTGTTTAAAGAAGCATTATGTTTAATATGTTATATTTTTTGTCATGATGACTTTGATGATGAAAATTATTTTTCGGTTTTAAACGATGATGCATATTTTGATTTGGTGTAAAAACTTGGGCCGTAAGAAATCAAAATCACTTAAATTGAAACAACTAAAAAGAGGAAAGCATTTTTTTAAAAAAATTCTTTTACTCTATATTATCGATTTTTCAAAAATAGATTAATGAATCTATTTATATTTTCAATCTCTTGAATTATGAAAGTGATTTTGATGATTATGAATTTGAATGAATTTTGTCTATATCATGATCTTGATTTCTCAAAATTATAACTTGAGATTTTCTTTATATGAATCAAGATCTCTTATGTCTCTTTTAGCTCTTTGCTTAAGAAAAAAAAATATCTAAATTGTTCTTTTGATTACAACTTGAAAGTTTTCTATGAATCAAGATCTTTTTTCTTTCGCTAAAGAAGAGATTCATCCAATCGAATCTTGATTCTTTCACTTAATTGAGATTTATTATGAATCAAGATTTTTTATTAATTGTCCTCTTACAATTCCTCTTGGTATTTTCTTTAGAGAAAATTTTCTATATGAATCTTGAGAATTATTATGCATGAATCGAGATCATTTATTATTTGTTCTCATACAATTCTTTTGTTGTTTACTAAAGAGAATATCTTTTTCGAAATTTATGACTTTCTAATTTGAGTAATTAATTTCATACTAGAATATCTTAGTCTTCTATGCCAAAATCATGTATCATTATTCGAAGCCAAAAAATAAGATACATCAAGGTTAATAGTGTAAAAGTTATTATTTCTTAAAGTAATCGAATATTTATTTTTATTTGGTGTGTTTACAATGCAAGTAGGAGATTCAAATTTAACTTTGTATCTTTTGTCATAAGTTGGCTAATGTTTATTAGGTTATATTTCAAACCATCTATCAAAAGCACTTATTCAATTAAAAGACTTGATTTATTACCAATGTTTCCAATGCCAAAGATTTTTTAACTTAAAATTTTCTAATATTTATCTTAAAAACATATTTTCTTTTTTATGGGATTTATTACATCATCACTATTAATTGATTCTTTTAAGATTATTCTAGTTTTTTATTCATGGTGATTAAGTCTGTTTTTTGTATTTTCCAAGTAAACAATAGTATTTTTGAAACAGCTCCTTTTTAGATTTAAGATTAGATGATTTTAAATTTTCACATTTAGTGAAAAAATTATAAGATGTTGATATATATTTTCGTGCATATTTTTTGATATATCAAATTCATTAGTAAATGATGCATGATCCTTATTTAGTGAACTATATATTTTATCAATCTTTTTTATCATCATATAATTTACGAAATGCTTTAAGAAATTCTTCATGAGATAAAAAGATTTTAGGGGAGTCAAATATCTCATTGTTGAAAGCCATTAAGGTATAATTTGTCACTTCTTCTTCGTTGATTTGTTTTCCACCTTAGACTCACTGGATTCATCTCATATTGCTTAGAATATATAAATAAATATATATATATATATATATATATATATATATATATATATATATATATATATATATATTAATGACAACTTCTTCTTCAATTATGAGCATTTATTCTTGAAGTATCTTTTTTATATTAATAATTTATAAGTGTATTATTCTTGGGCTTAATTTTGGTCTTGCCTTCCTTTTTTCTTTGACTTATCTTTTTTTTTCTTCTGATTTTTTTATTATTTTTATAAGAAGTGACATATTTTTATCATCACTTGAGCTTTCACTTATATAATCTTCTTTAGAGTTGAGGGCAATATCCTTCTTTTTCTTTGTTAAGTTTTTCTCATTTTCTTCATAAGCTTTGTATATCATTTCATAGGTCATTAGAGATCCTATAAATTCTTCAAGATGAAGGTTATTCAATTCTTTAGCTTCTTAATGTTAGGATCAAGAACGACACTAAGAGAGGGGGGGGGGGGGGGGGGTGGGTTGTGAATTAGTGCAGCAAAAAAATTACGTCGATTTGAAAATCTTCATATGATAAAATTTGATTTCAACGAAAACCATTTCGTTTTTCTTGAATGAGTAGAGAGGAGGGGATTTGACAGTTTGTAACAAAGTAAAGTTGAATACAGTAAAGAGATTAAGCAGTAAGGAATGAACACACCAGAATTTACAATGGTTCGATCGTTGTGACCTATAACCACTTCTGATTCCTCCTCCGTTGAGATCATCGGCATCCACTAATGTGTTAGGATCGAGTCGGCACTAGGGGGGATGAATTAGTACAGCGGATAAAAGCATCGGTTTAAAAATCTTTATATGTTAAAAAGAAAATCGATCTCAAAAGATAGCTTGAAAGCATATTTGTTCGTAAGGGTAGTGAAAGCCAAGTAAGGAGGATGTGAAGTAATTTGTAAAGTAAGTAAATGACAATAATAGAAATACAAACCATAGTTTATAGTGGTTCGGTCATTGTGACCTACATCCACTTCTGATTCCTCCTTTCTCGAGGTCACCGACATCCACTAATGGTCTTCCTTCAATAGGCGAAGACCAACCACCTTTTTACAGCGCTTTCTCCTTTTCATGGGTTTAGGAGATAACCCTTACAAGCCTCACACCTCTCTTGAATGATCACAACACTAGAAAGGGAGGAGGAGGACTCTTTGCACTTCTACAACACCTTTAACACCCCAAGATTTCAAGATATTGTTCGCACTTTCGTGTCCTTTCATGTAGAAAAGGGTAGGGTATTTATAGGCCCTAGCGGCTTCATAATTGGAGTAAAATATTATCATATCCCAGGATTTTGGGGTATTGGCGGTACCACCGCCATTATTGAGCGGTACTACCACCTGCAAACTGGCACTAAGTGGTACCACCGCTCAATCTGGGCGGTACAACTGCTTGACAGAGCTCGGAGATTGAGCTCTGGCAGTACCACCGCTTGACAGGGGTAGTACCATTACCTGGTAGCATTAACTGTCGGTAGTACTACCGCCTAGGCCTAGTAGACTGAGTCACCAGGTAGTGACACCATTAGCCATGACTTCAAGTGCTGAATGGGCTATTCAACCAGCCCAGTTTAGCCCTATTAAGGGCCCAATTGGCCCCTAACTGAGTTAGTGGGATAACATTTCAATCCTAACTCAACTTAAAGTCTAACTATGATAATTAAGATATTTAAACAAGAAATCCCTGTCTAGTATGTCGATTATTCTTTTGGAGATCTTTCGGCTGTTAGGAACAAGTCGGCATTAAAGGGGGGGGGAGGGGGAGGGGGAGGGAGGGGGGGGTGAATTAGTGCAGTGGTAAAAATCACGTCGGTTTTAAAAATCTTTTTGTTTCATATGATAAAAATCGATTTCGGAAACTTGAAAGCATATGCGAGTGTAGGCGTAGTAAAAGCACAATAAGAAGGTAAGGAGGTTTGCAGTAAGATAAATTGCACAAAAGAAAAGGCAAACTAGATTTTTATAGTGGTTCGGTCATTGTGACCTACATCCACTTTGTCGATTCCTCTTCCGTCGAGGCCACCATCATCTACTATCGATCTTCCTTTAATAGGCAAAGATCAACCTCCTTCTTACACCCCTCTTCTCCTTTTCATAGGTTTAGGAGACAACCTTTACAAGCACTCACTCCTCTCTCAAACTATTCTAATACTTAAACTAGAAGAGGAGGATTCTCACAAGAGATTACAATAGCATTTTTTCTTTTTTAATTTCTCTGTGCTTATGTTAGTTAATCAGGGATGAGAGGGATATTTATAAACTTCAAGTTGATTTAAACTCAGAGTCTAAAAAGGCCTCATCCCAGGTTTCCTAGGTATTGGCGGTACCACCGTCATTCTTGGGCGGTACTACCACTACAGGATCTACCACTAGGTGGTACCACCATTTGACATGGGCGGTACCACCTCTAGCAGCATTACTGTCAAGGGTACCACCGCCCAAAATACCTGGGGTGCTGTTCCCCAGGCGGTGCCACCGCTAGCCCTAGCGGTGCCATCGCCAGCCAGGGTTTCAACACATTGGTTGGGCCTTGAATCCGGCCCAAACCAGCCCAACTTCGGGCCCAATTAGCCTCTAACAGAGTTGATGGGATTACCTCCTAATCCCAACTCTAATTATATGCTAACTACATTTCTTAAGACATAATCTAAGCGAGATAAGTCTGGTTTCTTCCGGCGAGCTTCTAGTGAACTTCAGACGAACTTCCGACGATCTCTCGGCAATGTTCCAGTGGTCTCCGGCAAGCTCCTAGACTTCACGATAATCTTCTTGGCGAGTTTCGACAAGCTTCTTTGGCAAGCTCCTAGACTTCTCAGTTAGTTCCGGCAGAACTTCTGACGAACTCTCAAACTCCCAACGAAATCGCGTTCTTGACTCCGAGACTTCATTTTGCTTTATGTCTTGCTATCATAGTTAATCCTGTACACACAAAAACACATTCGATATAGATAATTATTGCAAAGAATGAATCATGTTGTCCGGAATGTCATTGGTCTATCGATGCTTCATCTAATTCTTCGATCCATCGTCTGATCTTGCGGCCTATTGCCCAATCGGCTAGTTGATATCCGCAACTTTGATATCCTTAGTGCAATATCCACTCTTCTTGGCCCGATGCCTGAATCCATGGTCCAAAGCCTTTTGTCGATACATCAACCGATCCTCCAACCCGACGTCCAATCTTCTAACACGTTTTCCCCTGGCTCAAGATGATTCTTCCTACTTTAATTGTCTCTCCCTTATCAAAGCACCTTGTGTCACTCAAAACATAGATCATATCATAAATACTATCAATTGGTTTTATCATCAAAATTCAAGATTCAACAATCTCTCCCTTTTTGATGATGATAACCAATTGATGATGGAGTTAACCTTAACTCTTGGAGTTTAAACAAACTCTCCCTATCAATATGCCATATTGATAGAATCTTGAATTCAAGCCGAATTCAAGTCATTGCAAATTTCATCATGAACATTTGCAACACGTCATCATGTATAACATGATCATACTTCTCCCCCTTTGTCATCAACAAAAAGGAGAAGTTCCAACTATTAAGTGTATGAGATATAAGTTCAAATCATTGCATGAAAAACATAATATCAAGTTTTATCATCATACAATTTGTAAGCTAGAAAATTTAGCAAGTGTTATATCATTCAAGCTATCAAGTTTTAGATATGCAAAGTAGTAAGATAGCAAGTTTATAACATACAAGCCATCAAAAATTTCGAAAGGAAATGCAAGATAGCTTTCTTCTTGAAGTGTGAGCTAGCGATTCTTGCTTCCTATTGCAATGTGCAAGTTGCAAGTTTTACTTCTTAAGATTGGCAAGATAGTGATGTTCAAGATAGCAAGCTCTTTCTTTTCTTTTGAGAAGTGCCATTTTTGCTTCCTTTGCAAAGTGTAAGCTAGCAAAATTTTACATTATTTTACAATAATCAAGCTAGCAATTTGGCAAGTGTTACTTCTCTTTGAAGTATGAAGGCTAGCAAATTTTAGAAAAATAATGCAAGATAACAAGCTAGCAAGATACAATGTTTTGTTGAATCTCATATTTTGATGATGAAAGTACTTGATATATATTTATGATTTAATCTGCGTTTTGAGTGACGTAGGATGCTTCGATTAGGATGAGACAATTAAAAGTAGGAAAATCATATTGTGCTAGAAGAACATGTCAGAAGATTGGACGTCGGGCCGGTGGATCGGTCGACGTATCGATAGAAGGCTTCGGGCCGTGGACTTGGACATCGGGCCAAGAAGAGCGGGTATTATGCCAAGGATATCGGAGTTGCGGAGTCAGCTGGTCAATTGGGCAATAGGCTGCAGGAGAGGACGATGCGCCGAAGAATCGGATGAAGCGTCGAGGGACCAATGACATGCCGGACAACTTGGTTAATTGCTTAGGATTAACTGTCTCGATCGAAGTTTTGTTTTAAGTGTGCAGGATTAACTACGATGAATGTAAGACATGCAGCAGGAGTTACGCCGGAGTCAAGACAATGATCACGTTAGGGAGTTCGAGAGTTCGACGGAAGTTCGGACAGTCGTCGGAGGTTCTGCGGGAACAAATCCGAGAAGTCCATACGCTTGCCAAATAAGCTCATCGGAACTCACCAAGTGGATCATCGCAAGTCCAGGAGTTTGCCGGAAGTCCGCAGGAGCATCACCGAGGGTTCATCGGATGATCGACGGAAGTTCGCCGGAAGCTCGCCGGAAGAAGCGATTGACGCACCGGAGCAAGTTGCAGAAATTGTCTTAGAAAATATCATAGTTAGCACAATAATTAAGTTAGAAATGGGAGGTGATCCCATTAACTTAATCTTGGGGCAATTGGGCCCCTGGAAAACCCAAATTGGGCCGAATGGATCAACCCATTCGGACCCTGATTTCTATTGGGAGGTGCAACCGCCCAAGCCAAGACCTAGCACCTCCTGGGCTAAGTCTCCGAGCGAGACTGGGCGGTGCAACTGCCCCAGCCAAGAGGTGGCACCGCCTAGGCTCAGTCTCCGAGCGAGATTGGGCGGTGCAACCTCTCCTGACAGGAGGTAGCACCGCTTGAGCTCGGTCTTCGAGCTCTAGCAGGAGGTGCAACCGCCTGAGCTCGGTCTTCGAGCTCTGGCAGGAGGTGCAACCACCCCTGACAGAGGTGGCACCGCCCAGAGGCTCAGTCTTCGAGCTCTGCCAAGCGGTGCAACCGCCTCAGTCAGGAGGTGCAACCGCCTGATCCCGGAATTCTGGGAATTGACAGTTTTGAGCTCCAAATTTGAACTGGGTTGAGGCCTATAAATACCCCACCCATTCAGCACTGAAAGGGCATAAACTTACACCGAAATCCTGATCTTGTTCTGTGATTTTTAGAGCTCAAAATTGTTGTGAAGGCCAAAAAGTTCTTCTCCCACTTTTCTTCCAAGTTCTTAGCTATAAAGAGAGGAGAGAAAATTCTGTAAGGGTTGTCTCCTAAGCCTGTCAAAAGGAGTGAAACTGTAAAAGGGTAGTTGGCCTTCACCTATTGAAGGAAGGCCTCTAGTTGACGTCGATGACCTTGTCGGTGGAGGAAGCCAAAAGTGGAGTAGGTCAAGATTGACCGAACCACTCTAAATCTCGATTTGCATTTACTTTGAGCATATTATCTTTACTGCAAACCTCCTCAAAAGCTTACTGCTTTCTGCGTATATACGATCGGGTTTCAAGCTTTGCACTTTCCGAATCGGTGTTTAGACGTAAATCAGTTTTTTCATACGATCATCATATTTCTGTTTGCATTTACGTTTTTATTTCTATCATAACTGCAAACTGCCTTTATATCCTTGCTTAAATTGCATCTCGCTTAATCAAGTGATTTACGAATCAGCATTTAGACGTAAATCAGTTTCTTCATACGAATATCATATTTTAGTTTGCGCCTACTATCTGATTTGAATTATAACTGCAAACTACATTTATATCTTTGCTGCATCTCGCTTAATCAAAAGTTAAAGTGATTTACGAATCGGCTTTCTTACCGAAATCACTTTTATCAAACGAACGTAGTTTTTATTTTAATCGTAAAAGGTTTTCCGCTGCACTAATTCACCCCCCCCCCCCCCCCTCCTCTTAGTGCTCTTGATCCTAACATGTTTTACATGAAGTAAGCTACATAAAGTACGTTTACGTCTTCTCTTTAGATATGCAAGCAAGCAAGCAAGTTTTTGCATCTTCTTGACTTGTGCAAGCTAGCTATCTCCCCCTTTGTTATTGTCAAAAAGAAGGGAAGAATACAATTTTATATCTCCTTTTTCCTTTACAATAATTTTCAAATTATGACAAAGGATGAATAATCAAAGACGAAAAATCTAGTCATGAATGTTAAAATAATTTTTCATCATGAATATTTCATCATTGCATGCATCATTATCATAAGTTAAAGTATTACATGCATAATGCCAAATCATCATTTATATTCCAATCATTATTTCAATATATTTATGCATCATTACAGTTTCAATTTTTGACATACACAATTTTAAAATATTACATATCATCCTTACTCTATGCATGATACTAAAAATAAATCAATTATCATATCATACATGATACTCATAAGCTAGCAAATTTATATCATTTTAAGCATCAACACAATATCATGAGTATTTTATGTATTTATATCATCACATAAAAAATATCAAGAAGAATTAGGTGATGAAATATACACTAAATGAATATAAGGGAGTTTCGAAAGATGAAAGAAAAATCAATTTATGTTTACCATGTTCCAAACTTCAAAGCACATCATCTCAAGTTGTGAGTAAAAAAAAATCATGAAAACATTGTGATTCATTTGGACAAATATTCTCATTAATAAACTACAAGAAATCATTCGAGAATAAAAAGTGAGGGATCTTGATTCAATTAAGGAAGATTTGATTCCGAGAATCCAAGATCATGAGTTCAATAATACTTCCTTTTAATATATATATAGCAAGTAGAATCATAGGAGATCAAATAGTAAAATATCTTCAAAATAAATTTTTAGTCATGAATTCCTAAAAAGATATTTTCTTTAGTAATCGCAAAAGGAAACATAGGAGAAAAAGATTTCAATTCATGTATAAGAAATTTTATGATTCAAATTCAAATCTCAAGTAATTATGAGGAATCAAAATCATGATATAGGTAAAAACTCATTAATAATCAAAATCATCAAAATCTTTTCAAGAAAATTCAATGAAGATAATGTAAATAGATTCTCATAAGGACTCGATTCATGTATAATGTCTCAATTTTTCATGAATGTCATAAGACATGATTTATTTCAACAAATATCTTCTTTTATAAGTGGATAAAAAAAACATAGGAGATCTTGATTCGTGCATAAGAAATCTCAAGTTATAAATTTTGAAAAATCAAGATAAATCTCATTTAAATTCAAATCATCAAATCAAGATCATTTTCAAGAGATTATATAAGATAGATTCATCACTAAGAATCACCCGTTGAAAAATCAAAAAGCTTTAGAGGTATTTTCAAGAAAAATATGCATTCTTCCGTTATGTTTTAATCTAAGTGATTTGATTTCATACAAGCATGCCTAAGTTTTTTTTTGTTTTCATATGAAAACCATACATCATGGTTTAAAACTGAAAAGGCCCCGTTTATTATTGTAAAAATCGATAATCCATAAATCTCAAGAATCATCATGCATAAATTCGAAACATAAACTTATTGAGTATGATATCAAATCATTACTTCAAATGAAATAGGATTTCATTAATCATAGAGCATCATTAAAACATCAAGCATGATTTCATTAGACATTTTTTAATCAAAATCATTTTGTTTATTTATCATAAAACATTATCATTTTCAAAATTACTTAGTATGATCCCTTTTTTTTTTAGAATTTTTATTACATCATTAAACATGCATATTTCAAGAAAAATAATTAAACTAAATTAGAAATAACTCATGAAAAGTATTATGTAATTTTGAAATAAATTAAAGGAGTTTCGTTTGAGTTGTTTACCTCATTGTAGAAAGTCGTTAAGGCATAGTTTGCCATCTCACCTTTGTTTTTCTCCTCGTCTTTGAATGAGCTTAATTCATCTAAAGTTGTCTTCTTCCTTTTTTTTAAGTTTATTTTTAATTTTTGATTCTTATTTTAAAATTTTCATGAGGAGTTCAAGTTCACCATCACTTGAGCTTATACTCGAGTAGTCTTTAATTATTCTTAGTCCGAAATCCTTCATGTTCTTTGGATGTGGTTCTCAAGTTCTTCGCGTGCATTGCATGTCATTTCATAGGTCATTAGAGACCCGATAAGTTCTTCGATCAAAAAAAGTATTCAAATTTTTTTATTTTTGAATAGTCATTATTTTTTAATCTCAATTTTTAGAAAGTGATCGTAAAATCTTATTAATGAGTTCAAAATTAGAAAAGCATTTGCCAAGAGCTTTTAAACCATTGACGACATCCATAAAATGGGTGTATATGTCAACAATGGTTTCGCTCGGCTTTATTCAAAAAAGTTCAAAATCGTGCATTAAAAGATTTATATTAGAATCTTTAACTCTATTAGTGCCTTCATGTGTGATTTCAAGAGTGTGTCATATATCTAAAGTCGTTTCAAAAGTAGAAACCTGATTAAACTCGTTTTTGTCTAAGGCACAAAATAGAGCGTTCATAGCTCTAGCATTTAAAGAAAATATCTTCTTCTCCAAATCATTTCAATGGTTTATTGGAAGAGAAGACATTCGAAAACCATTTTCAACAATGTTCCATAAGTTTAAATCCAAAGAAAGTAAGAAAACTCTCATTTAAGTTTTCCAATATGTGTAGTCCATCCCATTGAAAAAGGGAGGACGAATGAAAAAGTGACCCTCTTGAAAGCCGAAAAGAGCCATTTCTCTTGGGTGTTAAACCAAATGAGAAATACAAGGCTCTAATACCAACTGTTAGGAACGAGTCAGCACTAAGAGTGGGGGGGGGGGGGGTTGAATTAGTGCAGCGGTAAAAATCATGTCGGTTTTGAAAATCTCTTCGTTTCGTACGATAAAAAATGATTTCGGAAACTTGAAAGCATATGCGAGTGTAGGCATAGTAAAAACATAGTAAGGAGGTAAGAAGGTTTGCAGTAAGATAAATTGCACAAAAGAAAAGGCAAACCGAATTTTTATTGTGGTTCGGTCGTCATGACCTACATCCACTCCGTCAATTCCTCTTCCGTCGAGGCCACCGGCATCCATTATCGATCTTCCTTTAATAGGCGAAGATCAACCTCCTTCTTACACCCCTCTTCTCCTTTTCATAGGTTTAAGAGATAACCTTTACAAGTACTCACTCCTCTCTCAAACTATTCTAACACTTAGACTAGAAGAGGAGGATTCTCACAAGAGATTACAATAGCGTATTTCCCTTTTTAAATTCACTATGCTTGTGTTAGTTAACCAGGGATGAGAGAGGTATTTATAGGCTTCAAGTTGATTCAAACTCAGAGCCTAAAAAGGTCCCATCCTAGGTTTCCTGGGTACTGGTGGTACCACCGCCATTCTTGGGCTGTACTACCATCGCAGGATCTGCCACTGGGCGGTACCACCGCCTGACAGGGGCAGTACTGTTGAATCTCGGATTTTGATGATGAAGTCAATTGTCATTTGTTATCTAATCTATGTGTTGAGATAAGTGTGCAGGATTAACTACGATGAGAGTAAGACAAGCAGCAGGTGTTGCGCCGGAGTCAAGATCATGATCACGTTGGGAGTTCGAGAGTTCGACGGAAGTTCGGACGGTCGTCGGAGGTTTAGCGAGAACAGATCCGAGAAGTCCAGAAGCTTGCCAAGCAAAGCTCGTCGGAACTCGCCAAGTGGATCATCGCAAAGTCCAGGAGTATGCCGGATGTCCACAGAAGGATCACCGAGGGTTTATCGGATGATCGACGGAAGTTGGCCGGAAACTCGCCGGAAGAAGCGATTGACGCATCGGAGCAAAGCTGCAGAAGTTGTCTTAGAGTTAATCATAGTTAGCATGATGATTAAGCATGAAAATGGGAGGTGATCCCATTAGCTTAATCTTGGGGCAATTGGGCCCCTGCAAAGATTCAAATTGGGCCGAATGGAGTGAACCATTCGGACCCAGATTGCACCAGGAGGTGCAACCGCCCCAGCCAGGAGGTGCAACCGCCTGGGCTGTGAGGTTGGGAGGTGCAACCGCCCCAGCCAGGAGGTGCAACTGCCAGGGCTGCGAGGCTGGGAGGTGCAACCGCCCCAGCCAAGAGGTAGCACCGCCAGAGCTCAAGTTTCGAGCTCTGCCAGGCGATGCAACCACCGAGCTCAGTCTTCGAGCTCTGGCAGAGAGGTGCATCAGCCTGAGCTCAGTCTCGAGCTCTGCCAGGTGATGCAATCACCAAGCTCAGTCTTCGAGCTCTGGCAGAGAGGTGCATCAGCCTGAGCTCAGTTTCGAGCTCTGCCAGGTGATGCAACCACCGAGCTCAGATTTCGAGCTCTGCCAGGTGATGCATCCACCGAGCTCAGTCTTCGAGCTCTGCCAGGTGATGCAACCATCGAGCTCAGTCTTCGAGCTCTGGCAGAGAGGAGCAATCGCCTGAGCTCAGTCTTCGAGCTCTGCCAGGCGGTGCCACCTCTCCAGTCAAGAGGTGCAACCGCCTGATCCCAGAATTCTGGGATTTGATCGATTTGATCGTTTTGAGCTCGAATTTTGAATTGGGTTGGGGCCTATAAATACCCCACCCATTCAGCACTGAAAAGATACAGACCTACACCGAAATCTTGATCTTTTCTGTGATTCTAAGAGCTCAAAAGTGTTGTAAAGCCTTTAAGTCTCCTCCTTCTGTTCTTCAAGTTTTCAATTGTAAAGTGAGGAGAGAAAGGTCTGTAAAGGTTGTCTCCTAAGCCTGTCAAAAGGAGAGAAATTGTAAAAGGGCAGTTTGGCCTTCGCCCATTGAAGGAAGGCACCTAGTTGACGTCGGCAACCTCATCGGTGGAGGAAGCCAAAAGTGGAGTAGGTCAAGGCTGACCGAACCACTCTAAATCTCTGGTTTGCGTTTATTTTCGAGCACTTTATCATTACTGCAAACCTCCCTCATCACTACTGCTCTCTGCGCTTTCACGAACAAGTTCTAAGTGCTGTTCTTCCAAATCTGCATTCAGACGTAAATTCGTATTTTCATACATTACAGTTTACGTTTACGTTTGATTCTGCAGAACTGTTTTTCGTGCTTTTACGAACGAGCTTCTTTGCAGTTTACGCTTACATTTTAATCCTATTAATAACTGCAATCTGTCCTCTACGATTTTACGAACGAGTTTCAACATTTAGACGTAAAACTGCATTCAGACGTAAATCGGCTTTCCTCGCTCAATCATCAGATTTCAGTTCACGTTTACGTCTTGATTTCAACTGCATACTGCCTTCTGCGAGTATACAAACGAGTTTCAAAGTTTAGACGTAAATCTGCGTCTAGACGTAAAACTGCGTTTAGACGTAAATCTGCGTTTAGACGTAAAACTGCGTTTAGACGTAAATCTGCGTTTAGACGTAAAACTGCGTTTAGACGTAAATCTGCGTTTAGACGTAAATCTGCGTTTAGACGTAAATATGCATTTAGACGTAAATCTGAGTTTAGACGCAAAACTGCGCTTAGACGCAAAACTGCGCTTAAACGCAATCTGCGCTTAGACGCAAACTGCACTTAGATACAAACTGAGAATTTGCTTTTGCATCATAATAGTTTTTGAACGAACGCAGCTTTTGGTTTTTAAATTATTGTAAGATTTCCGCTGCACTAATTCACCCCCCCCCCCTCTTAGTGCTCTCGATCCTAACAAGTACCACCGCTAGTAACATTATCGCCGGCATTACCACTGCCCAGAATACCTAGGGTGCTATTCCTCAAGCGGTGCCACCACTAGCCAGGGTTTTAGCACCTTGGGGCAGCCTTGAATCTGGCCCAAACTAGCCCAATTGGCCCCTAACAGAGTTGATGGGATTACCTCCCAATCCCAACTCCAATTATGTGATAACTATAATTCCTAAGATATAATCTAAGCAAGATAAGTCCAATTTCTTCTAGCAAATTTCTGACGAACTCTCGGCAATGTTCCAGCAGTCTCCCGGCAAGCTCCTAGACTTCACGACGATCTTCTTGGCGAGTTTCGATGAGTTTCTCTGGCAAGCTCCTTGACTTCTTGATTGGTTCTAGTAGAACTTCCGATGAACTCTCGAACTCCCAATGAAATCGAGTTCTTGACTCTAGGACTTCATTTTGCTTTATTCCTTGCTCTCATAGTTAATTCTGTACACACTAAAACACACTTTGATCTAGACAATTATTACAAAGCATGAATCATGTTGTCCGGCATGTCATTAGTCCATCGACGCTTCGTCCGATTCTTCGGCGCATGTTCGATCTTGCGGCCTATTACCCAATCGGCTAATTGATCTCCATAACTCTGATATTCTTGGCGCAATATCCGCTCTTCTTGGCCCGATGCCGAAATCCATGGCCCAAAGCCTTCTATCGATATGTCGACCGATCCTCCAGCCCGATGTCCAATCTTCTAACACGTTTTCCTCTAGCCCAACATGATTCTTCCTACTTTAATTGTCTCTCCCTAATCGAAGCATCCTGCATCACTAAAAATGCAGATCAAATCATAAATACTATCAATTGGTTTCATCATCAAAATTCGAGATTTAACATTGGTGAACTTCTCGACGAACTTCCGGCGAACTTTTGGCGAACTCCTGATGAACTCTCAACGAACTCCCGACGAACTCTTGGCGAGTTCCCGACGAACTCTCAACGAGCTTCTAGCAAACTTCCAACACATTATCCGAATCTTTGTCGTATCATCCGATCTATGACTCCGGCCCAACATCTTCTTTATGCCTTACTGCTATGATAGTTAATCCTGCACACTTATCTCAACATATAGATTAGATCAAACATTTTACTAATTGATTTCATCATCAAAATCCGAGATTCAACAATCTCTCCCTTTTTGATGTTGACATCCAATTGATAACGGAGTTAACCTTAACTCCCCTATCTATATGCCATACTTGAGAGAAGACAAACTTGAATTCAAGCTTAAATCAATTTTAATTAGAAATCACATGCATTGTGCATCATTATAGTTTCAAGTCATCAAGATATTAAATGCACAATTTCATCACTTCATGCATGATACATCATCTTGATATAACCTTTATGATACTTTTATTATTGCATAATAGCATTCAAAAGTTCTCAAAAAGATTCACAACATCAAAAGTTCTCAATATTAGAGAGATCACAACATCAGAAGTTCTCAGCATTAAAGAGATCATAACATCAAAAGTTCACAACATCAAGGAGATCAAATTTTTCAATATTAAGAAGAATCCGATATTGCATCATTGCATGGTAACATTAAAAAATTCTCAACATCAAAAGTTTACAACATCAATTCTCCCCCTTTCTCATTAGCAAAAAGACATATATTAGCTATTTAACTGGTGGTAAATCGAATTGTCTAAACAGGGTATTAAGTTGTCAATGAATTTGCTGCAACTCAGTTAAGATTTGATCTTGACGTAGTTCAAATCGATCCATTCGAGCCCCTATGGCGTCGGTAGATGAGGAGGGTGCTTACTCTGTTGGAGATGTTATCTCAAAAGGACCAATAGGAGGAGATTGATATTCCCTAAATATTAGTGTTTCAAGTTCTGGATCGGGTGGGAGGGGGTCGGTCCTTCTAGGTAATCTAGTACAAGTCTCATTTCTGACTATACATCTTAATCTTCTTAGCAGGTTTCTATTTATGATATTAAACTTAACTAGTTGCAAGATTTCTTCATCAGGTGGAATGACTATGTCATATGCATGGATTAGTTTAGTGATCAAGCCACCATATGAAAGCATCATATCCTTTTTTAATAGTTCAATCATGTTTTGTTGTATCAAGTAACCAAAACAATTATCATGTCCCTTCATAATCGAATACATCATTCCTAATTCCATTTGGTTAACTTCATCATGATGATATTGTTTTGGGAGTATAATACTTATCAAGATGTGATGAAGCAATTTGATGTTGAAAGGTAGTAAATGTTTATAACTTTTTGGAAGGATAGACAAGTTTGGATTACCAAAAATGGTACCTAAGGCTTCAGAATAAGTGGTCCCAACTGATTCTTCGTCCCATTATCCTCTAAAGTAACAACCTCTCCCTTTCTCAGCAATTCCTATGAGATTACAAATTACGCTATCTGTAATGGGTATGTGATGTCCTAAGAGATAAGTGGATACCCTATCGTGTTCATCCACATGCAAGTTATTGTAAACCAGCCTAACAAGTCTAGGATAAATAGGTTCACTTATTTGAAGAATTGGGAGGATATCTAGGTTAGCAAACCATTGAATTGGTTCCAAATTACTCAATTCTTCTATATCTATGTATTTACCCTTATGAACATTTCTAGACTCTATGGTTGGAAATTTAAGGGCATGTTGAGGAGAATCAAAGAGTAGGGAATCATAGGTTTCATCTAATCTCCTCTTCTCTTTGTCCCTTGAGGATCTTCTAGAAGTTATGTAGACTACATTTATCAAGAACAAATGAGAGGCAAGAACAAGTAATGCAAAGAAGGAAACAATTTGGTTTAGGGATTACCTTAATAGTTTAACCTTCTTGTGATCACCGAAACGGGGTTTGAGATTGATCATTAATTTTATAGAGGATGAGGGTTCTTTTGAGTTACAAGAGGGTGAGCGAGAGGAATTAGGGATTTGGGGCTGTTTAGAGAGGTTTAGTGAGTTGAGGTCGGTTCTACCATCGGCCCTAACTTGTGTTTATATAGGGTAGGTTGCAGGCGGTGGTACCGCTAGCTCGGCAATGGTACCACCAGCTGGGTGGTGCTACCGCCTACAAGTAGTGAGCATTAGCGGTGCTACCGCCAACTGGGCGGTCCCACCGCCTACAAGCAGTAAGCACTAGCTTCATTGTGGTGTGGTGCAAACATTGTGTGGTGCCAACATTGTGTGATTCCAGCGAGCAAGTTCTTTACCATTATGTGGTGTACACACTTATTTACACAAACATCATATCAAGTTTTTGAAGTTCTACTTTTGTAAGAGGAGAAAATTTATATGTAAAAATTCATATGGCTCATTAAACAAACCATAGATCCGTGATTCAAATCTTATCTCAAGCGAAGAAATAATAGTAAATGATCTTGAGAAAGAGAACTCAATTAAGAAAATCCAGAGAAAAATTTAAAGAGGAACTCATGTATCAGAAATATTTAACATACCTAATTCTCTTCTTATAAAATCAAATTGTTCCTCAATCAAGGGTTTTGTAAAAATATCAGCTAATTGATGTTTTGTATCAATAAATTCTAGAGATATGTCATGGTTATTAACACGATCTCTTATAAAATGATGCCTAATATTAATATATTTAGTTCTATAGTATTAAATAGGATTTTTTATTAAACATATTGCACTCGTGTTATCACATTTTATGGGAATATTCTTAAAATAAATCTTATAATCTTCTAATGTATTTTTCATCCATAGAACTTGTGCACAACATGCACTAGCCGCTATGTATTTGGCTTCGGTCGTAGATAGTGCAACTAAGTTTTGTTTCTTGGAAGACCAAGTGACAAGTGCATGATCTAAGAATTGACATTTTCTAGATGTACTTTTTTTATCTATTCTACATCTAGCAAAATCCGCATTATCATAAGCAATTAATTCAAAGTTTTCAGATTTCAGATATCATAATCCTAGATTAGTAGTTCCTTTAAGATATATAAGAATTCTTTTAACTGCTTTAAGATGAGATAGCTTAGGATTAGATTGAAACCTAGAACAAAGTCGTACGCTAAACATGATATCTGGTCTAGTTACGGTGAGGTATAGTAAACTACCTATCATACCCCTATAAGTTTTTTTATCAAAGCTTTCTCCACTTTTGTCAATGTCTAGCTTAGTGGAGGTACTCATAGGAGTATTAATAGCCTTTGAACTATCCATATTAAACCATTTTAGCAAGTCTAATGTATATTTTATTTGACTAAGAAAAATACCATCACTAAGTTGTTTGATTTGTAAGCCTAAAAAGAAAGTTAGTTACCCATTAAACTCATTTCAAACTCTTGGCTCATACTCTTGGCAAATCATTCGCATAAGGATCCATTTGTAGAACCAAAAATAATATCATCAACATAAACTTGAACAACAAGAAAATTATTTTCAAAATTTTAATAAACAATATAGTATCAACCTTGTCTTTAGAGAAATTATTTTGGATAATAAATGAGTTAAGTCTCTCATACCAAGCCCTTGGAGCTTATTTTAATTCATAGAGAGCTTTAATCAATTTAAACACATGATTCGTTAAATTATCATTCTCAAATCTGGGAGGTTGTTCAACATAAACTTCTTCGGAAATAAAACCATTTAAGAAAGTACTTTTAATATCTATTTGAAAAAACTTAAAATTATTACTACTAGCATAGGCAAGGAGCATCCTTATGGCTTCTGATTGTGCCATAGGAGCGAAGGTTTCTTCATAATCGATACCTTCTTCTTGGTTGAAACCCTTAGCCACTATTTTAGCATTGTTTCTAACCACGATACCAAATTTATCTTGCTTGTTTCTAAAGACTCATTTAATACTAATAACTAAATGGTCATTTGGCCTCAGAACAAGCTTCCACATCACGTTTCTCTCAAATTGGTTCAACTCTTCTTTCATTGTGATAACCCATGAATCATCTTTCAAGGCCTCATCAATATATTTAGGTTCAATTTAAGAAAGAAAAGTGAGATTGGTATAAAAAATTTTAAGAGAAGAACAAGTTTGAACCCCTTTTGATGTGTCTCCTATGATTAGCTCCTTAGGATGAGCATTTACATACTTTTATTTCTCAGGTAAAGATGTTTCAGAAGAAGATGTATCGAAGTTACTAGTTGGAAGAGAGGGGTTCATTTAAATTCAAAGCATTAAAATTGAGATAATCATCAAACTTATTTTTCTTAAATTCTGAAACTTCATTAAAGACAACATGAATAGACTCTTCTATAACCAAAGTTTTTTTGTTAAAGATACAAAATGTTTTAAAAATGGAAGAGTAGCCAAGAAAAATCCCTTCATCAGATTTTGCATCAAACTTTCTTAAGGCATCTTTTTCATTCAAGATAAAATATTTACAATCGAAAATTTTAAAATATGATACTTTGAGTTTTTTGTTATTCCACAATTCATAAGTAGTTTTAAAAAGTAATGGTCTTATTAGAACCATAGTATACCGTATTAACGGCTTCGGCCCAAAAATATTTGGGTAGGCTATGTTCGTTCAACATGGTTCTTGCCATTTCTTGTAAATTTCTATTTTTTCTTTCTACTACTCTATTTTGTTGAGGATTTCTCAGAGTGGAAAAATTATGGTTATATCCATTAGATTCATAAAAATTTTGGAAATCATGATTTTAAAATTTGCCACCGTGATCACTCCGAATTGGTGAAATCATAAAGCCTTTTTCATTTTGAATAAGTTTACAAAACTTAGAAAAATACCTAAAGTAATCACTTTTGTGCGAAGAAGTATGTCCAAGTGTATCTACTATAATCGTCCACAATTACAAAGGTGTATTTGCTACCTCCTAGGCATGATGTATCAATTGGTCCAAACAAATCCATATGGATCAATTGCAATGGTCTAGAGGTGCTTATTTGATTCTTTGGTTTGAAACTACCTTTTATTTATTTTCCTAATTGACATGCGTCACACACATTATCTTTAACAAACTTAATGTTAGGAATACCTCTTACAAGTTCTTTGGATGAGATTTGAGAGATTAATTTTATGCTAGCATGACCTAATCTCCTATGCCAAAGCCAAACATCGTCATTCAAAATCGAAAAACATATTTCATTATAAAGATCATCAATGTCGATAATGTATGCATTATTTTGTTTTAGGGCAATCATAGATATGTTTTTGTATGATTTTTCAATAATGCAAGCATTGGATTCAAATCTAATGATGTATCATTTATCACACAATTGACTAATGCTCAAAAGATTATGCTTTAAGCCATCAACCAACAACATATCTTTAATCAAAAAGTTAGATTTGTTATTTATGGTTCTTTTGCCAATGATTTTACCCTTGTTGTTGTCTCTGAAGGTGACATACCCTTTGTCTAGGCTAGTGAGCTTAGAAAATTAAGATGGATCTCCGATCATATGCCTTGAGCATCCACTATCAAGATATCATATCTTGCTCCTAGCTTGTGGTGGTAAATATTTCTACAAAAATGGGTGATTTTTAGGTACCCATTTGATCTTGGGTGCCTAAAAAATCGATCGACTTAACTTATCATTTTGTATTGAGTTTTTTACGATTCATTTAGGAACCTAAATCAATTTGTGTGGACTATATCTCTTAAATAGACATTTATAAGCAATATGTCTAAGTTTGCAACAAAAGTTGCATTTGGTGCGGGGTGATACATGCAAGGTAGGGCCTTTAACAAAGGTGGCTGAATTTTGGTGAGAGCTACTCACAAATCTGATTCTGCTTCTTCTATGAACGTGACTCTTATTGGTAAGGATTATGTTCAAGGACTTGCTACCAACTTCAAATTTCTCTAAGGTTTCATGTAGTTGCAAATTTTCCTTTTTAAGCATTTCTAATTCATCACATTTTGTGTAAAGAGCTAAACTATCATCATGTTTAATTTTTAATCTATCAAAATCACTAACAAGAGAAGCATGCTCCCTTTTGAACAGTTTATACTTTTTACTAACTAATTTATATTCATCAAATAAATCATAAAAAGCACTTAATAATTCATCAAAAGATAAATGAGCTTCGATCGAGTTACTTACCTTGTCGCCATATGCCATCAATGTGTAGTGAGCAATTTGCTCTTTGTTGGTTGGCTCCTCTTTTTCAGATGCACTTGAGTCATCCCAAGTTGCTTTGAGCGCTTTCTTCTTCTTTGGTTGCTTCTTTTTTACCTTGGAGACATTCACTTTTGAAATGTCCCAGCTTCTTACATTTGTAGCATATAACTGATTCTTTCTTAGGTTCAATTTTATTTTTTGTGTCATTTTTAAATTTATTTCTTTTTATGAATTTTTTGAACCTTTTTGTCAAGAGTGCCAATTCATTATCATAGTCCTCATCACTTGAACTTTCTTTTAAGTGGTCTTCATGAGTTCTTAGTGTCATATCCTTCCTGTTCTTTGAAGGTTGTTCTCAAGCTCTTCAAGAACATTGCAAGTCATCTCATAGGTCATTAGTGACCCGATAAGTTCTTCGAGAGAGAAGTTATTCAAATCCTTTACTTCTTGAATAGCGGTTACTTTAGGATCTCAACTCTTTGGAATGGATCTTAGTATCTTGTTAACAAGTTCAATATTAGAAAAACTTTTACCAAGGGCTTTTAGACCATTGACGATATCCGTAAACCGGGTGTACATGTCTCCAATGGTCTCACTTGGTTTCATACGGAACAATTTATAAATATGAACCAAAAGATTGATTTTTGACTCCTTAACACTACTTGTGCCTTCGTGTGGAATTTCGAGTATATGCCAAATGTTATAAGTCATTTCGCAAATAGAAACTCGATTGAATTCGTTTTTATCCAAAGCACAAAACAAAGCATTCATAGCTTTGGCGTTCAAAGAGAAAGTCTTCTTCTCTAAGTCATTCCATTCGCTCATTGGAAAAGAAGACTTTTGAAATCCGTTTTCAACGATGTTCCATAACTCGGAATCCATAGAAATCAAGAAGATCTTCATCCTAGTTTTCCAATACGTATAATATGTCCCATTGAACATGAGAGGACGAGTAATAGAATGACCCTCTTAATTGCTAACAAAAGCCATCTTTCTTGGGTTTTAAACTAAATCGAGAGTAACCGAGCTCTGATACCAATTGTTAGGATCGAGTCGGCACTAAGAGGGGGGGGTGAATTAGTGTAGTAGATAAAAGCATCGGTTTAAAAATCTTTGTACATTAAAAAGAAAATTGATCTCAGAAGATAGCTTGAAAGCATGTTTGTTCGTAAGAGTAGTGAAAGCCAAGTAAGGAGGAAGTGAAGCAATTTGTAAAGTAAGTAAATGACAATAATAGAAATGTAAACCATAATTTATAGTGGTTTGGTCGTTATGACTTACATCCACTTCTCATTCTTCCTTCGTCGAGGTCACCGACGTCCACTAATGGTCTTCTTTCAATAGATGAAGACCAATCACCTCTTTACAGTGCTTTCTCCTTTTCACAGGTTTAGAAGATAACCCTTACAAGCCTCACATCTCTCTTGAATGATCACAACACTAGAAAAGGAGGAAGAGGACTCTTTGCACTTTTACAACACTTTTAACACCCCAATATTGCAAGATATTGTTCACACTTTCGTGTCCTTTCTTATAGAAAAGGGTGGGATATTTATAGGCCCCAATGGCTTCAGAATTAGAGCCAAAAAGTATCACATCCCCATATTTTTGGGTACTGGCGGTACCATCGCCATTATTAGGTGGTACTACTACCTGTAGACTAACACTGGGCGGTACCACCGCTTAGTCAGGGTGGTACAATCGCTTGACAGAGCTTAGAGATCGAGCTCTAGTGGTACCATCACTTGACAAGGGCGGTGCCACCACCTTGTCACGGACAAACTTTGAAACAGGATATTTGATGTAATGCTTATATCTGTCCGTGTCTGTTGGCATGTTCATGCCTTATACAGCGTGTAGAGGGGTAGCCGAAGGCTTATAAGTCCCATTTTAGTTGGGTTGGTGGCCTCTTTAGGCTTGTAAATAAAGGTTGTGTCATGTGGACACGTGCGAGAGCTTTTCAGTCTGTAATGGATCATTTTACCCTTTGTTGTGCCATTGTTCAGGGCTTGTAAAGTCTGTTTGTAATTTGCATTGTCTATGAAGTGTTTTTCGGACATGTTTACTTGTGGATCCCGATTGAGGCGTTCTCTTTAACCCGTTCTCTCTTTTGTTGGTCCTAAGGGACAATGGGAGGCTTCGGGGAGGCTGACCTTTGCGGACGGACGCGCGAGGGTGCCGCACGACTTAGGCAAAACCAGCTAAGTTCGTGTCATATGGTATCAGAGCGGGACAAGCACTCATAGAAACACTTGACATGCAAACGTGGGGGACCTAGCGGAGCTGCGTTGAGGGCAGTCAGCACACGTGCGACCGTTTGAGGGAAAACGGGTATGGAGATGTAGGGAAAAGAGTCGCTCAGAGGAGCGAGCATCTGAGATTAGCATTCAGAGGAATGGCCAACCCTTCGCGTAAGAGGCACCACGAGAACAAGCAAGCTTGAAAGAATTTGGAGCGCACAAAGGTTGGGATGGCTGAGTTTGAGCTACGGCTCAACGTTGACAACTATACTTGATGGTGCTCTAGGCAAGCGAGGCGCTTGGCAAGAATGAGACCATGCAAGGTGGAATGAGTTGCTCAACGACCAAAAGAGTTATGCAAAGCTCACAAAGGTGAGGGGAATTGCTAACTCGAAGAATTTGGTACTCATGCATGGGCTTGTATGCGGACGATGGAATGTTCGTGGCCATCCCAAGGCGACCGAAACACGGCGCCATGGAGCATTGAAACTTTCTCTTCGGCATGTGAAGGATACGTCCGTCGGAGGCTGAAGTGTGCAACGAGTTCAGCATATTGCTAGGCCTTGAGGGGTGCAGCGGGGGCTATATTGACATGAAGTCGTAATCTAGCAAGTGCATTTGCAGGAGGCAGAATAGTGCACAGTTTGTTCAGCAGTTCGGAGTAGTCCAAGGGGATGGTGGTCTCCAAAACGAAGAGAGATGTTGCTCCAACGGGACAGTTATCCAGGAGGGATAAGTCTCGGCTCTCCAGAGGGAGAATCATGTGACATGGACCTCACATGTTGAGGAGGAGTACCTCAACAAACAACAACTCTACGAAACTCGATGGACTGAGCAAGCGGCGAGGAGTCGTCGCATGATCTCGCTTGAGAGAATGCATTGGTGGATGCATTGTGAGATCAAGTGGGGGAGCGACCTAAAGCAACTTATGAAGGTACACTTAGAGTCAATGTGGAGATCGGACTCAAGGGAGGGCTGACCCGTGAAATGGTGGGTGCGAGAGCCACCATCGACTCAATGCAAAACGAGGAGCGGAGCAACTTGGGTGTAACTTGGCGAAGTACCCAAGCCGCATGAAGGGAGACAGCATAGAAGTTGGAACATGGAGCAGAGGCACATTGCTTTTCTTAGACAGAGGTCAAGGACATGAACTCTTGCAGAGGCAAGAGTAGGATCATGTTGTTGCATGGGTCCTTCATTCTGACGGAGCGGACTCATCTTGCATGGTGCCAAAGACGAAGGGAGCTTCAGGGCACATGCACCTTATCTCGGAGAAGCATTTGATGGAGGAACTAAGGTGACTCAATTTGCGGAGGCGAAGTTGGGTTTAGAAGGCCTTAGCACGGGGCGAGAGGACGCAAAGGCGGATACTCTTGAAGAATATGCCACAGTGTTGCCATTCGAGTTGCTATAAAGGAAGCGGTGCGCAGCGGAGATTGTGCTGGTAGGGGCAGAGGCCCAGGATCTAGACAATGGTGCACAAATTACAGTGAAGTCGGTGGACTTCGGGAGCTACTAGGTGACGGACTGTCCTAGAGCGGTGCTTCATCTAGGTGTGACCCAGGAGTGGGTGGATGAAGGTCGATTGCCAAAGGAGCGAACAAAATCGAAGGTGGAGGAGACCCTGCGATGTATTGGTAGAGGCCACACATGGAGGGTACACAATTCGAGTTTATTCCACAAGGATCAGAATGCAATGGAGATGTCACCAGGAGGCGACATGGTGTAGCGGATCGTGGTGGAATAGTTCGTGGCAATGCGATACACACGACTGAGTCCCATGGGGGATGAGATCATATGGAGGTATGATCAGGAGCTACTGGGAGCTCCACTTCGGTGAACAACATGACGGCAAGAAGGGCTATGGATTCAAGGAGTGAAGGCCATGGTACCGCAGAGGCGGGTCTTCCGTGCGTGCATCGAATTTTGCTTCGGATGAAAGCCTTGGTCATCAGCATATGGGGGCTGGGTTCCACCAAAGGAAAAGTTCGAATGCAACTACCAGTGATTTCCATGGAAGGAACTTGATCATGCAGAGGTATGATCGAAGCAGCTGGAGAGTTGGACTGCTCCAGAGCTCATATTCGCTTAAGGGAGCCCGACAAGTCAGGGGACAAGGTCGAGCAAGCGAACGTTGCTACCAAGGAAGCTAAGGAGAACAGAATTGGTGCAAACCCTACAATGTGATGGCAAAGGCCATGCATGGGAGTTACAGTCTGTCTTTCCATCGACCAAATGGACTGCTTGGAGAACACAGAGGTGTTGAAGCAGGGGGTCGAAAGGGGCGAGGAAGCGACGACGAGTCCAGAGGGACTTAGCTACCCAAAATCAAGCATCAATTAGAATGGAGGTGGACTCAGAGGTCAATTTTGTACCAAAGGTTTATTTCAAGTATACCGAATCAGTATAGCTATCCTTCCTCTGGCACAGCAACGCAGTCTCGATCGGTACCGAAATGCTACATAATTCTTTTATTCTTTTTTTGTTCCTTGTCTATGCATAACTCTATGTTATTCAATAGATCAATAGAAAATTACTCAAATTCCTTATAAGATTTCCATTATTGGATTCATAATAGAAAGTAAAGATCTTGGAAAAGCGTGAATCGATGGTTTCTAATAATTTATGAAGCATATTATAATATTCACACAATTCAATTATATGTATGCGAAATCTATAATTCTCTACTGATTGTGGTGAAAAAGGATACAGAGGTGAGGCGACGGATAGTAGGGCCATGGGCATGGCAGCGCCATGGTACCGCAGAGGCGGGACTTCCGTGCAAGTCATTGATCCCTTGCTCTCATGGAGGGAGAGCGCTTGGTCGTGAAAGGGGCCGAGGAGGTGGAGCATGCAGAGGCAATCTCCAAGTATCGAGACAAGGCTGAAGGGTAGAGGCCAAGAAACTTCGTAAGACCTGTCACGACCCGGGTCTGATGAGCTAACTGGCCAATAACTCCATTTTGGTCCTCAACGACGGACCAAAATGCTTAAGCGGGAAGTTACGTAGTACACTCATCAGGCCCTTATAAGCTAATCACACACATTCCCCACTTCCGATGTGGGACTAATGGGATATTACACTATCCCCAACTCAATTAGCTTGACGTCCTCGTCAAGGCCCGGTTTAACTCAGTGGTGGCTCCACACCGTGATGAGTTCTCTGACTCCATCCACGGGTAGCTCTTTCCTACTGCAGCCCTCTCACCCTGCACTAATGCTAGGTCGGCTCTGATACCTAATGTCACGACCCGGGTCTGATGAGCTAACTGGCCAATAACTCCATTTTGGTCCTCAACGACGGACCAAAATGCTTAAGCGGGAAGTTACGTAGTACACTCATCAGGCCCTTATAAGCTAATCACACACATTCCCCACTTCCGATGTGGGACTAATGGGATATTACACTATCCCCAACTCAATTAGCTTGACGTCCTCGTCAAGGCCCGACATATCCCAGATCGAACCCTAGCATAGTGCATGTGAGGTTTAACTCAGTGGTGGCTCCACACCGTGATGAGTTCTCTGACTCCATCCACGGGTAGCCCTTTCCTACTGCAGCCCTCTCACCCTGCACTAATGCTAGGTCGGCTCTGATACCAAATGTCACGACCCGGGTCTGATGAGCTAACTGGCCAATAACTCCATTTTGGTCCTCAACGACGGACCAAAATGCTTAAGCGGGAAGTTACGTAGTACACTCATCAGGCCCTTATAAGCTAATCACACACATTCCCCACTTCCGATGTGGGACTAATGGGATATTACAAGACCGGTGTCAACAAGTTTCTCATCAAGATAGCCGTAAGTGAAGGACTTCGGGTCATGCAAGAGTGCACGACCAAGGAACGAAGCAAGCAGTACGCGGTGCTGTACCTTTGCTACTCAGTGGAGTAGGCAGCAGAGTTGATGGAGAAGACGGTACAATCCCAGAGGCGACCTCATCTATCAGAGAATTACTCCAAGTTGGGGTAAAAACTTCCCGCATTCTAGAAGTTCGATGTCATTGAGAAGGTGAATCACAGTAGCTAACTCAACGCAAGGAGTGCAAACACTTCAAGTGCTTCAGATGTGTGAGCTAAGAGCAGGCGAAGGCCAGTAACCAGCTCGATGCATGAAGTACAACCTCGAGGAGGCGGGCGAAGTCAAGTAACCTTTGCCTTCTCAACTCTTAAGAGAATAGGCGAAACCGAGTACCCCAATTCTCTTATCTATCTAGCAGAGGAGCCCTGCACAAGTTCAAAGACCCTTCGAAGATAATGGAAGACAATAGTTGTCAAATCCTCACCGACGGTGATCAGTGCTACTGAGAGTAGATTGTCCGCTTCATTTCCCAACGAAATGCCAATCGAAAGCGGAAGTGATGCGAACCTACTTGGATGTGACAACTAACCAAAAGAAGAGTCAATGAGCAGATTTTGTGGAGGAAGGACCCAAAACTTCAGAAGTTTGCGAGGCGATGCTCGTTAAAGCTCCAACAAGCATCCACCCAGTGCAAGCAGCATGTGGAAATTTTGAGAGACTGGCGCAGTAAGGATGGTCTTTTCCTTCATTTGGTGGATCCGTAGGAATCAACGAGGATCAATACAACTCAGCCAACCCCACACCAGAGTCAGAGTCATTGGCGAGTTGAAGCAGCATGGCGGATCAAAGGTTCGACTACTCAGAAACAACAGCGGAGAGCAGCTGGGAGCCAGGAGGCGCATTGCAGCTGGAGCAGAAGATTGAAGACTCAGCAAAGGCGAAGAGTTGCAGTGTTCACAAAGGCTTCGACGAGGACGTCGAAGGGATAAGTGGGGGAGAATGTCACAGACAAACTTTGAAACAGGATGTTTGATGTAATGCTTATATTTGTCCGTGTCTGTTGGCATGTTCATGCCTTGTACAACGTGTAGAGGGGCAATCGAAGGCTTATAAGTCCCATTTTAGTTGGGTTAGTGGCCTCCTTAGGCTTGTAAATAAAGGTTGTGTCATGTGGACACGTGCGAGAGCTTTTCGGTCTGTAATGGACCATTTTACCCTTTGTTGTGCCACTGTTCAGGGCTTGTAAAGTCTGTTTGTAATTTGCATTGTCTATGAAGTGTTTTTCGGACATGTTTGCTTGTGGATCCCGATTGAGGCGTTCTCTTTAACCCGTTCTCTCTTTTGTTGGTCCTAAGGGACAATGGGAGGCTTCGAGGAGGCTGACCTTTGCGGACGGACGCGCGAGGGTGCCGCACGACTTAGGCAAAACCAGCTAAGTTCGTGTCAACCTGGTAGCATTAACTATCGACGGTACTACCACCCAAACCACCTGGGAGAGTGAGTCACTAGGCGATGCCACCGTCGGCCATGACTTCATGTGCTGAATAGGTCGTTCAACCAGCCCAGTTCAACCCTATTAAGGGCCCAATTGGTCGCTAACTGAGTTAGTGGGATTACATCTCAATCCTAACTCAACTTAAGGTCTAACTACGATAATTAAGACATTTAAATAAGCAATCTCTGTCCAGTATATCGATTGTTCTTTCGACGATCTTTCGGAGAACTTCTTGACGATCTTCCAGCGAACTTCCAGTCAACTCTCAGTGAACTCCCGATGAACTCTCAGTGTGCTCCCGACGAACTCTCGGCGAGCTCCCAATGAACTCTCAGCGAGCTTCCGACAAACTTCCATCACATCATCCGAATTTTCGACGTATCGTCAGATCTTTGACTCTGGCCTAATAAATGCTTTATGTCTTACTACTATCATAATTAATTCTGCTCACTTATCTTAACATATAGATTAGATCAAACATTTTACCAATTGATTTCATCAACAAAATTCGAGATTCAACATAATGGTCTTCCTTTAATAGGCGAAGACCAACCACCTCTTTACAATACTTTCTTCTTTTCACGGGTTTAGGAGATAACCTTTACAAGCCTTACACCTCTTCTTGGATGATTACAAAGCTAAAGAGAGGGAGGAGGAGGACTCTTCTCACTTTTGTAGCACTTTTAACACCCTAAAACTTAGAGTTTTTTCACACTTTGATTGCACATTGTTACCCTTTTATGCAGAAAAGAGTAGGGTATTTATAGGCCCCAATCCCAATGGCTTCAAAATTGGAGCAAAAAAGTGTCTCATCCTATATTTTCGAGGTACTGAGTAGTACCACCGCCCAGTCTGACGGTACCACCGCTTGATAGAGTCTCAGATACTAAGCTTTAGCGGTACCATCGCTTGGTAGGTAATAACTGTCGATGGTACCACTGCCTAGACCACCTAGGAGATCATTCCCTGAGCGGTTCCACTGCCCTAGTCTAGCAGTGCCACCGCTAGACAAGGTCCAGCAACCTGGTTGGGCCTTGAAACCATCCCAAACCAGTCCAATTACGGGCCCAATTGGCCCTTAACTGAGTTAGTGGGATTACCTCCCAAACCTAACCCTAATTATGTGCTGACCATGATTCTTAAGGCATCCACTAAGCAAATCAAATCTAGTTAGTTTAGGTTTCTTCTAGTGAGCTTCCGACGAAATTCCGACGATCTCTCGATAAAATTCCAATGGACTCCCGACAAGCTCCTGGACTACATGACGATCTTCTTGGCGAGTTCCATGAGCTTCTTTGGCAAGCTCCTAGACTTCTCAGTCAATTCCGGTAGAACTTTCGACGAATGTCCGGATTTCCGATGATCTCTCAAACTCCCAACGAAATCTCGATCTTGACTCTGGTACTTCGTTTTGCCTTATGCCTTGATCGCTATCGTAGTTAATCCTGCACACTTTTCTCCCTATATAGATTTGATCAAATAATTTACCAATTGATTTCATCATCAAAATCTGAGATTCAATACTTGAATCATCGTTACCTTTAAATCATAACTCTTGTGAAAAGGTCTCAAGATTTTACTCGCCAATTCAAGATTAGTATAGTTTTTTTCCAAGTGAAAGCGGATATATATGTCACCAATGGACCATTTAGCTTCATTTTAAATAACACAGCTATGAATTAAAAAATTATTTTTGGATTCATTTACTTTATTTGTTCCTTCATATATGACTTTAACTATATGTCATATCATGTGTGATGTCACATATAAAAACTCGATTAAACTTATTTTTATCTACATAAAAAAAAAGCATTCATAGCTTTAGCAATAAAAAAATAATTCTTTTCAAAATCATTTCATTCATCCATCGGTTTAATAGATTTTTGAAATTCAAGCTCGATAACATTCAATAAATCATAATTTAAAGAAAAAATAAAAATCTTCATTCTAATTTTTTAATAGGTGTAGTCTATCTCATTGAACATAAGAGGACATGTGATGGAATGACTATCTTGATTACGTAAAAAAGCTATTAGATCTTTCTTGGGTGTTAATCCAGCTAAGAGAAATTTATTCTAATACCAATTATTAGGATTTTAATGATAGGGGTGCATCAGTACTATAGCAAATTTTAACTAACTTTAAATTTTGATCAAGAAAAACACATAAAAAATATAATTAACTAAAAATTAAGTGCGAGTAAGAATTAAAAATTGATTTATAGTAGTTTGATCTTTCTAACATATGTCCACTCTCAATTCTCCTATCCTTGAGGCCATCGATTTTCACTAACAATCTTCCTTTCAAAGATTGAAGATCAACGACCCTTATTATAATATTTTTTTTCAGACTTTGGAAAGAATCTTCATACTCAATCTTTTATAAGAGAGCTCTCACCTCCTATCACTTAATATCATAACTAAATTCAAGAGGAAAGAAGAGACTCAATAGTGTATAAAGAAAGAACTATAATTTTTTTACAAATTTAGGATTGAATACACCATTATCCAAACCCGTGTGATAGATTTATAACCCTAAAAGGCTTTAAAAATGGAGTTAAAAATTTAAATTTTTAAGATTTCGATGTATGGGTACTACCATTGACTCTGGATTGTACTACCATTCTAATCTTTGAAACAAAGTCATAAATCTAGATTACAAGATTTATGGTACCGCTCGGACCCAGGAAACCCGGACAGGCGGTGGTACCACTGGCGGTGGTACCACCCAACACAGGTGGTGGTACCGTCCGGACCTAGGAAACCCACGATGAGATGTTTTTAGGCTCCAAGTTTGAATTAACTTGAGGCCTATAAATACCCCTCTCATCCCTGGTTAAGAGACACAAGTATAGAGAATTTAAAAGTGAGAAAATGCTACTGAAATCTCTTGAGAAATTCCCTCCTCCACTCTAAGCTTAGAATTCTATAAGAGAGGAGTGAGTGCTTGTAAGGGTTGTCTCCTAAACCCGATAAAAGGAAAAGAGGAGTGTAATGATCTTTGCCTATTAAAGGAAGATTGATAGTTGATGATGGTGGCCTCGACGGAAGAGGAATCGACAAAGTGGATGTAGGTCACGACGACCGAACCACTCTAAAATTTGGTTTGCATTTACTTCTTGCTATTTACCTTATTGTAAACTGAATTTCTCCTTCACTACGTTTCCATACAATTTCAAGTTAACATCTTTACGAAACTGGTTTTATCGAAACGAAACATTTTTGAAGACGTGATTTTACCGCTACACTAATTCACCCCCCCTCTTAGTGCCGCTCTTGATCCTAACAATTGGTATCAAAGCCTCGTTTTTCGCATTTGGTTTAACATCCAAGAGAAATGGCTCTTTTCGTCTTTCAAGAGGGTCACTCTCTCATTCGTCCTCCCTTTTTCAGTGGGATGAACTACTCATATTGGAAAACTCGAATGAGAGTTTTCTTGCTTTCTTTGGATTTGAATTTATGGAACATTATTAAAACTGATTTTTGAAAGTCTTCTCTTCTAATGAACCATTGGAATAATTTGGAGAAGAAGACATTTTCTTTAAATGCTAGAGCTATGAACGCTCTATTTTGTGCCTTAGACAAAAATGAGTTTAATCGGGTTTCTACTTGTGAAACGACTTTCGCAATATGGCACACTCTCGAAATCACACACGAAGGCACAAGTAGAGTAAAAGATTCTAAAGTCAATCTTTTAATGCATGATTTTAAACTATTTCATATGAAACCAAGCGAAACCATTGAAAACATGTACACCCATTTTCGGATGTCATCAATTGTTTAAAGGCACTTGGTAGAAGTTTGTCAGATTTTGAGCTTGTTAATAAGATTTTACGATCGCTTTCTGAAAATTGGGATTCTAAAGTAACGGTCATACAAGAGGCTAAAAACCTAAATAACCTTCCACTTGAAGAACTAATTGAGTCTTTAATGACCTACAAAATAAACAATGTGGCAAAAAGAGAACTCGAGAACAACCTTCCAAAGAACAGGAAGGATTTCAGACTTAGAATAATTGAAGACCACTCAAGCATAAGCTCAAGTGATGGTGAACATGAACTCCTCACCATGAAATTTAAAAGGTTCATGAAATAAGAGTCAAAGAAAAAAAATAAACTTAAAAAGAACGCAACTACTTTCTATGAACACAAGAAGAAAAAAGCCCTCTGGGACGAATCAAGCTCATCCGAAGATAAGAAGAAAATAGAAAAAAGCGAGGTGGCAAACTACGCCTTAACGGCTTTTGACGACGAGGTAAATGAAACTCCCTTAATTTATTTCAAAATTACATGATGCTTTTAAATAAGTTATTTTAATTTAGTTTAATTATTTTTCTTGAAAATTGTATGTTTAAATAATATAATGAAAATGCTAAAAAATTAGGATAATGCTTATCATTCTAGTAATTTTGAAAAGATCATGAAAATTGTATGTTTTATGATAAATGAATAAAATGTTAGATTTAAATCTAATGATCCTATGTATGTTTTTTCAAGAATAAATAATATGTATCTTGATAATTTTCGATTTTGATTGAAACCATGCTTGATGTCTTAATGAAAATATTAAGAAGTTTGATATCATGCTTCATGATGATGCATGGCTTTTGTATGGAAAACTAAGCATGAAAAGTTGATCCACCTAAAAAGAAAAATGTATTACTACAACAAACAAAATGATCTTGATCGAAAATGCTTTATGGAATCAATTTCGATGATGCATAATGATGTAATTATGTAATGAAAATATTGAATATTTTGAAACCATGTTTTGATGTCATGCATAATGATCATGCTTAATAAATTTTAAAATTATGTATGATGATTTTTAAGTAATTTATGGTTTATTGATCTTGATGGTTTTTATGACGAAATTTATTTTTCGATCCTAAACGATTGATGATATATATTTTTTCATTTGGCATAAAAAGGACAAAGATATGCTTGTATGAAACAAACTAAAAAGAGGAAAGTATTTTTCTTAAAAATTTTATTTTTCTTATCTTATCGATTTTTCATTAAGAGGCCAATAAAATTATGCCATTTTGAATCTCTTAAAAGAAATGTTGAGATTTTGATGATTTGAATTTAAATGAGTTTTATTAAAATCATGATCTTGGTTTATTGGAATTACTTGAGATTTTCTATATGAATCATAAGATTTCTTTTGCATGAATTGAAATATTTTTTCCTACTTTTCCTTTTGCGATTTACCAAAGAGAATATCTTTTTCAAAATTCATGACTTAAAATTTATTTGAATATCTTTTATTATTTGATCTCCTAAGATTTCTCTTTGAATATTTAAGAGGAGATTTGTCAAAATGAATTATGTCTTTTGGTATTCACATGATCTCATCCTTCATGATATGATTGTTTGGCTTTGTAAAATTCCTTGTATTTATGAAGTATATCTCATCACCAAGTTCTTCTTGATATTCTTTATATGATGATATGAATGCATGCAATAATATGATTTTTTTTATAATGTGAAAGTCAACAATTATCATTTTCTAAACTGATACCATATTGAATGATACTTTAAATTTGTCATGATGTGAAGATTGATACAAAAGGAAAAGAATCATAACATTGTATTCTTCCCTTCTATTTGACAATGACATAGGGGGAGCAAATTTTTCTAGCTTGCTAGCTTGCATCTTTCAATAAGAAGCAAAATGCTTGCTCATCTAAAAAAGATATAAAAATCTTGCCAACTTTCATGTGTAAAATTTACTAGCTCACAAATTGCAAGGAGAAAAACTATCTAGGAAGCAAAGTTGCTAGCTTAATCAAAAATTATGCATGCAATACTTATGATTTTATTATGATGATGTATTTGATGTATTGCATATCATGTATGAGAATCATAATTAAAATTGCATTGACTTGAATTAAATTTAAATTCAAGGTTTATCTCAATTATGACATATTGAAATAAGAATGACACTTTATTTTTGTCATAATTAAAAAATTGATGAATTGCACCATTGTTTTGTTATTCCTCTCTTTTTGCCAAAGACAAAGGGGGAGAAAGAATTTCTAGCGTGCACATCATGAAAAGAGGCAAACTTGTTAGCTTGTACAAGTTAAAAAGATGCAAAAATATGTTAGCTTGCTCATCTCAAAAGAGAAGCAAAGATTGCTAATTTGCATATTTCAAGAAGCAAAAGTTGCCTTCTTGAACATCCCAAACTTGATAGCTTGCATGTTCTAATATGATATAGTACTTGCTAAATTTTTTGCTAGCTTGCATGATGATAAAAATGTAGATTATGTTTATTATGCAATGAGTTGAACTTGTATATCTCAAACATTTGAAAGTTACACTTCTCCTTTTTGTTGATGATAAAGGGGGAGAAGTATGATCAGATTATACATGATGACGTGTTGTAAATATTCATGATGAAATTTGCAATGACTTGAATTCAGCTTGAATTCAATGTTCTATTAATATGGCATATTGATAGGCGGAGTTTGTTTAAACTCTAGGAGTTAAGGTTAACTCCGTCATCAATTGGTTGTCATCATAAAAAAGGGAGAGAATGTTGAATATCAAATTTTGATGATGAAACCAATTAATAGTATTTATGTTTTGATCTGTGTTTTGAGTGACACGGGATGCTTTGATCAGGATGAGACAATTAAAGTAGGAAGAATCGTGTTGGGCCGGAGGAAAAGATGTCAGAAGATTGGACGTCGGGCCGGAGAATCGGTCGACGTATCGACAGAAGGATTCGGGCCATGGATTCGGGCATCGAGCCAAGAAAAGTGGATATTGCACTAAGGATATCGGAGTTGCGGAGTCAACTGGCCGATTGGGCAATAGGCAGCAAGAGAGGATGATACGCCGAAGAATCGGACGAAGCGTCGAGAGACCAATGACATGCCAGACAACATGATTAATGCTTAGTATTAATTGTCTAGATAGAAGTATGTTTTACATGTGTAGGATTAACTATGATAGCAAGGCATGAAGCAAAATGAAGTCCCGGAGTCAAGCACGTGATTTCGTTGGGAGTTCGAGAGTTCATCAGAAGTCCGAACGTTCGTCAGATATTCTACAGGAACCAACCGAGAAGTCTCGGAGCTTGCCAGAGAAGCTCATCGGAACTCGCCAAGAAGATCGTCGTGAAATCCAGGAGCTTGCCGGGAGTTCACTGGAACATTGCCGAGAGATCGTCGGAAGTTCGCCAGAAGATCGCCGAAAGAAACTAGACTTATGGACTTGTTTAGCTTAAAATATGTCTTAAAAATTGTAGTTATCATGTAATTGGGTTTGGATTTAGGCCAACCTAATTAGGGGCCAATTGGGCCCATGTAAGGACTGTGTTGGGTCCAATGAAAGACCCAAATAGTGACCCATGAGGTGACACCATCGTGGCACAGTCTCGGAGACTATGTCAGGCGGTGGTACCACCCAGACACAGCCTCTGAGAGGCTACAGGCATTGGTACCGCCAGTCTGGACAGTGGTACCGCCCAGTGTTAGGTGGTGGTACCACCCAGTGTAGTGTTAGTGTCAGACTAACACTGGAGGTGGTACCACCCGGACCTAGGAAACCCGAGATAAGATATTTTTAGGCTCCAAGTTTGAATCAACTTGAGGCTTATAAATACCCCTCTCATCCCTGGTTAAGAGACATAAGCACAGAGAATTTAAAAGTGAGAAAACGCTGTTATAATCTCTTGAGAAATTCCCTCCTCCACTCTAAGTTTAGAATTCTGTAAGAGAGGAGTGAGTGCTTGTAAAGGTTGTCTCATAAACCCGATAAAAGGAGAAGAGGGGTATAAGAAGGAGGTTGATCTTCGCCTATTAAAGGAAGATCGATAGTGGATGCCGGTGGCCTCGATAAAAGAGGAATCAGCGAAGTGGATGTAGGTCACGACGACCGAACCACTCTAAAATCTGGTTTGCATTTACTTCTTGCTATTTACCTTATTGCAAACTAAATTCCTCCTTCACTACGTTTCCGTACAATTTCAAGTTAACATCTTTACGAAATTGGTTTTATCGAAACGAAATGTTTTTGAAGACGTGATTTTACCGCTGCACTAATTCACCCCCCCCCCCCCCCTCTTAGTGCCGCTCTTGATCCTAACACTTCTTTGGTAAGCTCCTGGACTTCTCGATCAATTCCGGTAGAACTTCCGACGAACTCTCGAACTCCCAACGAAATCTCATTCTTGACTCCGCAACTTTATTTTGCTTTATACCTTGATCACTATTATAGTTAATCTTGCATAAATGAAACCTACTTCGATCTAGATAATTATTACTAAGCTAATCAAATGTTGTCCTAGCATGTCATTGGTTCATCGACGCTTCATCTGATTCTTCGGTGTATCGTCTTCTCTTCCGGCCTATTACCTAATCAGCCAGTTGACCTCCGCAATTCTGATTTTCTTAGTGCAATATCCTCTCTTCTTTGCTCGATGCTCGAACTTGTGGCCCGAAGCCTTCTGTCGATACATTGACCGATCCTCTAACTCAACGTCCAATCTTCTTACATGTTTTTCTCTGGCCCAACATGATTCTTCCTGCTTTAATTGTCTCTCCCTGATCAAAGCATCCTGCATTACTCAAAATGTAGATCAAATCATAAACACTATCAATTGGCTTCATCATCAAAATCCGAGATTTAACAATCTCCCCCTTTTTTATGATGACAACCAATTGATGATGGAGTTAACTTTTAACTCCCCCTATCAATATGCCATATTGATAAAACTCTTGGATTTAAAAATCCAAGCAATATGTCATGATAAAATCATGTATAACATCATACTGTTAGGAACGAGTTGGCACTAAGAAGGGGGGGGGGGGGGGTTGTGAATTAGTGCAGCGATAAAATCACGTCGGTTTTGAAAATTTCTTTCATTTTGTACGGTAAAACTAATTTCAGAAACTTGCTCAACTTGAAAGCATATTCATAAACATATTGAAAGTAGTAAGCAAGTAAGGAGGTTTGCAGTAATTTAAATTGCACAAAAGAAAAGGCAAACCAGATTGTTATAGTGGTTCGGTCGTTGTGACCTACATCCACTCCGCCGATTCTTCTTCCGTCAAGGCCACCGACATCAACTATCGATCTTCCTTTAATAGGCGAAGATCAACCTCCTTCTTGCACCCCTCTTCTCCTTTTCATAGGTTTAGGAGACAACCTTTACAAGCACATACTCCTCTTTAAACAGAATTCTAAGTTCAAGCTAGAGGAGGGGATTTCTCAAGATATTTCTACATCGTTTTCTCACTTTTAAACTCTCTGTGCTTGTTTAAGTTAACCAAGGATGAGAGGGGTATTTATAGGCTTCAAGTTAATTCAAACTCGAGACCTAGAAAGGTCTCATCCCAGGTTTCCTAGGTACTAGTGGTACCACCATCATTCCTGGGTGGTACTACCATCGCAGGATCTGACTCTAGGCGGTACCATCGTCGAACAAGGGTAGTACCACTACTAACAGCATTACTGCTAGCAGTACCACTACCTAGCTTGGGTGGTACCACCGCCCAGATTTCCTAGGGTGTTGTTCCCTAAGCAATGCCAACATCGGCCAGGGCTTCAGCACCTTGGTTGGGCCTTGAATCCGGCCCGAACCAGCCCAAGTTCGGGCCCAATTGGCCCCTAACAAAGTTGATGGGATTACCTTCTAATCCTAACTCTAATTATGTACTAACTATAATTCTTAAGACATATTCTAAGCAAGATAAGTTTGATTTCTTTTGGCGAGCTTCCGACGATCTTCTAGCGAACTTCCGACGATCTCTCGGCAATGTTCTGATGGACTCCCGATAAACTCCTGGACTTCACGACGATCTTCTTGGTAAGTTTTGACGAGCTTCTTTGGTAAGCTTCTGGACTTCTTGGTTGGTTCCAGTAGAACTTCTGACGAACTCTTGAACTCCCAATGAAATCACGTTTTTTACTACGGGACTTCATTTTGCTTTATGCCTTGCTATCATAGTTAATCCTATACACATAAAAACATACTTCGATCTAAACAATTATTACTAAGCATGAATCATGTCGTCCGGCATGTCATTGGTCCATCGACTCTTCGTTTGATTCTTCGGCGCAACGTTCGATCTTGCGGCCTATTGCCCAATCGACCGGTTGATCTCCACAACTCTGATATCCTTAGCACAATATCCGCTCTTCTTGGCCTGATGCCTGAATCCATAGCCCGAAGCCTTCTGTCGATATGTCGACCGATCCTCCAACTCGACATCCAATCTTCTAACACTTTTTCCTCCGGCCCAACATGATTTTTTCTACTTTAATTGTCTCTCCCTGATCGATGCATATTGTGTCACTCAAAATGCAGATTAAATCGTAAACACTTATCAATTAGTTTCATCATCAAAATATGAAATTCAACAATCTCTCCCTTTTGATAATGACAAACAATTGATGACGGAGTTAACCTTAACTCCCCCTATCAATATGTCATATTGATAGAATCTTGAATTCAAGCTGAATTCAAGTCATTACAAATTTCATCATAAATATTTGCAACACATCATTATGCATAACATGATAAAACTTCCCCCCCTTTGTCATCAACAAAAAGGAGAAGTGTAACTTTCAAGTGTTTGGATATAATGTCAAATCATCGTATACTAAACATAATCTTCAATTTTATCATCATGCAAGCTAGCAATAATTTTACAACATTTTAAAACTTACAAGCTAGCAATTTTGAGATATTCAAGAAAGCAACTCTTGCTTCTTGAAATATAAGTTTTGCTAGATATGCAAGTTAACATTTTTTGCTTCTTGAGATAGACAAGATAGCACTTCTTAGTAATGTTGAATCTTGTATTTTGATGATGAAACTACTTGATATATATTTATGATTTAATCTACGTTTTGAGTGGAGGATGATTCGATCAGGATGAGACAATTAAAGCAGGAAAATCATGTTGTGCTAGAGGAACATGTCAGAAGATTGGACGTCGGGCAGGTGGATCGGTCGACGTATCGACAGAAGGCTTCAGGCCATGGACTCGGGTATCGGGCCAAGAAGAGCGGGTATTGTGCCAAGGATATCGGAGTTGTGGAGCCAATTGGCCGATTGGGCAATAGGCTGCAGGAGAGGACGATGCGCCGAAGAATCGGACGAAGCGTCGAGGGACCAATGACATGCCGGACAACTTGGTTAATTGCTTAGGATTAATTGTCTCGATCGAAGTTTTGTTTTAAGTGTGCAGGATTAACTACGATGGAAGAAAGACATGTAGCAGGAGTTGCGCCGGAATCAAGACAATGATCACGTTGGGAGTTCGAGAGTTCGACGAAAGTTCGGACAATCGTCGGAGGTTCTACGGGAACAAATCCGAGAAGTCCATGAGCTTGCCAAAGAAGCATGTTAGAACTCGCCAAGTGGATCGTCGTAAGTCCAGGAGTTTGCCGGAAGTCCGCAGGAGCATCACCGAGGGTTCATCGGATGATCGACGGAAGTTCGCCGGAAGCTCGCTGGAAGAAGCGATTGACGCACCGGAGCAAGTTACAGTAAATGTCTTAGGAAATATCGTAGTTAGCACAATGATTAAGTTGGCAATGGGAGGTGATCCCATTAACTTAATCTTGGGGCAATTGGGCTCTTGAAAAACCCAAATTGGGCCGAATGGATCAACCCATTCAGACCCTGATTTCTATCAGGCGGTGGCACCACCTGGGCTTAGTCTCCGAGCGAGACTGGGCGCTGCAACCACCCCAGTCAAGCGGTGGCACCGCCTGGGCTCAGTCTCCAAGCGAGACTGGGCGGTGCAACCGCCCCAACCAAGAGGTGGCACCGCTTGGGCTCAGTCTCCGAGCTCTAGCTGAGCGGTGCAACCGCCAGATCCCGAAATTCCGAGAATTGATACTTTTGAGCTCCAAATTCAAACTGGGTTGGGGCCTATAAATACCCCACCCTTTTAACACTGAAAGCACACCCAAAAACTACCGAAATTCTGATTTTACTTTATGATTTTAAGAACTCAAAAGTGTTGTATGAGTTAAAAGCTCTTCTTCCTCTTTTCTTCCAAGTTTTAATCTGTTAAGAGAGGAAAGAAAAGTCTATAAGGGTTGTCTCCTAAGCCCATCAAAAGGAGTGAAACTGTAAAAGGGTGGTTGGCCTTCGCCTATTGAAGGAAGGCCTCTAGTTGACGTCGGTGACCTCGTCGGTGGAGGAAGCCAAAAGTGGAGTAGGTCAAGATTGACCAAACCACTCTAAATCTCGGTTTGCATTTACTTTGAGCATCTTATCTTTACTGCAAACCTTCTCAAAAGCTTACTGCCTTCTGCGCATATACGATCATGTTTCAAGCTCTGCATTTTCCGAATCGACGTTTAGACGTAAATCGTTTTTATCATACGAACATCATATTTCAGTTTGCGTTTACGTTCTGATTTCTATCATAACTACAAACTATCTTTATATCTTTGCTTTAACTATATCTTACTTGGTTACAAGTTAAAGTGATTTACGAATCGAATTTTCTATCGAAATCGCTCTTATCGTACGAACACGATTTTAATCGTCAAAAGTTTTCTGTTGCACTAATTCACCCCCCCCCCCCCTCTTAGTGCTCTTCATCCTAACAATTGGTATTAGAGCCCAGTATTTCTCATTTCAGATTTACACCCGAGAGAAATGGCTCTTCATGGCTTTCAAGAGGGCTTATCGGTTGTTCGTCCACCGTTGTTTAACGGATTAGACTACACTTATTGGAAAACTCGAATGAGAGTTTTCTTGATTTCTATGAATTTGGATTTATGAAATATCATTGAAAACTGTTTTTAACTTCCCTCTAAACCGATGAACGAATGGTCGGATTTGGAGAAGAAGTATTTTTCTTTAAACGCAAAGGGTATGAATGCCTTATTTTGCGCTTTGGACAAAAATGAGTTCAAATCGGATTTCTACGTGCGAAACGGCTTTTGACATTTGGCGAACACTTGAAATCACGCACGAGGGAACTAGTAGAGTCAAAGACTCGAAAGTTAACATTTTATTGCATGATTTTGAGCTTTTTCAAATGCAACCAAGCGAGACTATAGGCGATATGTACACCCGTTTCACGAATGTTGTCAATAGTTTAAGAGCTCTTGGAAAATATTTTTCGGATTTTGAACTCGTAAACAAGATTTTGCGTTCTCTTTCTAAGAAGTGGGATTCCAAAGTAACTGCAATACAAGAAGCTAAAAACCTAAACAACTTACCACTTGAAGAACTAATTGGTTCGTTGATGACATATGAAATGGTGCACAATGCACATGATGAACATGATGAACAAAATCATCTTCCAAAGAACAGGAAGGATTTGGAACTCCGGACAAATGAATACCACTTGAGCGATGACTCAAGTGATGAGGACAATGATGAGCTTGAACTTCGAACACTAAATCTTAATAAGTTTATTAAACAAAAATCTAAAATAGACAATGAACTTGAACGAAGGAAGAGGCCAAAGAAGAGGAAGGCAACCAAGGATGAATCAAGAACTTCCAAAGGTGAATCGGCAAATTAGGCTTTGACGGGCTTCGACTACAAGGTAAGTAACTCAACTCTCTTGAATTATTTTGAAATTACTTGAAGTTTTTCATGAGTGCTAAATTTAGATAGTAGGAATAAGAAATAAAAAATTATTTTTCAAAAATTATATCATGCTTTTCTTTTTAGCATCTTTGAAGGACTAAAAATTTGATCATGAAAAGTATATTGCTAAGGTTTCATGCATGTTATGTTTTGAAATATTGAATGATGTATGCAACATTATGGATGATAGTTATATGATATGTGTGTTAGGAACCTTTTTCTAAGCTTTTGAATAATGTTTATTGAGTCTGTTTAGTCCAGTTGTTTATTGAGTCGGTTTGGTTCAGTTAGAGTTAAGTAGAGGTTTATTTAATATTTATTTATTATTAGAGTTCAAGTCCTGATGGACTCTGGGTAGAACTCTATAAATAGGGATGTAACTACTTCTTTTCGGTAATCTATGAAAAATACTATTCTGTCTTTGGACAAACCCTAGGAGGCTGATCCCCTCGAAGTGATCAAGGAGGGCCGATCCCCTCGAAGCGATCAAGGAGGCCGATCCCCTCGAAGCGATCATTATCATCCCCATTTCTCCCCTTTCTTCCATGATAAGACTTTAGGGTCTTATCATTTGGTATCAGAGCCTACGATAAGACTTTAGGGTCTTATCAATGTGATAATGCTCAAGATTAATCCATGCATGTGTATTTTGATGATTTTATGTCATGCATGAGCTTTTGAAGTAAATGTTGATTTGAAACTCTCAAGATTATCATTTGGTATTAGAGTCTACGATAAGACTTTAGGGTCTTATCATTTGGTATCAGAGCCTACGATAAGACCTTTAGGGTCTTATCATTTGGTATCAGAGACTATACGATAAGACTTTAGGGTCTTATCAATTGGTATCAGAGCGACGATAAGACTTTAGGGTCTTATCATTTGGTATCAGAGCAGCGATCCTCGGCGTTCTCGCTGTAGTTCGTCATCTCAAAAGAAACAAAAAAAAATATTGTGAGTGTGAAGCCAGCAGCCACACACGATGTTCCTTCTCAACCAAGAAGGAACATTTGCTTCCCGGTGCCGACCACCCCTGCTTCCCTTCCCCTCCACCGCCGGCGCTGCTTCCTAGTCGGCGACCACCGCCGTCGCTGCTCGCGGGCCAGCGCCCACCGCTGCCGCTGTGCCCCGGCCAGCAACCTTCTCACCTCGCCTCCTCGCTGCCTGCATCTCGCTCGAGCGAGAAGGGCCGCGGCCGCCATTTCCTAGCCAGCGGACCACCCATCGCCGCTTCTACCATCGGCGACGCTGCCCTAGCCGTACCGCCATCGCTGCCTTCCCATGGTTGCAGCTTCGGCCGTGCGATCTGTCAAAATCGCTATTTCTGTGGTGTGATAGAAACAGAGCAGGCCGCCGGTCCCTCTACTGCCGTAGGCGCCGGTTGCCTCTACCGTCGCCGTTGTTTCTCGACCACTTTAACGCCACGCCTCTCCTTCGTTGCCGAGCCACCACCGCTTCCAGCCACCGTACGACGACCGCCGTACGCCTCCCCGGCAGCCGATCCCCCTTGCTCTGCATCTTTTGTAACTGAAATAGGGCAATCACAGGCAACTCACATCTGCTGCCCTTATTTCTAGCCGCCGCCAGCAGCTCGAGCGTCGTCGCCTTCCGGCCGCTGCTCCCCCGTGCGACGACCGTCGCTCACCTCCCAACCGCTGCTCCCCCTTGCTCTGCATCCATGGTGACCGAAACAGGGTAGTTACCACCGTCGCAGTCGCGGGTCCCCTTGCTGCCGCAGTCGCGGATCCCATTGCTACTGCGAACGCCGGTTGCCACCACTGTCACCACTGTTGCCCAGCCAGCGACGACGCCGCTCGCCGCCCAGCCTGCCATGACCCTCATTGCCTCCTTCTCCACCGCCGTCGCTACGCTCCGGCCAGCAACGACTGCTGCTGCCAGCCACCGCAGCCTTCACCTCAACCCCCTCGATATGCACCGTTGCTGCAGCCCCCTTGCTCTACGTCGTTGCCGTAGCTGCCGGTTGCCACCACTGCAGCCTTAACCCCGGTCGCTTCAATGACACCGTTGTGTCCTCAACCGCACGTGATCCATCGACGTCAGCAATTCCTTCGTAGTGCGGTAGAGACAGAGCAACGCTGCCTTCCATCCGCACCGTCGCAACCACCGGAGTGACAGGCCCTTGGCGACGCTGCCCCCAGCTGTAGCCACATCAACGCAGTCGCCTTCCAACCTCGGCGCTCGCACCCCACGCCTCGATAGAAATAGGGCAACTACTCTTCCTCCAACGCAGCGACCGCAGCACTACCCTTGGCGTCCACCTCCTCGGTAACTTTGCATCTACAGTGTTGATGCCCTTGTCCGACACCAAAAACAGGAGTTGAGATTACATATTTGCAGTCTTACGCAATGGCCACCGATAACTTAGTGAAAGCACAAATGGAAGCATTGGAAATTAGAATTGAGAACCGGTTACAAGAAGTACTACGTTGCACAGATGGGGGCTCAAGTTCAACAAGGTGGGGGCTCAAGTTCTACGTTGCACAGATCTGAAGATACAGGAAAAGGGCCCCAAGATTATGACACAAATTACTCACACATGAAGATGGAATTTCCGAGATGGAAAGATGGAGATCCGACCAATTGGATCTCTAAGGCAGAAAATGTTTTCTGTTTTCACAGAACCCCAGAAGAATCCAAGGTAGAAGTGGCCTCAATCCAACTCGAGGGAGATGCACTCTAGTGGTACGATTGGTATGAAACTTTTCACGGAATTCCTTCGTGGGAGCAGTTCAAAAGAGGGCTTCTTGTTCGCTTTGGCCCATCCGAATATGAGAATGTTGATTGCTAGCTCGCCAAAATTCATCAAACTTCTACAGTGTTAGAATATCAGAGTAAGTTTGAAAGATTATCAAATCAAGCTAGAGATTGGTCGAACCAACAACTTCTGGATACATTTATTGAAGGGCTTATTCCAGAGATCCGGTGTGAAGTTAAGGCTCGTCAACCCCGTATTATGATAGCTGTGATCTCATTTGCAAATCTACATGAGAAAAAAATTTGCAAGGAAAGATCAGCAAGGGGTTTGTATTATGATGAAAAATGGAGTATGGAGCATCGATGTAAACAAGGGCAACTTCTGATGATTGAACCAATTGGAGAGGAACCGAAAGCTAAGAATGTGGACTCCGATCATGAAGGTATAAATTCTAATGAAGATGTTGGACCTACCATATATACAATGCATGCATTAGCCGACTACTCTAACCCGCAAACTATGGAAGTTGGCGAAACTATGGAACATCAGCTTGTTATAGTTTTGATTGATACTGGTAGTACTAATAATTTTATGGACAGTGAGACTATTGACCGATTGGCCCACCACATTGAAGACTATGACAGATTCGAAGTAAAGATCATTGATGGACGGATTTTCACTTGTGATAGCAAAGGTTCAAAGATAAAATTGATTATACAGGGCCAAAAGTTTCATGCAACGATTGCTACATTGAAAGACCGATTTGTTGCTTACACTATCAAAAAGTGGAGATCATACTTACTTGATCAACGGGTTGTGATGCGTTGCAGATAGTCTATGGCTAAAGTGCTGAAAGAGAAGCTCCCAGAGATTGATGCTGCTCAGCCTTGAGGACAAGGCTGATTTGAAGAGGGAGGAACTGTTAAAAACCTTTTTCTAAGTTTTTGAATAATGTTTATTGAGTCTGTTTAGTCCAATTGTTTATTGAGTCGGTTTGATTCAGTTAGAGCCAAGTAGATATTTATTTAATATTTATTTATTATTAGAGTTCAAGTCCTGATGGACTCTGGGTAGAACTCTATAAATAGGGATGTAACTACTTCTTTTCGGTAATCTATGAAAAATACTATTCTGTCTTTGGACAAACCCTATGAGGCTGATCCCCTCGAAGTGATCAAGGAGGGTCGATCCCCTCGAAGCGATCAAGGAGGTCGATCCCCTCGAAGCGATCATTATCATCCCCATTTCTCCCCTTTCTTCCACGATAAGACTTTAGGGTCTTATCATTTGGTATCAGAGCCTACGATAAGACTTTAGGGTCTTATCAATGTGATAATGCTCAAGATTAATCCTTGCATGTGTATTTTGATGATTTTATGTCATGCATGAGCTTTTGAAGTAAATGTTGATTTGAAACTCTCATTTTGGATTAACATGTTTTTGGTTTAATCATTTTTATGACATATTAAGATGACATAGTGCATGTACATCTATATATGAATTTCTTGATAGTCTTTTGATGATAGATGTGATATCATGATGTTTTATTTTTGATGTGTTTGGTCTTGACGGCTTTATGACAAAACTTATGTTTTGATTTTAAATGATGATACATGTTTTCACAAAAAGACTTGAACACCCTCACATGAAATCAATTGTATGAAATGGAAATGGATTTTATATCCTATTGAGATTAATGAATTTATTTTACCAATCTTGTAAATCTCATGAAAATAAACATGATGAATATTTTGAAAATAAATGAGTGTATCATGCATTTGGTCTTAATGATTTCTCTTGAACATACTTTTTGAAATCATACTTAGATAATGAATATCAAGATATTAAAAGGATGTTATCATGGAATCATGCTTGATAATTTATTTTACGAAATTTACCTTTCTATCTTGAATGTTGACATTTTTTAAAAAGCAAAGGCATGCTCATAAGAAGCAAATCACATGAATAGAAATTTATAAAATTGAAATGTAATCCTCTATCTTATTGATTTTTCAATAAATCTATGCTTGTCATATATGAATTTATTGAATGTAATTTTGAGGATGATTTCAGATTTGACAAATGCTTGATTCATATTTACAACATAAGATACATTTTAAATATGAATCATGCTAAATGCTTCAATCATTTTCTATCTCTAGTGTTCTCTATTTTGATGAAATAGTAATAACGTTATTCATGTTATGAATCTCAAAAATGATAATTTGATTATGATTTTTTTTATGAATTAACTTGAATGAAATTTTGTTTTAACCGAATCATGAACTTTCCCTTGACTTCCTGACTTAAGAATTTTGAAGAAACATGATGATTACTTGATATTTGATACTTGAAATTTCTTGTGAAATGTGATCTTATTGAGATTTCTTATGCATGAAACAAATTGTTCTCCTTGCTATTTATTACCAAATGAATCATGATATCATTGCTATTATATCTCCTATGATTAATGTGTAGAGAAAGAATTTATAAATCATAATATAATGAGATTTCTTATGCAAAAATAAAGTGCTTTTATGATTCTTTGCTAAAGAAAATAATTATTAAAATCATGATCTTGATAATTATAACATAAAGTTCTTTATAAATCAAAATCGTTCATTATGCTCCCTATATTTATCAAAAAAGAATTCTTCAAATGAAGTGTAACTTGTCTTTTGATTTCTCAGAATTCAATGAAGTGTCATATTGATATCACGATCAGGAATATTTTAAAATGTGATCTTGATAAGAATGTTTCAAGTTGCTCTTTGTGCTATATCTTTTCAAATGAATCATGAGCCTTGATATCATATATTTCATAATATAGAAATAACAAGATTTCTTTGCCTTGTATGTCTTGTGGGATGATTGTACATCAATTTGCTTTATTATGAATTATATGAATCCTGATCGTGAACTTGTTAAGAAGAATTTTAATGAACCATGAATCATATCTTTGGTATTCACGAATTGATCCTCCTTGATATCTTTCATTGATATGATAAATTATCATCTCATGATATATAGCATAATTATATCATGCTTTGCGATTGTATCATGTGATCTTTGCTGAATTTTCATATTGATATTCTTCATGACATGATTTCTTTGCATTGTTGTCTTGTATGCTTCATGTGATAATATGAATACATGAAACACTTATGATATATTTTTTTATACAATTCCGTGTATTTATAAAATATTTATCTCATCACCCAATAACTCTTCTTGATATTTCTTATGAGATGAAATGAAATAATGCATGAAATACAAATGAGAAGTTAATGCTCATGCATGATAGGATGTAATGAATTTTAACATTTAGATACCATCATTTGAATAGCTATGATCATGTGGTCAAAATGATATATCATGAATGCTTGAATATCATATTTGATATGCTCATAATGATGATTGATTTTTCGGTATCGTGCATGAAAAATAAGGTTTTTGAAATTGTATATATTTTAATTTGAATATATAATGATGCACAAATAAAATTGATACTTACCTTTGTCATAATCTGAAAATTGAAAAAAAAAGGTCTTCCCTTCTTTTTGACAATGACAAAGGGGGAGCAAGAATTTCTAGCGTGGACATCATGAAAAGAGGCAAACTAGCTAGCTTACACAATTCAAGATGAAAGCAAAAATTACACTGCTCTAAAGAGAAGATGCAAATGTAATACTTGTCAAATTGTTTGCCTGCCTCATGTAAAACATTATCTCTTCCTAGTTTGGCATTTTGCTAGCTTGCACTTTGCATAGAAAGCAAAAATGACACTTCTCAAAAGAGAAGAAATAGCTTGTTATCTTGAACATCACAAGCTTGCCAAATAAAAATTGCTAGCTTGTAGTATAAAGAGAAGCAAATAGTTGCTATCTCAAGAAAATTAAACATGCTAAACTTACACCTTGCAATGGAAGCAAAATTGTGAGCTCAAACATTGCAAAGGAAGCAAAAATTTGCTAGCTTGTAACTTGCATATTTCAAGAAGCAAGAGTTGCCTTCTTGAACATCTCTAAATTGCTAGCCTGCAAATTCTAAGATGTTGTAACATTGCTAGCTTGCATGTTCTAAAAGTGCTATCTTGTATGATGTAAAACTTGCATATCTAAAACTTGATAGCTTGAATGTTCTAAGCATGATGTAACATTTGCCTGCCTCATGTAAAACATTACCTTTGTCATAATCTGAAAATTGAAAAAAAAGGGTCTTCCCTTTTTTTTTACAATGACAAAGGGGGAGCAAGAATTTCTAGCATGGACATCATGAAAAGAGGCAAACTAGCTAGCTTACACAATTCAAAATGAAAGCAAAAATTACACTCCTCTAAAGAGAAGATGCAAATGTAACACTTGCCAAATTGTTTGCCGGCCTCATGTAAAACATTATCTCTTGCTTGCTTGGCATTTTGCTAGCTTGCACTTTGCAAAGAAACCAAAAATGACACTTCTCAAAAGAGAATTAAGAGTTTGTTATCTTGAACATCACAAGCTTGCCAAATAAAAATTGCTAGCTTGTAGTATAAAGAGAAGCAAATAGTTGCTATCTCAAGAAAATTAAACATGCTAAACTTACACCTTGCAATGGAAGCAAAATTGTGAGCTCAAACATTGCAAAGGAAGCAAAAATTTGCTAGCTTGCAACTTGCATATTTCAAGAAGCAAGAGTTGCTTTCTTGAACATCTCTAAATTGCTAGCTTGCAAGTTCTAAAATGTTGTAACATTGCTAGCTTGCAAGTTCTAAAAGTGCTATCTTGTATGCTGTAAAACTTGCATATCTAAAACTTAATAGCTTGAATGTTCTAAGCATGATTTACATTTGCCTGCCTCATGTAAAACATTACCTTTGTCATAATCTGAAAATTGAAAAAAAAGGGTCTTCCCTTCTTTTTGACAATGACAAAGGGGGAGCAAGAATTTCTAGCATGGACATCAAGAAAAGAGGCAAACTAGCTAGCTTACACAATTCAAGATGAAAGCAAAAATTACACTCCTCTAAAGAGAAGATGCAAATGTAACACTTGTCAAATTGTTTGCTTGCCTCGTGTAAAACATTATCTCTTGCTAGTTCGACATTTTGCTAGCTTGCACTTTGCAAAGAAAGCAAATATGAAACTTCTCAAAAGATAAGAAAGAGCTTGTTATCTTGAACATCACAAGCTTGCAAAATAAAAATTGCTAGCTTGTAGTATAAAGAGAAGCAAATAGTTGCTATCTCATGAAAATTAAACATGCTAAACTTACACCTTGCAATGGAAGCAAAATTGCGAGCTCAAACATTGCAAAGGAAGCAAAAAATTGCTAGCTTGCAACTTACATATTTCAAGAAGCAAGAGTTGCCTTCTTGAACATCTCTAAATTGCTAGCTTGCAAGTTCTAAAATGTTGTAACATTGCTAGCTTGCATGTTCTAAAAGTGCTATCTTGTATGCTGTAAAACTTACATATCTAAAACTTGATAGCTTGAATGTTCTAAGCATGATGTAATATTTGCTTGCCTCATGTAAAACATTACCTTTGTCATAATCTGAAAATTGATAAAAAAAAAAGGGTCTTCCCTTCTTTTTGACAATGACAAAGGGGGAGCAAGAATTTCTAGCGTGGACATCATGGAAAGAGGTAAACTAGCTAGCTTACACAATTCAAGATTAAAGCAAAAATTACACTCCTCTAAAGAGAAGATGCAAATGTAACACTTGCCAAATTGTTTTCCTGCCTCATGTAAAACATTATCTCTTGCTAGTTTGGCATTTTGCTAGCTTGCACTTTGCAAAGAAAGCAAACATGACACTTCTCAAAAGAGAAGAAAGAGCTTGTTATCTTGAACATCACAAGCTTGCCAAATAAAAATTGCTAGCTTGTAGTATAAAGAGAAGCAAATAGTTGCTATCTCAAGTAAATTAAACATGCTAAACTTATACCTTGCAATGGAAGCAAAATTGCGAGCTCAAACATTGCAAAGGAAGCAAAAATTTGCTAGCTTGCAACTTGCATATTTCAAGAAGCAAGAGGTACCTTCTTGAACATCTCTAAATTGCTAGCTTGCAAGTTCTAAAATGTTGTAACATTGCTAGCTTGCATGTTCTAAAAGTGCTCTCTTGTATGCTGTAAAACTTGCATATTTAAAACTTGATAGCTTGAATGTTCTAAGCATGATGTAACATTTGCCTGCCTCATGTAAAACATTACCTTTGTCATAATCTGAAAATTGAAAAAAAAGGGTCTTCCCTTCTTTTTGACAATGACAAAGGGGGAGCAAGAATTTCTAGCGTGGACATCATGAAAAGAGGCAAACTAGCTAGCTTACACAATTCAAGATGAAAGCAAAAATTACACTCCTCTAAAGAGAAGATGCAAATGTAACACTTGCCATATTGTTTGCCTGCCTCATGTAAAACATTATCTCTTGCTAGTTTGGCATTTTGCTAGCTTGCACTTTGCAAAGAAAGAAAAAAATGACACGTCTCAAAAGAGAAGAAAGAGCTTGTCATCTTGAACATCACAAGCTTTCCAAATAAAAATTGCTAGCTTGTAGTATAAAGAGAAGCAAATAGTTGCTATCTCAAGAAAATTAAACATGTTAAACTTACACCTTGCAATGGAAGCAAAATTGCGAGCTCAAACATTGCAAAGGAAGCAAAAATTTGCTAGCTTGCAACTTGCATATTTCAAGAAGCAAGAGTTGCCTTCTTGAACATCTCTAAATTGCTAGCTTGCAAGTTCTAAAATGTTGTAACATTGCTAGCTTGCATGTTCTAAAAGTGTTATCTTGTATGCTGTAAAACTTGCATATCTAAAACTTGATAGCTTGAATGTTCTAAGCATGATGTAACATTTGCTGAATGGTCTGGCTTCAAAACTACATGATGATAAAACTTGATATTATATTTTTAATGCAATAAGTTAAACTAATATTCCAAACACAAGAATAGTTGGACTTCTCCTTTTTTGTTGATGACAAAGGGGGAGAAGTATGATGTTATGCATAAGTTCATGATGACGTGTTACAAGTATTCATGATGAATATTGCAATGACTTGAATTCAGTTTGAATTCAAGGTTCTATCAATATGGCATATTGATAGGGGGAGTTCGTTTAAACTCCGGGAGTTAAGTTTAACTCTGTCATCAAGTAGTTGTCATCATCAAAAAGGGGGAGATTGTTGAATCTTGTATTTTGATGATGAAACTACTTGATATATGTTTATGATTTAATCTATGTTTTGAGTGACGCAGGATGCTTCGATCAAGATGAGACAATTAAAGTAGGAAAATCATGTTGTGCCGGAGGAACATATCAGAAGATTGGACGTCGGGCCGGTGGATCGGTCGACGTATTGACAGAAGGCTTCGGGCCGTGGACTCGGGCATCGGGCCAAGAAGAGCGGGTATTGTGCCAAGGATATCGGAGTTGCGGAGTCAACTGGCCGATTGGGCAATAGGCTGCAGGAGAGGACGATGCGCCGAAGAATCGGAAGAAGCGTCGAGGGACCAATGACATGCCAGACAACTTGGTTAATTGCTTAGGATTAATTGTCTCGATCGAAGTTTTATTTTAAGTGTGCAGGATTAACTACGATGGAAGAAAGACATGCAGCAGGAGTTGTGCCGGAATCAAGACAATGATCACGTTGGGAGTTCGAGAGTTCGACGGAAGTTCGGACAGTCGTCGGAGGTTCTGCGGGAACAAATCCGAGAAGTCCATGAGCTTGCCAAAGAAGCTCGTCGGAACTCGCCAAGTGGATCGTCGCAAGTCCAGGAGTTTGCCGGAAGTCCGCAGGAGCATCACCGAGGGTTTATCGGATGATCGACGGAAGTTCGCCGGAAGAAGCGATTGACGCACCGGAACAAGTTGCAGTAAATGTCTTAGGAAATTTCGTAGTTAGCACAATGATTAAGTTGGCAATGGGAGGTGATCCCATTAACTTAATCTTGGGGCAATTGGGCCCTTGAAAAACCCAAATTGGGCCGAATAGATCAACCCATTCAGACCCTGATTTCTGCCAAGCAGTTGAACCACCCAAGCCAGGCGATGGCCCCGCCTGGGCTCAGTCTCCGAGCGAGACTGGGAGGTGCAACCGCCCCAGCCAAGAGGTGACACTGCCTAGGCTCGGTCTCCGAGCTCTGGCTGAGCGGTGCAACCGCCTCAGTCAAGCGGTGGCATCGCCTGAGCTCGGTCTTCGAGCTCTGGTAGGAGGTGCAACCGCCCCTAACATGAGGTGGCATCGTCCAAAGGCTCAGTCTTCGAGCTCTGCTAGGCGGTGCAACCGCCAGATCTCGGAATTTCGGGAATTAACACTTTTGAGCTCCAAATTCAAACTGGGTTGGGGCCTATAAATACCCCACCCTTTCAGCACTGAAAGCACACCCAAAAACCACCGAAATTCTGATTTTACTTTGTGATTTTTAGAGCTCAAAAGTGTTGTATGAGTTGAAAGTTCTTCTTCCTCTTTTCTTCCAAGTTCTAATCTGTTAAGAGAGGAAAGAAAAGTCTCTAAGGGTTGTCTCCTAAGCCCGTCAAAAGGAGTGAAATTGTAAAAGGGTGGTTGGCCTTCGCCTATTAAAGGAAGGCCTCTAGTTAACATCTGTGACCTCGTCGGTGGAGGAAGCCAAAAGTAGAGTAGGTCAAGATTGACCGAACCACTCTAAATCTCGGTTTGCATTTACTTTGAGCATCTTATCTTTACTGTAAACCTCCTCAAAAGCTTACTGCCTTCTGCGCATATACGATCGTGTTTCAAGCTCTGCATTTTCTGAATCGACGTTTAGACATAAATCATTTTTATCGTACGAACATCATATTTCAGTTTACGTTTACGTTATGATTTCTATCATAATTGCAAACTGCCTTTATATCTTTGCTTTAACTGCATCTTGCTTGGTTACAAGTTAAAGTGATTTACGAATCGAATTTTCTACCGAAATCGCTCTTATCGTACGAACGCGATTTTAATCGTCAAAAGTTTTCTGCTGCACTAATTCACCCCCCCTTCTTAGTGCTCTTCATCCTAACAAGTAATTTTCAAGATAACAAGTTCTACATCATGCAAGCTAGTGAATCTTACAACATTTTAGAACATGCATAATCACCAAATCATCATAAATTTTAATGATGTGCAAAATTATAAATTTTATAAGTTTGCATTTGTGCGTCTTGAGATTTGCAAGATAGCACTTCTTGCTTCTCTTTTGAGATAAGCAAGCTAGCAAGTTTGCTTCTTTTGCAATGTGTAAGTTTTCAAATTTTGCATCTTGAGCTAGCAATTATTCTCCCCCTTTGTCATTGTCAAAAAAAAGGGAAGAATACAGTTTTGTATCTCTTTTGTCCTTTACAAAGAAGAAAAATCAAGTTATGAATGTCAATACAATTTTTCATCATGAATATTTTATCATTGCATGCATCATTATCATAAGTTGAAGTATTGCATGCATAATATCAAATCATCATTCATAATTATAGTAATGTTTCAATCATTATTTCAATATGTTTGTGCATCAATATAGTTTCAATTTACAACATGTACAATTTTAAAACTTTACATATCATCCTTACTCTATGCGTGATACTAAAAATAAATCAATCATCATATCATACATGATACTCATAAGCTAACAAATTTATATCATTTTTTAGCATCAAAACAATATCATGAGTATTTCATGCATTCATATCATCAATGTTTCAATTATTATTTCAATCATCAAAAATGAAAGATCAAGTTTAAAATTCAAGAAATCAAGAGAAACCATGATCCATTTTAACAAATCCCCTCTTAAATAATTAACGAAAAGAACTCTTAGGAGATCATGATGTAGATAAAATTCATTTAATCTTGTAGGAGAACAATACCTCAATTCATGCATATAAAATATTATGATTCACATAGAAAATCTCTTATTTAGTAAAATACCAAGAAAAATCATAGGAGTACAAACAAGAGATCTTGATTAAAAAAATATCTTAAGTAATTCCAAAGAATCAAAATCACGATATAAGTAAAAACTCATTCAAATTCAAATAATCAAAATCATCAAAATATTTTCAAGAAAATTTAATGAAGACAATGTAAATAGATTCTCATGAGGACTCGATTCATACATAATGTCTCAATTTTTTATGAATGTCATAAGACATGATTTATTTCAATAAATTTATTTTATAAATAGCAAAAAGAAACATAAGAGATCAAATGATACAATATCTTGATTCATGCATAAGAAATCTCAAGTTATAAATCTCAAAAAAATCAAGATAAAGCACATTCAAATTCAAATCGTCAACTTAAAATCATTTTCAAGAGATTCAAAAAAAAATAACAAACACACATTCATTGATATCCCCTTTTTTTTTGAAAGATCGATAAAGTAGAGATTGAGAAATTCTTTAAGAAAAATGTTTTCCTTCCCCCTTTTTTTAAATTTATTTCACACAAGCATGCCAAAGTTTTTATGCCAAGTTAAAGCATGCATCATCGTTTAAGATTGAAAAGTATATTTCGTCATAAAAGCTATCAAGACCAATAAAGTATAATACATTAAACATAAGGCTTCTTTAAACAAGAGATTTGATTCATCATTTTAATTCCAATGATAATATATTTTCCTTTTTATATGTTTCATTTTAAGTAATTGATTTCATATAAGCATGATCAAGTTTTTCGTATGAAAACATACATCATAGTTTAAAACTGAAAAGGCCATATTCATTATCATAAAAATTGATAATCCATAAATCTCAAGAATCATCAAGCATAAATTTGAAACATATTGAGCATGATATCAAATCATTACTTAACATGAAACTTGATTTCATTAATCATAGAGCATCTTTAATTAAAATTAAGAAATGATATGATTAATCTTGTTAAGTGTACAAGCATTAGATTTATATTTAACATTTTATTACATTATTACATCATTAAAACATCAAGCATGATTTCAATCAAAATCGGAAATACACATTATTTCTTCTTGAAAAACATACATAGGATTATCATTAGATTTAAGTCTAACATTTTTATTCATTTATCATAAAACATGTAATTTTTATGACCATTTTCAAAATTACTAGAAAGATAAGCATGATCCCAATTTTTTAGCATTTTCATTATATTATTAAACATATAATTTTCAAGAAGAATAAATTTTCTAAACTAAAATAACTCATGAAAAGCATTATGTAATTTTGAAATAAGGCAAAGGGGTTTTGGTTACCTCATTGTAGAAAGTCATTAAGGTGTAGTTTGCCACCTCGCCTTTGTTGATTTTTTTCTTGTCTTCGGATGAGCTCAATTTGTCCAAAGTCATCTTTTTCTTCTTTTTAAGTTCATTCTTAATTTTCGATTCTTGTTTTAAAAATTTCATGAGAAGTTCAAGTTCACCATCACTTGAGCTTATGCTTGAGTGGTCTTTAATTTTTTATAGTTTGAAATCCTTTCTGTGTTTTGGAAGGTGGTTCTCAAGTTCTTTACGTGCATTGCACATCATTTCATAGGTCATTAGAGACCCGATAAGTTCTTTGATCAAAAAAGTATTTAAATTTTTTTATTCTTGAATAGCTATTATTTTTGAATCCCAATTTTTAGAAAGTGATCATAAAATCTTGTTAATGAGTTCAAAATTAGAAAAGCATTTGCCAAAAGCTTTTAAACCATTGACGACATCCATAAAACGTGTATACATGTCAACAACGGTTTCGCTCAGCTTCATTCGAAAAAGTTCAAAATCGTACATTAAAAGATTTATTTTAGAATCTTTTACTCTATTAGTGCCTTCATGTGTGATTTCGAGAGTGTGCCATATATCGAAAGTCGTTTCGCAAGTAGAAACCCGATTAAACTCATTTTTTGTCTAAGGCACAAAATAGAGCGTTCATAGCTCTAGCATTTAAAGAAAATATCTTCTTCTCCAAATCATTCCAATGGTTCATTAGAAGAGAAGACCTTCAAAAATCATTTTCAACAATGTTCCATAAGTTCAAATCCAAAGAAAGCAAGAAAACTCTCATTCGAGTGTTTCAATATGTGTAGTCCATCCCATTGAAAAAGGGAGGACAAATGAGAGAGTAACCCTCTTAAAAGCTGAAGAGTCATTTCTCTTTGGTGTTAAACCAAATGAGAAATACGATGCTCTGATACCAACTGTTAGGAATGGCACTAAGAGGGGGGGGGGGGGGGTGGGTGAATTAGTGCAGTGGTAAAATCATGTCGGTTCTGAAAATTTCTTTCGTTTCGTATGATAAAACCGATTTCGAAAACTTGCTAAACTTGAAAGCATATTCGTAAACATATTGAAAGTAGTAAGCAAGTAAGGAGGTTTGTAGTAAGATAAATAAGACAAAAGAAAAGGCATATCGGATTTTTATAGTGGTTCGATCGTCGTGACCTACATCCACTCCGCTGATTCCTCTTCCGTCGAGGCCACCGGCATCCACTATCGATCTTCCTTTAATAGGCGAAGATTAAACTCCTTCTTACACCCCTCTTCTCCTTTTCACAGGTTTAGGAGACAACCTTTACAAGCACATACTCCTCTCTAAATAGAATTTTAAGTTTAAGCTAGAGGATGGGATTTCTCAAGAGATTTCTACAGCGTTTTCTTGCTTTTAAACTCGCTATGCTTATTTAAGTTAACCAGGGATGAGAGGGGTATTTATAGGCTTCAAGTTGATTCAAACTCGAAGCCTAAAAAGGTCTCATCCCATGTTTCCTGGGTACTGGCGGTACCACTATCGTTCCTGGGCGGTACTACCGTCGTAGGATCTGACTTTGGGCGGTATCACCACCGAACAGGGGCGGTACCACCGCTGGTAGCATTACTGCCGGCGGTACCACCACCCAGATTTCCTGGGGTGTTGTTCCTCAAGCGGTGCCACTGCCGGCCAGGGTTTTAGCACACTGGTTGGGCCTTGAATCCGGCTCAAACCAGCCTAAGTTTAGGCCCAATTGGCCCCTAACAGAGTTGATAGGATTACCACCCAATCCTAAGTATAATTATGTGCTAACTATGATTTCTAAGACATATTCTAAGCAAGATAAGTCCGATTTCTTCCGGTAAGCTTTTGGCGATCTTTCGGCAAACTTCCAACGATCTCTCGGTAATGTTCTAGCGGACTCCCAACAAGCTCCTGGACTTCACGATGATCTTCTTGGTGAGTTTTGATGAGCTTCTTTGGCAAGCTCATGGACTTCTTGGTTGATTTTGGTAGAACTTCCGATGAACGTCCGGACTTCCGACGAACTCTCGAACTCCCAACGAAATCGTGTTCTTGACTTTGAGACTTCATTTTGCTTTATGCCTTGCTATCATAGTTAATCATGTACACGTAAAAACATACTTCGATCTAGACAATTATTACTAAGCATGAATCATGTTGTCCAACATATCATTGGTCCATCGATGCTTCGTCCGATTCTTTGGCGCATCGTCCGATCTTACGGCCTATTGCCCAATCGGCCAGTTGATCTCCACAACTCCAATATCCTTGGCGTAATATCCGCTCTTCTTGGCTTAATGCCTGAATCCATGGCCCAAAGTCTTCTATCGATACATCGACCGATCCTCCGACCCGACGTCCAATCTTCTGACACGTTTTCCTCTGGCCCAACATGATTCTTCCTTCTTTAATTGTCTCTCCCTGATTAAAGCATACTGCATCACTCAAAATGCAGATTAAATTGTAAACACTTATCAATTGGTTTTATCATCAAAATACGAGATTCAACACATACTTCTCCCCCTTTGTCATCAACAAAAAGGAGAAGTTCAACTATCAAGTGATTAGACATACAAGTTCAAATCATTGCATAATCTCCAGTTTTATCGTCATGCAAGTTTTATAACATACAACTAGTAAATTTGTTCATCAGCTTACAATATGCATAATCACCAAATCATCATTAATTTTGAAGATGTGCAAGGTTGTAAATTTTGTAAGTTTACATTTTTGCTTCTTAAGATAAGCAGGCTAGCAATCTTCATTGATGTTCAAGATAGCAAGTTCTATATCATGCAAGCTAGCAAATTTATATCATTTTAGAGTATGCAAGCTAGCAATTGTACATATATGAAAGTTAGCAAAATTTTACATCTTTTGAGATGTGCAAGATAGACTATTTTTACATCTTCTTGAAATGTGTAACCTAGCAAACATTGCTTCTCTTGATATTTGCAAGATAGCACTTCTTGCTTCTCTTTTGAGATGAGCAAGCTAGCAAGTTTGTCTCTTTTCATGATGTGCACGCTAATAATTCTTTCTTCCCCTTTTTCATTGGCAAAAAGAGGGGAATAATAATATAATAGTGTAATTCATTTTCCTTTACTGTAGTCTTCAAATCATGACAAGGATAAATAACAAAGATTAAGTCATGAATGTCAAAACAATTTTTCATCATGAATATTTCATCATAGTATGCATCATTATCATAAGTTGAAGTATTGCATGCATAATACTAAATCATTATTCCAATCATCAAAAATGAAAAATCAAGTGTAAAATTTGAGAAATCAAGATCATGATCTGAAAAATGTATAAGAAGAATTTATGCATTTGGGAGCTCTAACATGTCTAAGTTTATCATTCAAGCTAGCAAAATTGGTTTTCTTGAGATGCTAGCTATTTTCTTTCCCCCTTTTGTCATTGTAAATAAGAAAGAAGAAGGGAAGAATATAATGGTGTAAATGTTCAAGTCATCACAAAAATACAAAGGTGTCATATGAAAATCATGACATGAAAGATATTAATATCAAATCATGAATGCCACAAGACATGATTTATTTCAACAAATCTCTTCTTTTCATAAATGGCAAAAAGAAACATAGGAGATTAAATGATATAATATCTTGATTCATGCATAAGAAATCTCAAGTTATAAATCTCAAAAAATCAAGATAAAGCTCATTCAAATTCAAATCATCAAATCACCAAAATTACTTTTAAGAGATTCAAAATGACATAAACAACTTTATCAATCTCTTAGTGAAAACTTGATAAGATAGATAAAAAAAAAATCAAGAAAAATGCTTTTCTCTTTTTAGTTGTTTCAATTCATGTGATTTATTTCATAGAAGCATGTTTTTTTTCATTTATGCCAAATAAAAACATGCATCAATGTTTAAAACTAAAAAGGAACTTTCATTATGGCAGAGATCGATAATCCATAAATCACAAAAATCATTATGCATAATTTAGAAATATAAACTTATTAAGCATGATCATTATGCATCACTACTTTGGGCATAAAATCAAAATATTGTTTCAAGTTTTCAAGGTATAACACGTTGAATCTCGGATTTTGATGATAAAGTCAATTATCATTTGTTATCTAATCCATATGTTGAGATAAGTGTGCAGGATTAACTACGATGAAAGTAAGACATGCAGCAGGAGTTGCACCGGAATCAAGACTAAGATCATGTTGGGAGTTCAAGAGTTCGACGGAAGTCCGAATGGTCGTCGGAGGTTCTGCGGGAACAAATCCGAGAAGTCCAGGAGCTTGCCAAAAGAAGCTCGTCGGAACTCGCCAAGTGGATCGTCACAAGTCCAGGAGTTTGCCAGAAGTCCGCAGGAGCATCACCGAGGTTCATCGGATGATCGACAGAAGTTCGCCGGAAGCTCGTTGGAAGAAGCGATTGACGCACCGGAGTAAGTTGCAGTAAATGTCTTAAGAAATATCGTAGTTAGCACGATTATTAAGTTAGAAATGGGAGGTGATCCCATTAACTTAATCTTGGGGCAATTGGGCCCTTGACAGGCCCAAATTGGGCTGAATGGATCAGCCCATTCGGACCTAGATTTCTTGGCCAATAGTGGCACCGCTTGGGTCGGCGGTGGAACCGCCTGAGCTCGATCTCCGAGCTCTGCCAAGCGGTGCAACCGCCCTTGACAAGCGATGGAACCGCTTGAGCTTGGTCTTTGAGCTTTGCCAAGCGGTGCAACCAACCCAGTCAAGCGGTGGCACCGCCCAAAGGCTCAGTCTCCGAGCTGCCAGGCGATTGTACCGTCCCAGTCAAGAGGTTGTACCGCCAGGACCCCGAAATTCCAGGAAATGACATTTTTGAGCTCCAAATTCAAACCAATTTGGGGCCTATAAATACCCCACCCTTTCCTGCATGAAAGGGCACCAAAATTCCAATCTTACTCTGTGATTTTTAGAGCTCAAAAGTGTTATATGAGTTAAAAGTTCTCCTTCCTCTTTTCTTCCAAGTTTTGATCTGTCAAGATAGGAAAGAAAAATCTGTAAGGGTTGTCTCCTAAGCCTGTCAAAAGGAGTGAAACTGTAAAAGGGTGGTTGGCCTTTGCCTATTGAAGGAATGCCTCTAGTGGACGTCGATGACCTCATCGGAGGAGGAAGCCAAAAGTGGATGTAGGTCAAGATTGACCGAACCACTTTAAAATTATGGTGCTCTCTGGTTTGCATTTATTCTTGCTGCTTACCTTACTGCAAACCTCCATATATGCTTTACTTCCTCTTTACTTTTGATGTACTCCTTTACAAACTCGCTTTCAAGTCAAGTTTCCGAAAACGATTTTACGTTGGAAACAATTTCATCGTACGAACGCAGTTTTAAACGTCGAAAGTTTTCTACTGCACTAATTCACCCCATGCGCCCCGCCCCCCCCCCCCCCCCCCCCCCCCCTTCTTAGTGTTCTTGATCCTAACATAACATTCATAATTTCAAATTCTAAGCTCATTAAGCATGATATCATCAAACATGATTTAATAAAGCATTTTCAATCAAAATCGAAAATCATCAATTTAGATACATTTTATTTTTTCTTAACAACATACATAGGATTATATTTAAATCTAAAATTTTGTCATATTTTCATAAAGCATGCAATTGTCATTCTCATTTTCAAAATTAGCTAGAAAAGGAAAAGCATGATCCCCCTTTATTTATTTATTTATATTTTACATTATATATATTAATTTAAAAACAATATATGAAATGCATCAAGTAATTTTAAAATAAACTAAAAGGGCTTCGTTTGAGTATTTTACCTCATTGTCAAGAGTCACCAAAGCAAAGTTTGTCATTTCGTCTTCATCGGTTTGCTCCTCTTCTTCGGAGGTACTCGTTTCGTCCCAAAGTACTTTCTTCTTCTTGCGTTCATAGTAAGTAGTTAAGTTCTTTTTAAGTTTACTTTTAATTTTTTATTCTTGTTTTAAAAACTTTTTAATCTTTATTGTGAGAGGTTCAAGTTCATAATCACTTGAGCTTTCGCTCGAGTGGTTTTCTTTTGTTCTAAGTGCAAAATCCTTCTTGTTCTTTAGAAGGTTATTCTCAAGTTCGTCATATACCACATGGGTTATTTTATAGGTTATCAAAGACCCGATTGTTAGGATCGAGAGAACTAAGAGGGGGGGGTGAATTAGTGCAGCGGAAAACTTTCTGCGATTAAAATCGAAAGCTGTGTTCGAACGATAAAAACGATTTCTGTGTAAAATCCGATTCTAAGCAAGATGATATTAAAGTTAATCTATGTAGGGAGTTTGCAGCTATGATGAAAACCATAATATAGGCCCAAGCTGAAATCCGACGTTCGTACGAAGAAAATGATTTACGTCTAAGTGCTAATTTATAAAGTAAAAGGCTTGAAACCCGATCGTAAAAGCGCAGAAGGCAGTAAGCTTCAGAGGAGGTTTGCAGTAAAGATAATATGCTCAAAGTAAATGGAAACCGAGATTTAGAGTGGTTCGGTCAATCTTGACCTACTCTACTTTTGCCTTCCTCCACCGACGAGGTCACCGACGTCAACTAGAGGCCTTCCTTCAATAGGTGAAGGCCAACCACCCTTTTATAGTTTCACTCCTTTTGACGGGCTTAGGAGACAACCCTTACATAATTTTTCTCTCCTCTTTTTACAACTCAAAACTTGAAGAACAGAGGGAGGAAAACTTTTAGCCTTTACAACAATTTTGAGCTCTAAGAATCACAGAAAGATGTCAAGATTTCGAGTGTTAGTTGCCCTTTTCAATGCTGAATGGGTGGGGTATTTATAGGCCCCAACCCAGTTCAAATTTGGAGCTCAAAACTGTCAATTCCCAGAATTCCGGGATCAGGCGGTTGCACCTCCTGACTGGGGTGGTTGGACCGCCTAACAGAGCTCGAAGACTGAGCCTCTAGGCGGTGCCACCTCTGTCAGGGGCGGTTGCACCTCTCTGCCAGAGCTCGAAGACCGAGCTCAAGCGGTTGCACCTCCTGACTGGGGCAGTTGCACCGCCTGCCAGAGCTCGAAGACCGAGCTCAGGCGGTGCTACCTCTTGTCATGAGAGGTTGCACCGCCCAGTCTCGCTTGGAGACTGAGCCCAAGCGGTTGCACCTCCTGGCTGGGGCGGTTGCACCGCCCAGTCTCCCTGGGAGACTTAGCCCAGGCGGTTGCACCTCCTGGCTTGGGCGGTTGCACCTCCTACAGTAATTAGGGTCCGAATGGGTAGATCCATTCGGCCCAAATTGGGTCTTTCAGGGGCTCAATTGCCCCAAGATTAAGCCAATGGGATCACCTCCCATTACCAACTTAATCATTGTGCTAACTACGATAAATCCTAAGACAATTTCTGCAGCTTGCTCCGATGCGTCAATCGCATCTTCCGACGAGTTTCCGGCGAACTTCCGTCGATCATCCGATGAACCCTCGGTGATTCTCCTACGGACTTCCGGCAAACTCCTGGACTTGTGACGATACACTTGGCGAGTTTCGACGAGCTTCTTTGGCAAGCTTATGGACTTCTCGGATTTGTTCCCGCAGAACCTCCGACGACAGTCCGAACTTTCGTCGAGCTCTCGAACTCCCAACGTGATCATTGTCATGACTCCGGCGCAACTCCTGCTGCATGTCTTTCTTCCATCGTAGTTAATCCTGCACACTCAAAACAAAAACTTCCATCGAGACAATTAATCCTAAGCAATTAACCAAGTTGTCCGGCATGTCATTGGTCCCTCGACGCTTCGTCCGATTCTTCGGCACATCGTCCTTTCCTACGGCCTATTGCCCAATCGGCCAGTTGGCTCCGCAACTCCGATATCCTTGGCACAATACCCGCTCTTCGTGGCCCGATGCCCGAGTCCACGGCCCGAAGTCTTCTGTCGATATGTCGACCGATCCACCGGCCCGACGTCCAATTTTCTGATATGTTCCTCCGACACAACATGATTTTCCTACTTTAATTGTCTCATCCTGATCGAAGAATCCTGCGTCACTCAAAATGCAGATTAAATCATAAACATATATCAAGTGGTTTCATCATCAAAATATGAGATTCAACAATCTTCCTCTTTTTTATGATGACAACTACTTGATGATGGAGTTAACCTTAACTCCCGGAGTTTAAACAAACTCCCCCTATCAATATGCCATATTGATAGAATCTTGAATTCAAACTGAATTCAAGTCATTGCAATATTCATCATGAATACTTGCAACACGTCATCATGAACTTATGCATAAACTTATGCATAACATGTCATGTCATCAACATACTTCTCCCCCTTTGTCATCAACAAAAAGGAGAAGTACCACAATCTAAGTGTTTGTGATATTGGTTCAACTCATTGCATGAAAAACATAATATCTTTTGTTATCATCATGCAAGTTTGCTATCATCAAATGGTAAGATCTCAACATGTAAAATTGGGATTCAAGTTCTTGATATCTTAACATGATATGACATTCATAGCACCTATTCATATGAATGCTGCTTTTGATATCTCATCATAATATGGCATTTATAACATATATTCATATTCTTCAAATATGACACTCATAGTATCAATTTATATATTTCTCCCCCTTTGTCATCAACAACAAGGAGAACGATATAAGCAAATTTTAAATATAAGTGCGATGCCATAAGTTGGTTCATGTCATTTTCCAACAGTGAGTGATAGGATACCAATTATGCAAACATCTCGAGGAAAACATGACATGGAGATAGCTTTTATTGCTTCTTCCTTTTTATTTGTTATCTTTTTACATGAAGGAGGAAAGCCATATGTGAAGTTCAAATCGATAAGATATTAAAGCACACTTCATTTTTGCAAGGATTAAGATATGTAAGTGAGTCAAATCCTTGTATGTAAAAATATCTTCCTTTTATAAGAGGGAATCATCAAATATGATTCTCGAAAAATATTTTTCACATGATAAGTGCATTTGCTAGATGATTCCATATGTCAAAAATCAATGATGTGAATTAAACTTGATATGACATATGCTCATTAAGTTCAGTGCTATCGTTAATCCCAAACCAAATCAATATATTTTATAATCCAAAGATTATAGTCCAAATCACGTTCATATCCATCGAACCCGAACTTGGACACGGTCTATCGCAGCGCAGCCCATGGTGCAATGGACCCGAATCCTCGGCCTACGATGATGTTCGGCCGATCGGCTTCGTCCATCGCCTCTCTTGAACCGTTCCCCCACACCCACACCCCCAAACCCACCCCCTCCTTCCGCCCCCGCGCGCGCCCCCCGGGCCCCCACACCCTAATTTACCTCTACTTTTCCCGCACTGAGTCGCTCTTCTGTTCTTTCTTTTTCCTCCTTTTTCTTCGGCCCCTTCCTGCTTCTTGGGCCGCTTTGCGTAGCTCTGGTTCTTCCTCCGTCTTTGCATGCACCCAGAGATGTCTCGACCGGTCTCCCTTTTTATCACATAATCATTTCTTTTCGTTTGTTGTCTCTCTCCGTTCCCCAAATCTCTTCCTTTTAAATCCGTCTTGGATTGACTGCTAAATATCTCACTCTTGTAGCAGGGCGACGAAGATCTCCTTCGGCAGCTGCAGGAAACCCTAGATTCCGATCCCGATAATCCGTCGCACCATTATAACATCGTACGCTCCGATTATTACATTTTCTCTCTCAGTCCGGCTACCTTCCTTCCCCTTTGATTTTTATTTGTTTTAAATTGTGCAGAACAAGTATGTGGACTTCTCCGTGTCTATTTTATTTTATTTTGTTTCTATTTCTTTAGGGCCTCTTCTTGTGGAAAAAGGGCGAAGCAGTAGATGATCAAGCTGACCAATCGAAGCAATTAAGGGAGAGAGCAGCCGAGCATTTTTTGGCCTCTGCGAAGCTGAACCCTAGTGACGGCGTCGCATTCCGCTTTCTGGGGCATTACTACAGCACGGTTTCCGTCGATGCACAGAGGTCTGCAAAGTGCTACCAGAGGGCTGTCGCCCTTAATCCCCATGATTCTGAAGCTGGCGTGAGTTGTTTTTGTTCCCACTTATTGAACTTGTGTCAGGCTTGTAAACTGTTATACTGAGTATTACCGCGAAACGTTTGTTTTATTTGTTAGCCTTTTATTTATGTATGCAGGAGGCGCTGTGTGATCTGCTGGATGGAGAAGGAAAGGAAAGCTTGGAGATTGCGGTGTGTAGAGAAGCATCTGAGAAGTCTCCCAGAGCTTTCTGGGCATTCCAGAGATTGGGATACTTGCAGGTTTTAATGACAATTGCTCTTTGATTTCTCTTGTATATTATTACGTGGTTGTCATTGTGTGCCATGTGTTGCTGGAAGCTATGTTACTATGTTGGTGTTATACTTATTTGTCACATAATTATAGAGGAAAAGAAAGATTCCACATATGTTTTATTTGAGTGAAAAAAGTTGCACTGGCTGCAACAAAGTTTTATGGATATATTCATGCTGTATCATAAATTTCAGGTCCACCAGAGGAGATGGTCTGAGGCAGTACAGAGCCTTCAGCATGCTATACGAGGATTCCCGGCATGTGCTGACTTGTGGGAAGTGTGTTATTTGACAAGTCATTCTAGCTCTATATTTGACTTTTTAATTTTAAATATCCCTGATTGTTAATTCTGTTATTTCAGGCGCTTGGTCTTGCCTACCATCGCTTGGGCATGTTTACTGCAGCTGTTAAGGTGTGGTCCCTATTTTCTGATATATCTGTCTGTTAAATCTGTTGCTTCCTGAAATTATACCAACGTTAAATCTCTAGGTGCTTTGGTGCCCCTGATAATGTGGGAAAAAAAATTTATGATCAATTTCCCCAATTCTGCTGTGTAATTGTTATCGTGCTGACATTCATTTGCCTTGCAACAGTCGTATGGGCGAGCCATTGAGTTGGAGAACTCAAGAATATTTGCATTGGTGGAGAGTGGGCATATTCAGCTAATGCTTGGTTCTTTCAGAAAAGTAAGTCTTCTGCTTTTTGGTTAGTCTTTTGTGGAAAAGTGAGGCTTGGAACACTGGTCTAAACTTTACTGCTACTTAGGTTTTGTAATAAGTTTGTATGTCCAGGACCACATTATTTTGGTGAAATATGTGAAGTGATGACCACTTTTGTGAATCTTACTTTGAATTTTCTATTAAAGTTTTTCTGGTTCATTCATTTTTTTAAAAATTGTGCAATTAACATTTTTGAGCTCTATTTTATTTCCTATTTCTAGGTACAAGAAAACTGTATCCTTACTGGTTACCTAGGTAAGTGGCCATTGCCAATGGCTTTTTACCTCATGGTTGGATTTGTTCTGCCCAGATAGCACTCAGTACTGAGATGAAGCAATTGAGGTTAGCCTATGTGGCTGCCAATCATTTCTTGTCAATGTAATGGAGTTGCTTTTGTTGGTAAGCTCTTGGCATTTGACAGAGCTCGTCTCCACTTGGTAGGGAGGGATAGTAGAGAGAAGCAGATTCTGTTAAGTGAACTGTCATTCAGGTTACATTGGAATCAACTGGCAGTTGGTTGGTGGGGCCTTTAGGTGGATTCCATTAATTAGGTGATAGCAAGTTGCAAAGCCCACTTTGAAAAGTCAAAAATTACATGTTTTCTAGCAAATCCCATTAAAAGGCTTGGACTACACTCATTCCTTGTATCTAGAGAAAGAGGTGTGTTGTTGTTCTCCTACTATAAGAGAGTATCATGATTTTTCCTTATACTAGAGAGAAGATGTGAATCCTTTTGCCATAGTCAAATCCTTATAACCTTGCCCATGGATGTTTTCCTTAGATTACTTATGGGTTTTACCATGTTAAATATGTTTTGTGTCGAATATTTTTGTTTTTCTTGATTTCAACTTTAGTTGTAGATATTGTTTCATCTTAACACTGTTAATGTTGGGCCCAAGCCATAAAAAAGGTTGAGGGTTGTGTTAGGTCATTGATAGCAAGCAGTGTGAAACTATGCCAGATCTCATGATGACGGCAGAAGATCCACTAGTGAAGTCATTGGGTGCTCGAATGCTCGCCTAGGCGCCTAGGCGAGGGGAGGCATGGCTCGAGTGCTTGCCTATTAGGTTGGCAGGGCGACTTTAATTAGGTGCGGTCTAGGCGCTTGCCTGGGCCCAAGCGTTGGTTGAGCCGGGCGTTCGCCTGGTTCAACTCATGCTAGGTCGAGCTTGAGTTCGAGCTTGAGTCGAACCAAATCACACTTTGGTTTGGTTGAACTAGGTAATGCATAATTGCCAACACCCCATGCGAGCTGTGACCTAATGCAAAACTCTCTCTTTCACACTGTGTTTCTGCATGACGGTGAACTTCATCCCATCAATGAACGACGATAGCAATGATGTCTTCCTCCAATGGTAGTGGTGATGTCTTCCTCCAACGGCAGCGACAACTTCTTCCTCCACTGGCAATGACTATGTTGTCCTCCAACGACAGTGATAGCAGTGAATGTGATGTCTTCATCCGACAGTGGCTTCTTCCCCTCCCCTCTCGTATATCTCTTTCATTCTCCCTCCTCCCTCCTCCCTCCTCCCTCCTCCCTCCTACCTTTGGCCTGTTCACCATGGCCCCTCGTCTCCCTCCTCCCCCTCGTCGTAGCCCCCCTTCCTTGATCCCTCTTCCCTCTTTGTTGCTACTTCTCCCCTCTTCCCCTTCCTCTTCCCTCCTTCCCTCTCTATGCGACCAATGTATTTCAGTGATTTAAAAAGGCGCTCGGGCGCTCGCCTAGGCGCTCGGGCGAGGCAAGGCGAGGCCCGAGCGCCTCGCTTCACTTCCAGGCGGCGCGCTTCAAAGAGGCACCGCTTGGGCGCTCGCCCGAGCCCAGGCGCTGGGCGCTTCGGGCGAGCGCCTGGGTTAAACCAGGCGACTGAACCAGTGTTTTAGGTCTGGTTCGGTCTCCGGTGCTTTAGTTGGTTCAATCGAACCAACTAAAGGATTGAACCAACTAAAGCACCGATATCAGCTATCGCTGCCCAACCCTAACCCTGCTCGTTGCCGCTGCCGCTGTCGCCGCTCGTCGCTGTCGCTGCTCGCTACCGCTGTCGCTGCTCGCTACCGCTGTCGCTGCTCGCTACCGCTGTCGCTGTTGCTGCTCCCGCTCCCGCTGTCGCTGCCGCTTCCTCTTTTCTCAGTTAGCACCCCCTTACACTCCTCAACATTGTTCTCCTTCTGTATACTATTAACAGTATACTAATAATAGTATTTGTATTTATTAGATTAATAATATATTATTTTGATTTTGTATCTTAGATTTTTTTAATTTAATAGCATATTTTTATTTAAAATTTTAAATAATTATATTATATATCTTTATATTTTAGCGTCTCGCTTCGCTCGGGCGAGCGCCTAGCGCCTCGGGCGTTTTTGGACCTTGGCGCCTAGCACTTTTTAAATCACTGATGTATTTGTTTATTGTTGCCTTTGATTCCTATGGCTTCATTGATTAAGCTCTACTGTCATCCCTACTATTACTTAGAAAAAAGAAAAAAGAACTAGATCAAGTGCTTATACACCTTCAGCCGATGGAAGCGGGTATTCACTGCGCTATTCATCTAGATTGACCCCTTTACAGAACTGAAAGAGAGATCAATGATTTTAGCCAACTCAAACAATCACCGACAACATCTTTTCCCTCTTTATTTGCCATCATAGTTTCCCCCATCCATTGATGTGTTATTTTAGTTTTAGTTTATTTTTATTAATCATGATATATAATTTTTAAATTATAATATTTAGAAGTTCCTTGCTTTGCTCAGGTGAGTGCCTAGCACCTTGGGCATTTTGGGATGGTGGTGTTTTTGGTGCCTAGCACTTTTAATTAAGGATTTTAATTTCAAATGATGCCGTATGTACCGGGTGGTACGTATCGGTCTGCCAGCAGACTGGTACGTAGATCGGTATGCGTGGGCGGTACCATTGATTGGGGTTGTTTCCACCCCGTCACTGCTCGAAATCGGTCGGTAACGGTCGATTTCGATCGTCATCGCTTGCTACTGGGCGGTATTAGCCGAGGGAGAAGAAGAGGGAGAAGAAAAGGGAGACCTGGAGATCCGATGCTGCTCTCCCTTGACGATCCCGATCTGTCGCCGCCCTCCCTCACCGGACGCCACAAATGAAATGTCGCCTCCTCGTTTGAGGCGATGAGGCCACCATGTTGTCGGCGACTTCTCCTCATCTGCGTGGGGAGAAGAAATGAGGCAACCTTGCCTCGATGACAATACGCTTTTCTTTATTTTTTAACTATTATATATATATATATATATATATATCTCGAGCGGTACGCTCGTACCATACTATACCGAGCTGAGCTCGATACTTCGGTATGGTACGAAATTACGAGTCTTGCTTTTAACAATACAAAAATCTACATAGCCAACCCCAAATATGTGGGACGTATGGTTTTCTTGTTGTTATATATTGTTTCATCATATGAAGTTTCTAACTTATGGTATTAGAGCTCGATTGCAGGGTTATTGTTCATTGTGAATAGTGGGAGTTGATTTGAGTTAGAAGTATATCAACTTTTGTATAATTATAACAAATTTTGAAATAGAAGTTCAACTGGTGTAATTTCTCCCTTGAAACATGATGATGAAGGCAATTTTGAAATAGAAGTATATCAACTTATGTATAATGATAACAAAGTTTTCAACAAGTGTAATTTCTACCTTGAAAGATGAAGACAAAGGCAATTTTGAGGAAGGACATAGTAGATATAAGTTCAAAAAGTAAGAAGAATGTCAAGTGCTATAATCATGGCAAGCGCGGACACATAACAAGTGTTGGTATAATGAGAAGAATGCATATAATGGAAAAAGTCCTCAGTCACTAAATACCCAAGCATGTATACCAATTATATTTGATGATGCTGAAGCATTATACAATGAAGGAACTATAGTCTTGGAAGGTAAAAAACAGTTTGATGCCCGACTAGTAGATTTAGCAACAACTTGACATGACTTTTATAAGAGAATGGTTTCAACAATATGGAATGGACCTAATGAAGGAATACATTTTTGGGTGATAATCATGCCTTGGAGATTGTTGGTATTGGCACAATTTATACTATTAAAAGGGCACGAGACATGAAGTGTTTGAGGAAATGAGCTTAGTTGCCAGATATATGAAAAAAAATGGATCATGAAGTTTGTCAAAGGCGTGCTTGTTGTTATAAAGGCTATTAAGTTTGCTATAAATCTATATATGCTTTTGGTCCTTTATATTGGTTCTTCCTGGTCATAAATTGGTAAATATATTGTGAGCATTGTGTTAGAAAGTAAGCCTTCGAGGCACGAATGGAGGATAAGATTCGGACGCTTTTTACCGAACTTAGATTGGGTCGGCCACTAAGCTTGAAGAAATCACATCAAGGAGAGAGCTTTGCCCAATCGCACCAAGCTCGAAGAGATGACTTCCAAGGGAGGGGAGGCTCTATGACCGACCTCAACTATCCACGCATGAGGGTGGACTTCCCTAGATGGGAAGAAGGAGACCCAATTGGTTGGATCTCGTGCGCGGAGCGATATTTTCGGTACCACAAAATCGCGGACGCATCTATGGTGAAAATTGCGGCTATACATCTTGAAGGGAATGCCATACAATGGTTTGACTGGTTTGAACACACTCATGGAATCCTCTAATGGCGACAATTCAAAAAAGGACTACTAATCCGCTTCGGACCAACTGATTACGAGAACATTAACGGACAACTAGCAAAGATCCGATAAACCTTCACCATTCAGGAGTACCAAACCAGGTTTGAAAGGTTATCTAATCAAACTCATGATTAGTCTCAAAAACAACTATTGGGGACCTTTATTGAGGGCTTGAAGCCGGAGATCCGAGGAGAAGTTAAAGCGCGACAATCGTACACTCTTATGGTAGCCATCTCTTTCGCACGACATTAAGAGGAACGATTGAACTGTGAAGCTCGGAGGACTAGGGTCGCTCCTCGACCAGCAATACTGAAGCCCTCAACCCCCCTACTGTCGACGGAGTCCCTGCACTAAAGAGGTTGACAAGAGAAGAGCTTTGGGAGCGATATGCGAAGGGGTTATGTTGGCATTACGACAAGCCGTGGAGCCGTGAGCATCGCTATAGTAAAGGGAGACTTCTTATGATTGAACCAGTAGAAGAAGAGGTCATTGAACATCCAAAAGAGAGCCTTGAACATGAAGAAGATGTAAAAGAAGAGCCATAACCGACCGAAGTTATGGCACATGCACTAGCCGGCTACTCAAACCCGCAAATGATGAAAGTTGGAGGCCTTCTCAAACAACAACCGATTATTGTTTTCATCGACACGGGCAGTACTAATAACTTCCTAAATAGTAAGGTTGCTGTCCGGATGGCCGTACCTGTCGAGAATTGCAGCAGGTTTGATGTTAAGGTCGCTGACGGATGGATTTTGAAGTATGATCATAGGCGCCCGCGAGTGAAACTATTGCTGCAGGACCAAGAGATAATTGCATATTTCTTCCTCCTCCCTCTTGATGATCATGAGGCCATGCTTAGAATTAAATGGTTGACGACATTAGGTGATGTTTCTTGGAATTTTATGCAACTAATTATGAAATTTTACAGTAAGGAGAAACATGTGATACTGTACGAGAAACATGGGGGCGATGTAACGACGATTTGCACACAACAAATGGATAAGGTTTTGCATAAAGCATGCAGCGGCTTTTTGGTACAACTTGAGCAGCAAACTAAGGGAGAGCCAATAGAATTTGAAGATCCAAACCTACTTCCTTTGTTTGCTGAATTTTCAGATATATTTGACGAACCGCACAACCTACCTCTTACCCGTCGGCATGATCATTATATAACGATTCTTCCAAGCAAACTTCTAGCAAATACTCGGCCATATCAGTATCTACATCTCCAGAAGGATGAAATAGAAAGGATTGTAAAAGAGATGCTCGAAACAGGAGTTATTCGGCCAAGTTGCAGCCTCTACTCTTCACCGGTGCTACTTGTACGCAAGAAGGACGGAACATGACGAATATACGTTGATTACCGAGCTCTCAATAGCATAACCATTAAGGATAAATACCCTATTCTTGTCACGACCCGAGTCTGATGAGTCAATTGGCCAATAACTCCATTTTGGTCCTTCAACCACGGACCAAAATGCTTAAGCGGGAGTTAGCGTAGTACACTCATCAGGCCCATATAAGCTAATCATACACATTGCCCACTTCCGATGTGGGACTATTGAGATGTTACAATATCCCCAACTCAATTAGCTTGACGTCCTCGTCAAGGCTCGACATAACCCAGATCGAACCCTAGCATAGTGCATGTGAGGTTTAACTCAGTGGTGGCTCCACGCCGTGATGAGTTCTCGACTCCATCCACGGGTAGCCCTTTCCTACTCGAGCCCTCTCACCCTGCCCAAATGCTAGGTCGGCTCTGATACCAAATGTCACGACCCGAGTCTGATGAGTCAACTGACCAATAACTCCATTTTGGTCCTTCAACCACGGACCAAAATGCTTAAGTGGGAGTTAACGTAGTACACTTATCAGACCCATATAAGCTAATCATACACATTGCCCACTTCCGATGTGGGACTAATGGGATGTTACAATATCCCCAACTCAATTAGCTTGCGTCCTCGTCAAGGCCCGACATAACCCAGATCGAACCCTAGCATAGTGCATGTAAGGTTTAACTCAGTGGTGGCTCCATGCCGTGATGAGTTCTCGACTCCATCCACGGGTAGCCCTTTCCTACTCGAGCCCTCTCACCCTGCCCAAATGCTAGGTCGGCTTTGATACCAAATGTCACGACCCGAGTCTGATGAGTCAACTGGCCAATAACTCCATTTTGGTCCTTCAACCACGGACCAAAATGCTTAAGCGAGAGTTAACGTAGTACACTCATCAGGCCCATATAAGCTAATCATACACATTGCCCACTTCCGATGTGGGACTAATGGGATGTTACAATATCCCCAACTCAATTAGCTTGACGTCCTCGTCAAGGCCCGACAGAGCCTAGATCGAACCCTAGCATAGTGCATGTGAGGTTTAACTCAGTGGTGGCTCCACGCCGTGATGAGTTCTCGACTCCATCCACGGGTAGCTCTTTCCTACTCGAGTCCTCTCACCCTGCCCAAATGCTAGGTCGGCTCTGATACCAAATGTCACGACCCGAGTCTGATGAGTCAACTGGCCAATAACTCTATTTTGGTCCTTCAACCACGGACCAAAATGCTTAAGCGGGAGTTAACGTAGTACACTCATCAGGCCCATATAAGCTAATCATACACATTGCCCACTTCCGATGTGGGACTAATGGGATGTTACAATTCTAGTAGTAGATGAATTGCTAGATGAAAGGAAGCATAAATCTTCAGAAAGCTGGACCTTCGATCCGGGTATCATCAAATACGAGTGTGCGAAAAAGACATACTGAAAATCGCCTTTCGAACACACAACGACCACTATGAATTTTTGCTTTCTTTAACAAAAGGTGGAGTATCTTGGGCATATCATATCAGAGGAAGGTGTTATGGTGGACCCCTCCAAAATAGAAGCAATGCAGAACTGGCCGACCCCGAGGAACATAAAATTGCTACATGACTTTTTGGGCTTAATAGGTTACTCCCGCAAGTTCGTGAAAAACTATGGAAAGATCAGTGCACCACTTCCTTACTGAAAAAAGATGTCTTCTAATGGTCGGACAAAGCCTCCGTTGCCTTCGACAAACTTAAGGTAGCCATGACGACGACACCGGTGCTAGCACTACTAGAATTCAGCCGACCCCTCATTATTGAGGCCGGCGCATCTGGAGTCAGAATTGGAGCCATTCTCATTCAAGATGGTCGACCACTCGCATACACTAGCAAGGCATTGTCTCCCTCCCATCAAAATATGTCAACATATGATAAGGAGATGTTCGCCATTATGCACGCAGCAACGAGGTGGAGACCCTACTTGATCGGTCGACGATTTCAAATTAAAACTAACAATAAATGCCTCAAGTACTTTTTGGAGCAAAAGATATCATCCCCTGAGGAGCAACAATGGGTAACAAAACTTCTTGGATTTGATTATGAAATAATTTACAAAAAAGGGAAAGAGAATGTTGTTGTAGATGCGCTTTTGCTACTACCCGAGCAAGCTGAATTTTCGGCCGTTTCACTTTCGACCAGTGACTTCCTTGAGGATATTAAGATCGAATGGCAGGAAGATTCGGAGATCAGTAAGATCATAAAAAAATTGGAGTTAGCACTAAGCTCCATGGCTCATTACAATTGGGACTCAAAAGAATTACACTATAAGGGACGCATTGTGCTTGTGACAAATTCTACTTGTATCTTCACGAGCAGATTTTGGACAAAGTTATTCCATATGCAAGATACTAAATTAAAAAGGAGTACGACATATCACCCACAAACCGACGACCAGACGAAACTTGTAAATAGGTGCTTAGAGATAGCCCAAAGCTACCCACCAAATATGACTATCCAAGGAGAACTTCAGATCTAAACAAGTGCCGTTATTAATCGACGGATCGTGACTCGACGACGATGACCCACTACTGAAGTTCTAATATAGTGGGCGAACCTACTAACAGAAGATGCCACTTGGGAGAACTATGACGACTTGAAGATCAAATTCCTAAAATTCATGAATCGTCAGCCTCGAGGACAAGGTTGATTTGAAGAGGGCGGGTCTATTAAGACTCTAGCTAGGAGAGTCCTAATTGAAAGGGACATTCATGTAAAACCTACCTAAGCCGACCCTTATTAAAGAGGTGAAGAGGTCGGCTAGGGTTAGGAGGTTGTTTCTTAGAGAAGAATTAGGAGTTGTAAAGGAATAGGAGTCTTGAGTAGGAGTCCTATTAGGAGTTGGTTAGAAGTATGAGTCTTGAGTAGGAGTCATATTAGGAGTTCGGGTTTAGAAGCCCTATAAATAGCCATGTATTCCTCCTCTTTTCATAAGCAATAGATGAATCTTTTCTGCAGCCTTTGAGCAGCAACTCCAAGGGAGGAACCCCTATAGAGTTCCAAGAAGGCCGATCCCCTAAAGAGATCAACCCCAAGTTTAGAATCTACAAGGGTTCTATCATGTTTATAGCCGTCATACAACACCCTTCTATCATAATGCCAAGGTCTTCCCAACAGCAAATGACAAGCATCCATAGGAGCAACATCACATCATACTTCGTCTTTATAATATTTGCTAATAGAAAACGAAACTAAACATCTTTTAGTTACCTTGATGTCATTTCCTTTTTGCAACCAACATAATTGATACAGATGTGGATGAGGGATTGTATCCAACTTTAGCTTCTGCACCATCTCCAAAGAAACCACGTTCTTAAAATTGCCGCTATCGATGATCACCAAGCATACCTTGCCAAGAGAAGTGCATTTAGTGTGAAAAATGTTTTTTCGCACCCAACTTTCATCATCGGCCACATAAGACACTTGCACGCTACGTTACAATACAATAGACAAACCATGATCTGTATAAGTAACCTCTTCCTCATCATCATATTTTGGTTCGTCGTCGGCTTCATCTTCTCCTCCACCACTGTGATCTTTAACAAAAGTTACAATTCTTCTATTTGGACAATCTGAAGCAATATACCCAAAATCATGACATTTGAAGCATTTTCGGCCACTTTGGGATAGAAGAATTTGATGTTTTTTTGTTGCCAGCAGATTCTTCATCCTTTTCTTGCACTTTTGATATTACCTTGCTTTAGACAGTAGGCTTGGAACTTCCTCCTTTTGTATATCCTTCTTTTGAGCCGTACCGAGAACTCTTTTCAAACTTCTGTTGCTTTTCAACTTTCAATGCCAGCTTACTCACATCATTTAAAGACCAGTATGGCTGTAGTTGAACCACTTTAGCAATCTCATATTTCAGACCTCCCAAGTATCTTGCAATGGTTTGCTCTTTCGGTTCCACAAACTCTCCTTTTAATATCAGATTATTGAATTCTGCAGTGTACTCCTTCACATTAAGATCTTTTTGCTTGAAATCATGGATTTTGAGAAAGATTTCTTGCCTATAATTGTGAGGTAAATATTTTCTTTTTAGCTCCCTTTTCATTTTTTCCCATGTCACGATCTTACTCTTCCCCTCACATTCTCTTTGTTTCTTCAGATTTTCCCACTAAAAAGATGCATTTCGTCTAAGTTTTAGTGCCACAAGTTTGACCTTCTTTTGTTCTGGTGGTTCATGAAAATCGAAAATTCTTTCTACTGTATTAAGCCAATTGATAAAGTCATCAACATTTATTTTACCTTCAAACTATGGAATCTCCAATCTGAGATTATATTTATCCTGCCACTCGTCTTAGACTCTATTTCTTGTCCGACATCTTCTTGACTCCCTTGGGAGAGAAGGTTTATCTTCATTAAAAGTATATTCATGGACATCAATTTTATGCTTGTTTTATCTACTTTGAAGTTCTTCGATTATTTCATTCTTTTCTTGTAGACTACGCAGTAATCTTCGTAGCTGCAGCCTCAACGACTCGACATTATCTTCATAGTCGCTACCTTCACCAACTATATCTTTTCCATTCCGCCTTGCCATGATCTCTAGCCTTTAGCTCTGATACCAAACTAATACCACCGTGAAGCAGAATGGGGGTAAAGTATAATAGAACTCGAAAGAAAATCGATAGTACATTTTTTTTTTTTGGGTGGAAAATGTACGAACTCAATAAAATCGAAAAACAGCTTACCACCCAGTTCAAAATCACAAAGGGATATAGAAAGTTCACTACCCTAAGGAAGTTAAACAAAGATACAGAACTGAAAATAAAAGACTCACCACTTAAAGAAGCATCCAAGAGATACAGAGTTTAAGCGAGAACTTCAAGAGAGCTTCTGCAAAATATCATGAGTTCCTAAAGTTTTTTCTAAGCCCTAAACACCAACATAAGTACTAGTGCATGAAACAACCCTTCATGCATAGGGAATTTCGAAATTAAGTGTTCACAGTTGCTAAACAACTCTTTTAATGCATTCCTTGGTCATGAAGAAATGTTCACAGCTGCTAAGCAACTCCTTTAATGCATTCCTTGGTAATGAAGAAAAGCACCTTGAAACAGCTTTAACTTTATGTAGGGAATATGCTGATGAGCTGTTATATTTGAGTGGGTTGAGTTGAAGATTATGAGGCATCATTGTTGGCTGAAAAAAATACCATATCATAATCAGATTGTAGTAAATTAGACACCCCCGAGTCATATAATGCCTAAGAAAGAACAAAGTTGGATCCAAAATCCATGAAATGTTTTTCTTTTGGGATATTCTAAGAGAGTCAAGGATATCATTTATTGGATCCCACTTGTCACAAGGTATCAACGGTGATTTTATCTTTGTAGAAGATGAAATGAAACCACAAAGAGATGAAAATGATAGCATAATGAAAGTCAATATTGAAACTATGAACATTCTCAACCGGAAAATTCAATTTCCTTTTAAGGAGCAGAGCATGGTGAATAAAAATTAATTGTATTTGAGGTTCCAAAAGTACGATGGCCAACTCCTAAAAGAAAACCACCACTTGGCACTCAGAATATATGATGGAGAGTAATATAACATTACTGTCTTTTGATAGAGAATAAAGAAGCATCAACATTTCATAAAGTTACTAATAGCTCATATGCTTCTATGTGAATGGCACTAGTGTAGGATAAAATTAATAGAGAATAAAAAGGCATCAACTTTTTATAAAGCTACTAGTTGCTCAGGTGCTTCTATGTGAATGGCAATAATGTAGGATAAAATGGAAGCTCTTGCAAAAATAAGACATGGGATCTTGTACATTTACCCCTTAAAGCTCACTTTTCATATTCTATTTATCAATTTTAGAATTGCCATTTCCATGTTGCTTAAGTTTTTACTAGACCGTAGACTTGTCAACATTGGTTGGCTTCGTCATGACATCTGCTATGCTCTTCAAAGATTGACTATTATGCATATCCCACATTCCTTGACTACTTTTTGAACAAAGCGATACTGAACTCCTATGTGCTTTGAATAGGAATGAAATGCAAGGCACTGCCTCTATTGTAGATCAGGCTACAACAGGTTGTAATCTAGAAACCAAGCTCACTCTCCTGAAGTGTAAACACAGCTAATTGTGGATTTTCTCTTGTCAAGAGGTCACTTAAAAATTTTGAATTAATATATCCTCTGGCCGTAAATCTGACCCTCTATAACATAATGGAACATTTATGGTCCTTTTGATGTATCATAGGATCATCTTAACAATGTCTAAATAGAATTTGCCATGAACCAATTGTCCATATCAATTGTCGTAAGTCACCTACTTGTGCAATTTTAATTCTTGTACATACTATAGCAAAATTAAGCCATATAGACCTCAAGACATTTTCCATACTCTTTGCTTCATTTCCTGGACATATCTAAGATCATTCAAAATTGGTTCACAATCTTGCACGTTTAGCGTCACAAATTTTCTTTAAAAAGTTCGTCTCAAAAAGTTATACCTTCTTGTCTTTTTTGTGTCGGTGAACTTGCATCATATAGTATTATTTGTTGGTTCCAAATCCTTCATACGAAACTCCTTGGCTAATAGTGTCTTTAATTCTTTTAATTCTTTAACTCGATCTGTTTTGGGGCCTACCACTCAATGTACCATAGCAATGTAATGAAATCATTATTATCTTCAAACCTCATAGTATGTACAATGGCTTGAAGCAAGTCTATTGTATTTATAGCTAAGAATGAAGCAACAAAATCTCTTTGTACCACCACCTCAATGCCTAATTTAGACTATAAATGGATTTTTTTGACTTGCAAACCAAGTTCTCTATCTTTTTTACCAAATCCTTAGGGTTGGAGCATGTAAATTTCTTCTGAAGAAATATTGCTTTTACATCTAATTGCTCTAAATATAAATCAAATTTAGCATATATATCCAAGATTAATTTAACCATTGTAAGTGACTAGTGTTGACGGTAGTTGTCGAGCAAACCTTTAGCATGGGAGGATGGATCCTACATGAAACCGGATCGAGTATGACCCTCGAATCAGTGGACGCTCAAGCCTACCTTGACGATTGGACAAAGGCAGCGAAACGAAAACAAGAGATCATTAGCAAAGAAAACAACATTCCCTTCGACCTATCAATCGAAGGGACTATCAAAATTGGAATGTCCGGCATCGACGGTGATGACTATTAAATTTTTATAATTTTACTCAATTTTATATCAAGTTTCTTTTGTTGTCCTTACACATTTATGCTCATTAAAGTCGTTATGGATGTACATCAATTTTTTTAAAATTTAAAAATAAAATTATGATTTTTTAATAGTATAAATTATTTTTTAAAACAATAAAAAATTATTGGCTTAAACTAGAATCAAACCCGGAATCGGAATTGCTGGTTCCCATTCTAGTTCTAAAATTGTCTTATGCTAGTTCGGTTTCGATTTCTAGTTTCTACCGAACTGAAATCGATGGTTTTAGAATCGTTGTCAGGTCTAGCTATAACGGTAGCAAAAGCTACAAGTATGATAAAATCCAAGGCATATCATAGTATATATGGAAACTAGATACTACGGAGGATGGTCAACATGGACAATTTTTAAATTGTTAATATTAGGAAAAGAAAGAGTAGAGATTTGATTTCACTAAGTTTATAAAGGATGAAGATCAAAAGATACTTGATAGATGTGGAGGCCAAGGTTTGATGTACCGAAGCATACCGCTTGGTACGGGAGGTACATACCGGTTCGATAAAGGATTGGTACGGGCAGTACATCAGTATACCCCAGTGTACCATATGTTGGTATGCTTGGTACAACTCGGTATGGCTTGATACATATCGTATTGACAGCTGGTCGGTATATCGGTACGGACTGGTAATACGAACCACGATGGAGACAAAGGAAAAATAAAGAAATAATTATAATAAAATGGTTTATTGTATTATATAGATTTAAGCTTTAGAGATAATAGTGTTGAGTTCAAAAAACATATATTTATACGTGAAATCAGAACAAATGAGATAAAAGAAGCTTTAAGCAGATTGAAAATGTGTTTATAGTAGTTAATGAGACATGATGGTTTTACCCAAGGTTCTTAATTTTAGCCCGTAATGTTGTATCGAGCTGTCATGGCCTTAGTTGGAATTGCCTAAGGCGTGAGGCACCCTTGCGGTAATGACGCGAACTTAGCTTGCGTTGCCTAAGTTGCGAGGGACCCTTGCGGCAAAGACGCGAACTTAGCTTGCGTTGCCTAAGTCGCGCTTGGCCCTTGCGATTTGCGTCCGCAAAGATTAGCCCACTTGCAACCTCTCGCAGGTCCCGAAGGACCTGTAAAAAAAGAAAGTTGATTAGTACGAAGAACGAGCGACGGACAAGTCCCGACGTCTCACGAAAAGGGGAAGCTTTACAAGCAATTTAGCGAGCACCTTGCGTGCACAAGAGAAAAGAGGGAGAGAGGGAAAACAAGGACTTTAGAAGGTTGAACGAACAGTTGCAAGTCCACAAACAATTGCTCATCGGGTGCCGGGCGCCGGGCGGGACAACAAGTTCTCGTCAAGGTAACGTGCGAACTTACGAAAGATTGTTCAACGCTCGACACTATACCGAAGCCCCATCCAGCCTTGTGCCACCTGGGTGGTTCCAAGGGGTTGAAATGGCTGACGTTTTGTGAGCGGAGGCGGACTGTAGAAAATAGCTCGTGGCACACGTAAACGGAGCTGTTTTGGGCTGTTTTGGGGCTGTTTTGCTCAGTTCGGTGAGCGATCGCTTTGTAGCCCTGCAACTTGTTCGAACTTACATTTTTATAAGCAAAATGACTCAAAACCAAGACAAAACATGCTGCCAAGCAGCTATACATGAAGATGAGAGCGACGAACGGTTCGTTGAACGGAGTTGTTGCGGCTACGTGACGGCCATTTGTGACAGAGCCCTCTTCGGTATGATACGTACCAAGGTATACTGACGGTACACCTACAAAGAGCTGAAAAACATCCAAAAATACTTGGAGGTAACGGTCCAAATTATCAGGGTGTATCGATCGGTACACCTCGGTAATGGTCGAAATCTAAGGTGTATCGACCAGTATACCTTGGTAACGATCGAAATATGGTGAGTACTGATTGGTACACCTCGATAATAATCGGATTTCAATCGTTATTGCCCAATACAGATCTCGTATCGCCCGATACAGGGTCAAAACACCGTTATCGCCCAATAGAGAGCGGTCCACATACCAGAATCCTTTGGACCGGTACGTACCACTTGTACCAGGCGGTACACATCGAAATTAAGAATCTTGGTTTTACCTTTGAGGTTTATAGTAGTTCATGAAAGCAAGGTTTGCTGTACCGGACTGTACCGCCCGGTACGGGCGGTACGTACCGGTCCGACAAGCCAGCGGTACGCGGACCGCCCCGTACCGTACCGAGTACTGTAGCAGTGTACAGTAGCACTGTAGCAGTGTACAGTGCTCGGTACACCTGGGTGTACCGAGGGGTATACCATACCGTACCGGTACCGTGCCCGGGTCGAAACGCCGGTACGGTACGGTACGACGAACCTTGCATGAAAGCATGATATAGTTTAGATAACTAGTTTATTAAACAAGATTTTGAAAATTAAAAAAATGCTTGATGAGTAAAGAGCTTTTTGTTATTAATTTATGATAATAAGGAGATATTCAAAGCTATTGTAATTATATAGGAGCTAAAATAATAAATCACACTATTAAATTATGAGACATGATGAATGAAGGTAGAATAAGATAAAAGATAGTATTTTTGAGAATCATTTTGATTTTGTAACCAAAAGATTAACTAATAAAAGCTATTAATTGATAAGATTAAGGATTTTAATTTTGAATAATACAGCCCATACCGGGAGGTATGTACCGCGCTGCTGGCGGACCGGTACATGGACCGTCCTGTCACAGACAAAATTCTAAACAGGATGTTTGATGTAATGCTTATGTGTGTCCGTGTTTTTTGGTATGTTCATGCTTTGCACAACATGTAGAGGGACGGTCGAAGGCTTAACGACCCCATTTTAGTTGGGTTTGGTGGTCGTTTTAGGCTTGTAAATAAAGGTTGTGTCATGTGGACACTTGCGAGAGATATTCGGTGTGCGATCGTTCAGAGCTTATGAAGTCTGTTTGTAATTTGCATTAGTTTTGAAGTGTTTTATGAAATGTTTGTTTGTGGATTCCGAGTGAGACACTTTTTCTAACCCGTTTTCTCTTTTGTAGGTCCTAAGGGACCATGGGAGGTTTCGAGGAGGCTGACCTTTGCGGACGGACACGCAAGGGTGCCGCACGACTTAGGAAAAAACAGCTAAGTCCGTGACAGATGGTATCAGAGTTGGACAAACACTCATAGAAACACTTGGTATGTAAAATGTGGGGGACCTAGCGGGGCTGCGTTGAGGGTAGTTAGCACGCGCGACCGTTTGGGGGCAAAACGGGCATGGAAATGTAGGGAAAAAGGAGTCGTTCAGAGGAGCGAGCATCTGAGATTGACATTCAGAGGAATGGCTAACCCTTCGCGCAAGAAGCACAACGAGGATAAGCAAGCTGGGAAGAATGTGTAGCGCATAAAGGTTGGGGCTGAGTTTGAGCTACGGCTCAACGTTAGTAACCCTACTTGATGGTGTTCAAGGTAAGCGAGGTGCTTGGTAAAGGATGAGACCATGTAAGGTGGAATGAGTTATTCAACGAATGAAAGAGTTATGCAAAGCTCATAGAGGTGAGGGGAATTGCTAACTCAAAGAATTCGGTACTCATGCAAATGCTTGTGTGCGAATGATGGAGTGTTCGTGGCTATCCCAAGACGATCGAAACTTGGCGTCATAGAGCATTGAAACTTTCTCTTCAGCATGAGAAGGATACGTCCGTAGAAGGCTGAAGTGTGCAGCGAGTTCAGCATGTTGCTATGCCTCGAGGGGTGTAGCGGGGGCTGTATTGATATGGAGTCGCAATCTAGCAAGTGCGTTTGCGGTAGGCAGAACAATGCACAGTTTGTTCAGCAAGGCAAAGTAGTCAAGGGGATGGTGGTCTCCGAAACTTTCAAAGAGAAGGAAATGAAGAGAGAAGTTGCTCGAACGGGACAGATATCCATGAGGGATAAGTCTCGGCTCTCCAAAGGGAGAACCATGTGCAACAGATCGCATATGTTGAGGAGGAGGACCACAAAAACAAATTTACAAAGCTTAACGGACCAAGCGAGCGGCAAGGAGTCGTCGCATGATCTCACTTGAGATAATGCATTGGGGGAATGCATTGTGAGATCGAGTGGGGAAGCGACCCAAGACAACACAAATGAAGGCACACTTGGAGTCGATATGGAGATCAGACTCAATGGAGGGTTGACCTGTGGAATGGTGGGTGTAAGAGCCACCATCAGCTCAATGCAAAACGAGGAGCGGAGCAACTTGGGTGTAACTTGGCGAAGTACTTAAGCCGCATGAAGGGAGCTGGCATAGAAGATGGAACATGGAGCGGAGGCACAGAGCTTTCCTTGGACAGAGGTCAAGGACATGAACTCTTGCAGAGACAAGAGCGGGATCATGTCGTTCCGTGGATTACTCATCTTACATGGTGCCAAAGACGAAGGGAGCTTCTGGGCACATGCATCTTACCTCAGAGAAGTATTTGACGGAGGAACTGAGGCGACTCAACTTGCGGAGGCGAAGTTGGGTTCAGAAGACCTTGGCATGGGGCAAGAGGACACGGAGGCGGGTACTCTTGAAGAATATGCCACAGTGTTGCCATTCAAGTTGCTATGAAGGGAGTGGTGCACAACGGAGATTGTGTTGGTAGGGGCAGAGGCTTAGGATCCAGATAATGGTGCACAAATTTCAGCGAAGTCAATGGACTTCGGGAGGTACTAGGCGACGGACTATCCTAGAGCGGTGTTTCATCTAGGTGTGACCCGAGGGCGGGTGAAGGAAGGTCGATTGCCAAAGGAGCGAACACAATCGAAGGTAGAAGAGGCCACGTTGTGTTGGCAGAGGCCACACATGGAGGGATCACAATCCGAGTTCATCCCACAAGGATTAGAATGTAATGAAGATGTCACCAGGAGGCGACATGGTGTAGCGGATCGTGGTGGAATAGTTCGTGGCAATGCGATACACACGAATCTTGTCCCGTGAGGGATTATATCATACGGAGGTATGATCGGGAGCTACTGGGAGCTCCACTTTGGTGAACAACACGATGGAAAGAAGGGCTATGGATTTAAGGAGTAAAAGCCATGATACCGTAGAGGCGGGTCTTCCGTGCGTGCATCGAATTTTGCATCGGATTAAAGTCTTGGTCATCAGCATATGGGGGCTGTGTACCACCGAGGGAAAAGTTCGAATGCAAGTACCATTGAGTCCCATGGGAGGGACTTGATCATGTAGTGATCGAAGCAGCTAGAGAGTTGGACTACTCTAGAGCATATTCGCTTACGGGAGCCTGACAAGTTAAAGGACAAGGCTGAGTAAGCGAACGTTGCTACCAAGGAAGCTAAAGAGAACAGAATCGGTGCGAACCCCGCAACATGATGGCAGGGGCCATACATGGGAGTTGCAATCTGTCTTTCCATCGACTAAGGGGAACTGCTTGGAGAACACGAAGGTGTTGAAACAGGGGGTCGAAAGGGGCGATGAAGCGACGACGAGTCCAAAGGGACTTAGCTACCCAAAACAAAGCATCAGTTAGAATGGAGGTGGACTCGGAGGAGTGCTACATAGATATATCTACCGATCGTGAAGATAAGGATATAGATGTGAGGCGACAGATAGTAGGGCCATGGGCATGGCAACGCCTTGGTACAACAGAGGTGGGACTTTCATGAAGTCATCGATCCCTTGCTCTCACGGAGGGAGAGCACTTGGTCGTGAAAGGGGCTGAGGAGGTGGAGCATGCAGAGGCAAACTCCAAGTATCGAGACAAGGCTGAAGGGCAGAGGCCAAGGAACTTCGTAAGACCGGTGTCATCGAGCTTTTTATCAAGATAGCCGAAAGTGAAGGACTTCGGGTCGTGCAAGAGTGCATGACCAAGGAACGAAATAGGCAGTATGCGGTGTTGTACCTTTGCTACTCAGTGGAGTAGGCGGCAAGGTTGATGGAGAAGGCGGTACAATCCTAGAGGCGACCAAAGCTACAAGAGACTTGCTCCAAGTTGTGGTGAAAACTTCTTACATTCCAGAAGTTCGATGGCATTGAGAAGGTGAATCACAGTAATTAACTCAATGCAAGGAGTGCAAACATTTCAAGTACTTCAGAAGTGTGAGCAAAGAGCAGGCGAAGGCCAGTAACCAGCTCGATGCATGGAGTATAACATTCAAGGAGACAACGAAGTCAAGTAACCTTTGCCTTCTCAACCCTTAAGAGAATGGGCGAAACCGAGTACCCAAATTTTCTTATCTATCCAGCAGAGGGGCTCTACAAATGTTCAAAGACCATTCGAAGAAACTAAATGGAAGACAATAGTTGTCAAATTCACCAATGGTGATCAGTGCTACTGAGAGTAGATTACCCGCTTCATTTCCTAAGAGAATACTAATCGAAAGTGGAAGTGATGCGAACCTACTTAGAACTGACAACTAAGTAAAAGAAGAGTCGATGGGCAAATTTTGTGGAGGAAGGATCCAAAAACTTCAAAAAGTTCAAGCAGCATGAGGCATTTAAGAGACTGGCGCATAGCAAGGATGGTCTTTTCCTTCATCTGAAGGATCTGCAGGAACCAATAGGGATCAACACAACTTAGCCAACCCCACATTAGAGCCAAGAGGTGCATTGCAGCTGGAGCAGAAGATTGAAGACTCAGCAAAGGCGAGGAGTTGTAGTGTCGGCAAAGGCTTCGACGAAGACGTCGAAGGAATAAGTCTAGGAGAATGTCACAGACAAAATTCTAAACAGGATGTTTGATGTAATGCTTATGTATGCCGTGTCTTTTGGTATGTTCATACTTTGCACAGCATGTAGAGGGACGGTCGAAGGCTTAATAGCCCTATTTTAGTTGAGTTTGGTGGTTGTTTTAGGCTTGTAAATAAATGTTATGTCATGTGGACACTTGTGAGAGATATTCGGTTTGTAGTGGACCATTTTGGATCATTTGTTATGCGACCGTTTAGAGCTTGTGAAGTATGTTTGTAATTTACCTTGGTTATGAAGTATTTTCTGAAATGCTTGCTTGTGGATCCTGAGTAAGGCGCTTTCTCTAACTCGTTTTCTCTTTTGTAGGTCCTAAGGGACCATGGTAGGTTTCGGGGAGGTTGACCTTTGCGGATGGACACGTAAGGGTGCCGCACGACTTAGGCAAAACCACCGTGACAGTCCGCTACCGTCGATTGGGGTTGTTTTCGCCCCGTTATCGTCCTAAATTAGGCGGTGGTATTAACCGAGGTAGAAGAAAGAAGAGTATTAATTGAGGGAGAAGAAGAGGAGAACCTGAAGATCGACATCGCTCTCCCTCCTCGTTTGTCGGTGACTTCTCATCCACACGGGGAGAAGAAACGGTTTCTTTTCCCTACTTTTCCGCACAGGCAAAAAAGAGGCGACATCATAGAAAATAATTTTTTTTTCTTATATATATATGTATATATACATATTTCTTCTCCCCACACGCCAAAAAGGGTGATGAGACAGTCACCCTTTTCTTTTTTCTTATATATATATATATGTATATATATAAAACGAGGCGACGTTGCATTGGTTTTCTACTCGTGTGGGGAGAAGAAATCGTCACCCTTTTTTTTTACTTATATATATATATATACACACACCAAACGGTATACCGAAATGTATCGCTCGATATATAGTATCGTACCGTATCGAGCGAATCTTGAAACTCCGGTATGATACGAAATTTCAATCCTTGGATAAGATAACTAATGGAAATATGTAGAGAATTAAAAAATCACATATAAATTTATTGACTTTGAAAAAGCTTTTGATAGGCAGGTAGGGAGCTCCTAAAGATTTGTTATGATTCATCTAAAAAGAAAGGCAAAACTACTAATTGTATTGATGTTATGAAAAATGCATAATGGTGTAGTTACTGGTATTAAACCTGTAGAGAATGTATTTAGCAAATTTCCTATCATTATATCAATGATTAACTTTATGCCATTAAGTTTTTATATTGGTAATGGAGGAACTTATTAGTCATGTATATAATAGACTTCCTTACTGTATGTTCTTTTGCTAACAATATCATTTTAGTAATGAAAGTTTAGATGAAATTAATATTAAATTTGAGTTTTGGAGATTGAACCTATCAAATGCAATATTAGTTATACTAAGAGAACAATTAACTATGTAGTTATAATCATTGAGCAAGAAGCTTTTGTAACCAAAGTATTTAGGTTTTTTGGAACTATTATTAACTTGGAAGGAGAGATTCAAGAAGATATTGTTCATAAAGTAGAAGTGGATAATTAAAGTGAAAAGGAGCATCAAGAGTTGTGTGATCATAAGACGTCTCATGGTTTAAAAGAAAAATTTGATAAAACAATATCTAGTCTATCATGCTTTTTGGATCTAACTGCTGAACGGCTACGGGAAAAAAAAAATTTATATAGCTGAGATGAGAATGTCTAGTATAAGGAAAAATATAAAAATATTTTTTTTGTGAATAATAAGATATAGCTGTGATAAAACATAAAATGAGAGAAAGATCATTTAAGATAATATTGACTTGTTCAAAGAAGATATATAGATGCTATGGTTGCACAAGATGAGTTGATTGATATTACTAGTGTGAGTTGACATAGTGAGAGATGAAAAGATTTTAATAAAAATAATATAAATATATTTATCTGCTCTTTAATTGAATCAGAGATTTATGTAGCTGACCCCAAATAGTTTGGAACATGCTATTTAAATGCTCTTGTATAGAGCTCAATGGTGGGAAAGACATGTAGCTGGCCTCAAATAGTTTGGAACATTATAGCTTGTTATTGTTGTTGGTGGTGATGGTATTCCTCGAGGATATTGTTGTGATGCTTCTGCATGAGACTATTCATAACACCTGGTGCAGGTGTGCAATTGAAATTTTAGTTCGTACTGCTTAGCTTAATGCAAATTTTGATGAGTTAGTCTTTATTCCAACCTACCTTGGAGAATTCTGTTTTTTTCTTTTTAGCGAAATCTATGGTTACAGGGAGTTGAACAATTTCGATGTGCTATGGAACTTGCACCACACAATATATCTGCACACCTTGGGCTTGCTTCTGGGCTGCTTGATTGGTCAAAAGATTGCATTAAATCTGGAGCATTTGGTTGGGCAGCTGATCTCTTACAAGTGAGTTGTCAGGACTGTTTCAAAGCTTACCCCCTCTCAAGGCTTGAGTGCTTTATATGATTATATGTGCATGCTGGTGGACTATAGGAAGCATCAGAAGCTGCAAAAGTCAGTACCTGTTTGTCTGGAAATTTATATTCTGCTTGGAAGTTGCATGGGGACATCAAGGTATATGTCGTAATTAATAAATTTTATTGTTTTATGGGTTTTGTTTTTTATGTACTTTGCATCTTTAGACTTGTGCCTATTGAAACTCAAATGCTTAATATGAATGTACCATTTAGTTCCTTGTGTGATGGTAACTGCTTGTTGTAGTTTTTGGTGTTGGAAATATGAATGTACCATTTAGTTTTTGCATTGTTTAGTTATCAAGGGGCTCAATGTTCCTAGGATTATTTATGTCTAAGGTTTTTATTCTTCTTCAGTTCTTCTATGCTTCTTCCCCTTCACATTAGCTCTTTGTCTTGTTCTTATGTTGTTTGACTTTTTTAAGCAGGAGTTACATGCGAACAGAATTGAAGCTCCACATTTTTGGTGCCTTATACTTGTCAAACTTCTATTAATGTTTGATAAGTTAAATTAGAACTTCAACGTAAACTCTTAATTAATTAAGACAATGAAATAAAAAAAGACAAAAATGAAATCAAAGTCTTATGGTCATCATGCTTGTTTGATATCTCTATTAATCATACACTATGACCTAATCTTTGAGGTGGAAACGCAGCAGAAATTAAATCCAAATAATAACTATTTCAAATTCACAAGAGATTTGCTCTCTTACCTTTCTATTGTCCAATAACACTAGCTTCTTTTTCCATAAGTGGGAACCATAAAGGCACTTGCCTTCTTGCAATAAGTTTCCCATTTCCCTCTTTTTTGTGCATCCATCAAGAGAGCAATAGTAAGCAAGGAGATCTATGCCCTTACATAATTTGCCAGCCCAATAATTAGCATACAGAAATCCCATGCTTGGCCAGCTTGATAGTTGTCAGTAGATCCATGTTATGAGGATTGTGCTTTTAGACATTGCCCTAACTTTTTAATGGGCACATAACTTTTTTCATCTTGACATCATACTACTATAGTATGTCCAAGTGGTATGTGCTGATTGGCAAAATCAGGGTTCACCTTATTGGTTCATATCGGTGTATCGAACAGTCAACGTATCGTTCTGCATGGATGTACCATTTGTTGGTATGGCAAGGCATACTGATGGCATGGAAAAATGATCGAAAATAGTTCCAAAAATTCTTGCAAAATAAAAAAAAGTTAAATTAGGGTTTTTAAGATGGAAATAAATGTAAGTTTAGTATAATTGTAGCAAAACAATCTAAATTAGGAAAGAATAATAGTAGATATCTTTTTTAGGCTTTAAGGAGTAGCATCATGGTATGTTTCGCACTATCCTTTTGTTGATATTGAATTATTGACAAAGAAATGATTTGAATTGTTAGATTATTTGTTAAACAACTTAAACTTTAAGATTCAAATGAATCAAGTAATCGATCGATGGATATACTTGGTTCTACCATCAAAAGAATGACAGGACTCCATGAGCGGTGAGTCGGGGTTCTCGACCCTATATATCTGTATATCAATTTGATATATTTGTCGGACCTAATCTTAAAATTGATCTCATGACATAGTATATTGATACACCGTATGTCATTGGTGCATCAATGTGGTGATGGTTATAGTTTGATTATCGTGAACCACATATGTTCGAGACGGCTCTTGAGGCAAGTACGTTTGTGACATGTATTGTGACAAGTACGATCTGTTACTTTGTATCATAAGATCGATCACCATACTATTGTTCAGAGAAGAATGACCAATTATCACGTCAAGCTCTATGATTTGAATCTTGGGTGGCATGTGTAAGATATTACTCCTCGGTCTATACACCATCCTCAAATTATGTAGAGAGGGCCATCGACTCCTCGACATCGCCGCCATCATCAGTTGAGACACTACTGTTCAAGTCGCTGTCATGTCTCCAGACCAAATGGATTGCTAAATGCGATTGAGAAGCTACATACTGTTAATTCTCCCTAATTAGCCTCCTATGCTTGATCCAATCCACAAATCGCAGCTTTGTGGAGTTCAAGAGAGTGCAAATGAGAGATATGTGAGTGAAAAAGTGATTGGGAGAGTAGATGAGTTAGGGCAAGTGCAAGGGGAGAGAATGAGGGGGTAGAAAGGGTTTAAGAACCTTAGATCTGGTTCAATTTATTAAATTGGTTGTGAAATGTTGCAGTTTTGTGGTATCATGTTATGTTAAGCTTCAATTTATCAAATGACTTATTTTTCACTATCTGGCATGTTAATACAGAACTCTGAAGTCTGAATTACTTTTTTATGCATTTTTTGTTGATATTAGATTGCATATGCAAAATGCTATCCATGGGGAACTGGAAGGATTGGATATGAAATAGATGAGGATCTCTTGAAATCTTCCATCATCAGCTGGAAAAAGACATGCTATTCAGCTGCAATTAGTGCTAAACACTCGTATCAGCGGGCTTTACACTTGGCTCCATGGCAGGCTAATATTTACACTGATATTGCAATCTCTGTTGATTTTATTGGCTATCTAGAAGAGAGAAACAACAATTATTTGGAAATTTGGTAAGCTATTTAAATAAAACTTTGGTTATCGCATCTGAATATAAGAATCAGGCTAAATTGATTCTGTATTTATTAGGCAGCTACCTGAGAGGATGGCCCTAGGTGGCTTGTTGCTGGAAGGAGTTAATAAGGAGTTCTGGGTTTTGTTGGGATGTCTGGCTAGCAGTGATGCTCTGAAGCAACATGCTTTGATTAGAGCGTTGCAGTTGGATGTGTCTCTTTCCTCATCATGGGCATATCTGGGAACGGTAATGATGAAAGCATTCATGTATTGCCAAGTCTTGAAACATAATAATCTGATTTTGTTAGTTTGCAGCTCTATAGAAACTCGGGAGAAAAGCAATTGGCATGTCAAGCATTTGATCGTGCAAGAAGCATAGATCCTTCTTTGGCATTACCATGGGCTGGCATGTCAGCTAGTTATCAGGATGGGTATATAATGAATATTTCTCAAGACCCAAATATCATGTTTCTTAGGCTTTTGACATTTAGCAAATTATTTCCATTGACAAATATTATCTTAGGCTTTGCTCGACAAATGAAGCTTTTGAAAGCTGTCTGTGGGCTGTGCAGACACTGCCTGTAAGTGCCTTTCTCTCCAATACTCTATTGCCTTTCTCTTTTCTGAGCACATTGAAGTTTTGCATGTGCAATTTAATCAAGGGTTTTCATAATGAAGTATTTATTTGATTTTGATTATTGATTTTGTTATAATTTCATAATTAATCGACAGACAAGCTCTGAAAAAATGAATTTCATTATAATGTATTTATGTGACTACTAAAAAACTGATTTTTTCTTGAAAAAATTGCGATTTTGAGATTTCTGTAGTTTGGTTTTTTAATTATATGTTGAAATAAATTACTTTACATTCAAAATAATCAAGCCACTGCAGATAGACTTCTTTATTTGTTGGTTATCCAGATATTTTACACACTTGCCATTTGAAAATTGAATATAATCACCACTTATACATTGTAATTCCACTTATTTGTAGGCTGTTGTTTTAGCTATATGGTTTCCTGATTGTGCTTATGATCTGGGTGCAGCTTGCAGAATTTCAAGTTGGTCTGAAATAAATTATTTACACTCAAAATAATCAAGCCACTGCAGATAGGCTTCTTTATTTGTTTGTTTTCCAGATATTTTACACAATTGTCATTTGAAAATTGAATATTATCACCTTTTGTACATTGTAATTCCACTTATTTGTAGGCTGTTGTTTTAGCTATATAGTTTCCTGATTGTGCTTATGATTTGGTTGCAGCTTGCTGAATTTCAAGTTGGTCTTTGTGCACTTGCAGTTCTTTCTGGTCATCTGTCATCCCCGCTGGTATTGACATTTTGGTTAATTATTGTGTTCGCTTATCTAAAGCCACAACTATTTGCCTTAACGGTTAAGGCTTAACCATGTTTGTTTCTTGACTTGCTGAAAGAGAAGCACAAATTGTTCAAGCATTTCAGCACGCTAAAATATTGAGAGATATGTATATATATATATATATATATATATATATATATATATATATATATATATATCTATATATATTTATATTTATATATATATATATATATTGTAATTTCTTATTAAAATGTTTAAGGCATGCTGTGTGGTCATACTAGAATTTGCCAATTGTGAATGCCAAATAAGTGAATCTGTGATGATATTTTTTTTAAACAGATAGTGTCTAGCTTGAATGTAGTTTGGGTTGTGGATATCTAATTTGAACTTTTGTTCTCATCTAAGTTGACAGATTTGAGACATGAGATAGTCACATTTATAACCAGTTTTTGGTCACTGTTCTGTGGATGTTGACACTTGAGAAGGATTTTATGGCATCTGATTCGATATAGATTTGTCTACAGCCTATGCATCAGAGAAGAATTTTTTTCTTAATAATTTGATATTTTATTGCGTGTTATGGGTAGGTCCAAGTGTGAAAGAATATAAATTTATAAGTTTCATAAACTAAAATGGTCCAGATTTAGTGTTATTAAATCAATTGGTTTATAGAATCCATTATTAGAGTTTGACATGAGGGTCAAGTTTGTAAGATCCGTAAGATCAGTATGTTATCGGCTAGTGATGACAAAATTAGAATTGATAGGACACATCGTAGTGGATTTTCATTAATAATTTGATAATTTATTGCGTGTTATGGGTATGTCTGACTGTGAAAAGTTAGAATATAAATTTATAAGTTTCATAAACCAAAATGTTCCAGATTTAGTGTTATCACATCCATTGGTTTATAGAATCCATTATTAGAGTTTGACATGATGGTCAAGTTCGTAAGATCAGTATGGTTTCGGCTAGTGACGACAAAATTAGAATTGATAGGACCCATCGTAGTGGATCTAAAGGATCATGATTGGCCTTGAATGGGGTGCCGGTTATGGATCCGGGTATATCAGAATCAGATGATACTGTAAACTCTCAATGTAGTCATAAATTCACGGAAAACATAATTTTAACCAGGTTGATGCAAGAAACTAAGGTAACACTGATTTTGAAGTTAGATAAGACTAGTTGTTCTATACTTGGTTAGGTGAGAAAAGATGTTAGTAACATTCATCAGTTGATGGATCACTTTGGTTTTTGTTTTTAACAGTTGTAGACTACATTGTCATTCCATATGTATATGCCTGTCATGTTTGTTAATTAGGTTTTCAGAATATCATGCATTTGATTTGCAGGTAATTGGAGCCATAGGGCAGGCCGTTCAAAGGGCTCCGTACTTACCCGAGTCCCATAATTTACATGGCTTAGTATGTGAATCACGGACTGATTATCAGTCTGCAATTGTTGCTTATCAGAAGGCACGATGTGCTTTGAGAATGTTTCCCAACTTCAAGCATGATCTTCAATCTTCCTTCACTGATGTATCAGTTAACCTTGCTAGATCACTTTGTAAGGTAAATTATGTTTAGTTTTGGTTACATTGAATGCCTTTAGTCCACAGAATAAAAAATCATTTACTTATTCATTTTTGTAGAAGCTTTTCTAAAATGCCTTTTCAATTTTATTTCCTTCCCTCCAACCCCCAACTCCTCATGCCATCTCCATGTATACATATGCATCATTGATGGAGCATTTTTGCGTATCTTTATGCTCTCCACATTCTTTATTTTTTGCAGGCCGGACATGCAATTGATGCTGCACAAGAGTGTGAAAATTTGAAGAAAGAAGGTAAGGCCTTGAACTTATTTTCTACACATGTTCTAATGTGGGGAAATTTTTTTCTGCAAATTTCATGTGAATCATAGATATAAATAATGTGTCAATTTTACTTCTGGGGAAATAACTAGTAGCAGAGCAGGCTTTAATGATATTTACATGTACTTTTAATGTCATTAATATTTCAGGATTCCTTGATAGTAAGGGCTTGCAAATATATGCTGTTGCATTGTGGAAACTTGGACAATACAACTTAGCTCTTACTGTGGCGAGAAAGTTGGCTGAGAATGTCTCAACCATGAAACAGACATGTGCAGCTGCTTCCCTTGGGTTGATATGCACACTAATGTACAACATTTCAGGATATGACTCTGTAGTTAGAACAATTAGAAAATTTCCAAGTGAGTTTTTGCAAAATACAAGAATGAGTCTCATCGTCTGTGCATTAAATGCTTTAGACACAAATAAACAACTGCAGTCGCTTCTGCCAACCATTTCTCAAGCTGCTGCTTCTCATGGTATTGCCATTGAAATACATTCCATTACCGCTATTAACAAATTGGTAAGAGTATTCTTCTCTAGTCACAAGTCTCAGTATGTAGTTTTTTCTTCTCTGTACTCTTTTGAAGCAGGATAGTATAAATGTTCATTGTTGAGTTTAACTTTGCAGATAACTCAGGAGTCTCCTCAAACTGTAGCCATTGACAGGGGAGTAGATTACCTAAGAAAGGCCCTTCATATGTATCCTAACAGTCTTTTAATAAGGTAATGAGTGTTAGCATCCTATATCTGATCCTCCTCTTATGACAACAATTTCTACCAGTGCCCTAAAAGCTTTCATGAGGAATCCTATTGCTGTTTATGCAATCTTGGTTTTCTGTAATTATTAGTCTAACATGCTTTTATGTGGCTTAGCTTTTAGTGTTATGTATGACTTGTGCTGCTTTTTATTTACAAGTTCTGCATCCTTTCTGCATTGTCTAATTGTTGCACAATTCAAAATCTGTAACCAAGTAGATGATCCACCTGCTAGCCTTGAGTGCTTAAAGATGAAACCAAGAAATGCTATATTGAAGCTTGTCATATCAGAATTTTGAATAGATTCTAGCGTGGATAAAAGAAAATCACATGTAAAAACTGAATACACCAACTTGCAACTTTTATCAAGCTGAAAGTTTCAAAAGTTTGAATCTCTGGAACCTGTAAAAGCAATAAGAAGACAGAGGGAAAAAATGATAGAACCCTTGCAGATTCTAAACTTGGGGTTGATCTCTTTAGGGGATCAGCCTCCTTGGAACTCTATAGGGGTTCCTCCCTCCATGTTGCTGCTCAAAGGTTGCAGAAAAGATTCATCTATTGCTTAAGAAAAGAGGAGGAATACATGGCTATTTATAGGGCTTCTAAACCCTAACTCTTAATAGGACTCCTACTTAAGTCTCTTACTTCTAACCAACGCCTAATAGGACTCCTACTCAAGACTCATATTCCCTTACAACTCCTAATTCTTCTCTAAGAAAAAACCTCATAACCCTAGCCGGCCTCTTCATCTTTTTAATAGGGGTCGGCTTAGGTAGGTTTTACATGAATGTCCCTTTCAATTAGGACTCTTCTAGCTAGAGTCCTAACAGACCCGCCCTCTTCAAATCAGTCTTGTCCTCAAGGCTGAGATTCCATGAACTTAGGGAACCAGGTCTTCAGCTTCTCATATGGTTCCCATGTGACGTCTTCAAGTGGTAAATTATTCCAATGCACTAGTACTTCAGTAGAGGGACGTCGGCGACGCATCACGATCCTGCGATCGAGGATGGCTTGTGGTTGAGCATGAATAACTCCATCCTTAGTGGTGTTGGGCTGTTGGATCTGGGGTGACTCGTGTTCTCCCAATTTCGGCTTCAGGCATGACACGTGGAAGACATGATGAATTTTGGCATCCTCAGGTAATTTAAGTCTATACGCCATTGCTCCAATACGCTCTGTGATCTAATAGGGCCCAAAAAATCGTGGAGATAGCTTCATGGAGGCTTGAGTGTTGATGGAGAGTTGCTTGTATGGTTGTAGGCGAAGATAAACCTAATCTCCTACTGAAAATTCTCTTTCGCTTCGTCGTGTGTCGGCTTGCTGCTTCATTCTGGCTTGAGCTGTAGAGAGATTATCTTTTAACAGTTGTAGGAGTTTGTCCCTATCAATCAATTCTTGTTTAACCTGATCTACCTTGGCCGAGCCAATTACATACTTTGGAATCACAGGGGTCGGTCGACCATACAATGCTTCATAAGGGGCACATTTTGTAGATAAATGATATGTAGTATTATACCACCATTTGGCCCAGGGAAGCCATTTTGCCCACTCTTTTGGTCGATCGCTAGCGAAACACCGAAGGTACGTCTCTAAACACCTGTTTACCACCTCTGTTTGGCCGTCAGTTTGTGGATGATACGCTGTGCTCATCTTGAGTTTGGTGCCTTGTAACTGGAATAACTCGGTCCAAAATTTACTAGTGAAGATCCTATCACGATCACTTACAATGGACCTTGGCATCCTGTGCAGTTTAACAATATTTTTTATGAAAACTTGGGCAATACTAGCAGGAGTGTAGGGACTTCTCACAGCACAAAAATGAGCATATTTCATAAGTCGATCAACCACCACGAGAATTGTGCTTTTACCTTTGGCAGGTGGCAGCCCTTCAATGAAGTCCATGGAGATATCAGTCCACATCGAGTTCGGTATAGGTAGTGGTTGTAGTTTCCCTGGATTTGCCACAGTTTCACCCTTGTGCTGTTGACATACATCACATTGTGCCATATATTCAGCAATAATTTTTTTCATCCCTCTCCAATAAAAATTTTGCTTTACTCTTTTGTAGGTTCTTAGGAATCCAGATTGCCCTGCTGAAGGTATGGAGTGCATTTCATGCAGGATGATTGTGATACAAGGGGTGTCAGGTATAAGCACAATACGACCTTTGTAGCGTAGATCCCTCGAATCCCAAGTGAAGTGGGCTATTGCACTTGGATCCTCCTCCTTTATAATGTTGCTGATCTCTGGATCCTTCTTCCATTCTTCCCTAATGTCCACGAGGAGACTAGTGGTAGGAAGGGAGATGGCTGAAACCTTAGCTTGCTTAGGTAGCCATGAGAGTGCATCTGCAACAACGTTTTCTTTTCCCTTTTTGAAATAATTTCATAATCAAATCCAAGAAGTTTGGTTACCCATTTTTGTTGCTCAGGGGATGATATCTTTTGCTCCAAAAAATACTTGAGGCTTCTATGGTCGGTTTTAATTTAAAATTGCCGGCCAATCAGGTAGGGTCTCCACCTCATTACTGCATGTACAATGGCGAGCATCTCCTTATCATATACTGACATGTTTTGATGGGAGGAAGATAATGCCTTGCTAGTGTATGCGAGTGGTCGACCATCTTGCATGAGAACGACTCCAATTCCGACTCCAGATGCGTCGATCTCAATGATGAAGGGTCGGCTGAAATCCGGTAGCGCTAGCACCGGCGTCGTTGTCATGGCTACCTTAAGTTTGTCGAAGGCAACAGAGGCTTTGTCCAACCATTGGAAAACATCTTTTTTTAGTAGAGAAGTGAGTGGTGCACTGATCTTCCCATAGTCCTTAACAAATTTTCGGTAGTTGCCTGTTAGTCCAAGGAACCCGCGTAGTAATTTCACGTTTGTACGTTTCGGCCAGCCTTGCATTGTCTCAATTTTTGTTGGGTCTACCGCCACTCCTTCCGATATTATGTGCCCAAGGTACTCTACTTTTTGCTGGAGAAAGCTACACTTTGGTTGCTTAACAAAAAGAGTATTCTCCCGAAGGTTCGTCAGAACAATCCGTAAATGCTGAAAGTGAGTCTCAAGAGAAGGGCTGTAAATGAGAATATCATCGAAAAATACAAGCACAAATTTGCGAAGAAAGCTCCGAAAAATATCGTTCATGAGACTTTGAAAGGTTGAAGGAGCATTAGTGAGTCCAAAAGGCATTACCAAGAATTCATAATGACCATCATGTGTGCGGAATGCAGTTTTTGGAATGTCATCTTCACATACCCGAATTTGGTGGTAACCGGATCGGAGGTCCAACTTCGTGAAGACTTGAGCTCCTTTTAATTCATCAAGAAGTTCATCCACCACTGGTATTGGGTACTTGTCCTTGACGGTGATGCCATTTAAAGCTCGGTAGTCGATGCACATCCGCCAAGTTCCGTCCTTCTTGCGTACAAGTAGCACTGGTGAGGAATAGGGGCTACAACTTGGTCGAATCACCCCTGTTTCAAGCATCTCCTTTACGATCTTTTCAATTTAATCTTTTTAGAGGTGAGGATATTGGTACGGTCGAGTGCTCGCTGGTGGCTTGCCCGGAAGGATTGGAATTCGATGGTCATGTTGTCGAGAAGGAGGAAGACCGCATGGTTCAGCAAAAATGTCGGCAAATTCAGTAAGTAATTGGGCAAGATTTTGATCTTCAATTTCTATTTTCTTCTCTTCTAGTTGTGGCTGAAGATGCATCAAAAAGCCACCATTTACCTTATGCAAAACTTTCTCCATTCGTTGGGTCGAAACAGTGGTAACGTTGCTTCCGCGCTTCCTGCGTAGGATGATCTGTTTGCCCTTACAGTAGAATTTCATAATTAATTTAGAAAAGTTCCAAGAGACATCACCTAGTGTAGTCAGCCATTCTATACCAAGCACTGCCTTATAGTCATCGATTGGTAGGAGGAAGAAATCGGTGATAATTTCTTGGTCTTGCAGTAATAGTTTCACTTGCGGGTATCTTTGGTCGCACTTTAGGATTTTGCCGTCGGCAACCTTTACATCGAACTTGCTGCAACCTTCAATATGCAGTGCCATCCGAGCATCAACCTTACTATTCAGGAAGTTATTAGTGCTACCCGTGTCGATGAGAACAGTGATCGGCTGTTGTTTGAGAAGGCCTCCAACTTTCATCGTTTGTGGGTTTGAGTAGCCGGCTAGTGCATGTATCGTAATGTCGGTCGGTTGTGGCTCTTCTTCCATATCTTCTATTTCATATTCAAGGCTCTCTTCTGGATGTTCAATGACCTCTTCTTCTATTGGTTCAATCATAAGAAGTCTCCCTTTTCTACAGCGATGCTTGTGGCTCCACGGCTCGTCACAATGCCAACATAACCCCTTCGCAGATCGCTCCCGAAGTTCTTCTCTTGTTAACCTTTTCGGTGCAGGGACTCGGTTGATAGTAGGGGGGGCTGAGGGCTTTAGTATTGTAGGTCGAGGAGTGATCCTAGTCTTCCGGGCTTCATGGTTCAATCGCTCCTCTTGAAGTTGTGCAAAAGAGATGGCTGCCATAAGCATGTATGGTTGTCGCGCCTTAATTTCTCTCTGGATCTCTGGCTTTAAGCCCTCAATAAAGGTCCCCAATAGCTGTTTTTCAGACCAATCACGAGTTTGATTAGATATCCTTTCAAACCTGGTTTGGTACTCCTGAATGGTGGAGGTTTGTCGGATCTTTGCTAGTTGTCCGTCAATGTTCTCGTAATAAGTTGGTCCGAAGCGGATCAGCGGTCCTTCTCTGAATTGTCGCCATGAAAGGACTCCATAAGTGTGTTCAAACCAGTCAAGCCACTGTATGTCATCCCCTTCAAGATGTATTGCTGCAATTTCCACCATGGATGCATCCGCAGTTTTATGGTACCGAAAATATCACTCCGCGCGCGAGATCCAACCAATTGGGTCTCCTTCTTCCCATCTAGGGAAGTCCACTCTCATGTGCGTATAGTTGGGGTCGGTCATAGAGCCTCCCCTCTCTTGGAAGTCATCTCTTTGGGCATGATGTGATTGGTTAGAGCTCTCTCCTTGATGTGATTTCTTCGGGCTTGGTGGTCGGCCCAAACTGAATTCGGTAAGGAGAGTCCGAATCTTATCCTTCATTTGTGCCTCGAAGGCTTCAAATTTAGCATTGATTGCCTCCTCAGATGCCATAGTATATGACTCCAAATCTGTGATGTTAAGATCTCTCTTTTGTTGACGGGTTAAAGGCATGTATAGGTTGAGAGAAGTGATGGTTGAAAGGGTTGGTGGATTGATAGATGTATGCTGCGGTTTAGGTTTGTTTTGTGGCTTTTTTGGGTGCAGTTTGAGGGTGTGGTTTGGTGGAGTTTTAGGGCTGTGGATGAAAGTTTTCGATCTATGGTGGATAGCAGCAAAGGTTTGATAGAAATCAGTGAAAGTTTGTTGCAGAATTGTGTTGTCTTGTAAGAGCAGAATTGTCGTCGAAGAAACAACGGTTTTTCGACGAAATCTCCACCAAAAATTTGAGAGATTTGAGGAGAGAATTGACAGTAATATGTTAGTTTATATGACAGAGAAAATATAGTATCAAGATCAAACAAACAGTGCTATGCGGCTGAAATTCTGCAATGTATCTTTCGTTGTAGAGATGAAAACTTTGTGACGAAAAGTTTATGCAGCAATATAGGAACAATTTTTTTTTTTTTGGATTTTCGGATAGGGATAACTAAATTGCAGCAACAGTAAGGTAGGAAACCAGAACCTGTTGTAATTCACGGGATGATCCGCGGTGGTGGAGATGATGGCGGAATTTGGCGACGATCTTTTAAGCAATTATGGGAATTGCTTTGGGCGGTTGTGGAGGGCTGATGGATGGCTATGGAAGGGCAGCGAGATGCCAAGAACGCTGCTCTGATACCAGGTGATAGAACCCTTGCAGATTCTAAATTTGGGGTTGATCTCTTTAGGGGATCGGCCTCCTTGGAACTCTATAGGGGTTCCTCTCTCCAAGTTGCTGTTCAAAGGCTGCAGAAAAGGTTCATCTATTGCTTAAGAAAAGAGGAGGAATACATGACTATTTATAGGGCTTCTAAACCCTAACTCCTAATAGGACTCCTACTTAAGTCTCTTACTTATAACCAACTCCTAATAGGACTCCTACTCAAGACTCCTATTCCCTTACAACTCATAATTCTTCTCTAAGAAAAAACCTCCTAACCCTAGCCGGTCTCTTCATCTCTTTAATAGGGGTCGGCTTAGGTAGGTTTTACATGAATGTCCCTCTCAATTAGGATTCTTCTTGCTAGAGTCCTAACAAAAAATGAGATAAACAAAGATACAATTCAAATAGAAAGAAATTTTCCTTACAAGTTAATCAGTAGAGTCATCTACTTCCAGTGTGACAATATGTTGCCCACATGTTTAAGCTCAAGACTGGATGGCGTCATGACATATGTAGATCCAATGTCTATTGCCTACATGTCATGTGCCACTGAACTTTTGGCATGCGACCAGCAGCAGTTGCATTTAAAATGAGACAATTTTTAAGGATTTTTTATTTATGTGTTTCCTGACCTCTTCTTTTGTTGGCCTAAAATGTTGCAAAAAAAAAAAAAGGCAGTCTCTTAATAATTGTCTCTGTCATTATTCAAGCCTGTTCATAAACAAAGGCTCATCTATGGTGCACAGCACTAACACTATTCTGGCGATTACTCTATTGTTAAGCCTTTTAAGTTCTCTCCTAATTTTGTCATGTGTGACTCAAATATATGGTCAAGATCATAAATTAGTATAGTAATACTGTTTCAATATACCTGTATCTTGTAACTTCCTAAATTAGGTTACTAGTCCTATAATTTAACAAATCTGTACTTACAACCTTACTATCTCTGTTGTGTGTCAAAATGCAAAAGTTGGTTCTACTATAATTACAAGACTAGCAGACCAAATTAAGGATTTTTGGATTCATTTTGATCCAGTCTAAGAATTTGAACTGCCCTAAATAATTTGGTACTTGATGTATTTTTATGTCAGTGTTGTCATTTGTCACATAGAAATCATTGCCAAGTTTGTGATTTGCTCAAAGGAACAACATTGTTATCACATAAAAGTTACCTTCCTATTTTAATTAAAATGAAGGTTTCTTCATCGTAATTAAGTTATGAATGAAATTTATATAATTGATGTTACTGTTTTCAAATCAGAGTTTTTAGGGTGGGAACTTGGGTGGTATGGATTGGTTTGTTTTCAGGTTAACTTAAAAGTCCTCATGTTGCTTCTTGTAGCCTTTCTTTCAGTTAAGATAATGTATTTAATAAGTTTAATATTTTTCCTTTGCCTTTGTAATCGAGGAACTAATGCATTTAATTGACTTTCAGTTGGTGCATTTTCTTTAGAATTTATATCCTTTCTGTGGCTAGTTGTTTCATGAAGTTTTCCATGTGTATTGGCTGAAACTGATGCATGAGAGATTGACCATATATTTCCGTTTGGAAAAGGAGTACCTCTTATTGTTGTGAATTTATAATAATATATCTTTTGCAGCGATTTAAAAAGGCGCTCGGGCACTCGCCTAAGCGCTCGGGCGAGGCGAGGCGAGGCCCGAGCGCCTCGCTAATCTTCCAGGCGATGCGCTTCAAAGAGGCGCCGCTTGGGCGCTCGCCCGAGCCCAGGCGCTGGGCGCTTCGGCCGAGCGCCTGGGTTAACCAAGGTGACCGAACCAGGATTTTAGGTCTGGTTCGGTCCTGATTCGGTCTCCGGTGGTTAGTTGGTTCAATCGAACCAACTAAAACCTATATCAGTGACAACCCAACCCTAACCCTCGTTGCCGCTACCGCTCCCGATCCCGATCTCGATCCCGCTGCTCGCCGCTGTCGCTGCTTGGAAACGTTGCCGTTGTCGCCGCTCACGCCTCCCGCTGCTCGCCGCTCCCGCTCCCGCTCCCGCTGCCGCTATCGCTTCTCGCAAACGCTATCGTTGTCGCCGCTCGTGCCTCCCGCTGCTCGCCGCTCCTGCTCCCGCTATCGCTATCGTTGTCACCGTTCGCCGCTGCCGCTGTCGTTGCCACTGCCTCCTTACACTCCGCTACCGCTGCTGCTTCCTCTTTTCTTAGTCAGTAGGCTCAGCACCCCCTTACACTTCCTTCTTCTCCTTCTGTTAACAGTATACTGTATACTGTTAATATTATTAGGTTTATTTGAAATTATTAATTTTTAATATTGTTAATAGATTAATAATATATTATTTTGATTTTAATACTGTTAACTTTTATTTATTTGAAATTATTGCTAGATTTCAAGATAAATGACAAGTGGACAGAGCAACTCAATAGAGTCTCCAATGACATAAAAAAAAGATTCAATGAAGATGATTTATGTGAAAATAACGATAATATTGATTATGATGAATGACTTTGATATAAAATTTTATTGTTTTGAATCTTGAAACCTTTTGTTAATGTGACATTGTGATTTGGTGTCTTAGATTTTCTTAATTTAATAACATATTTTAATTTAAAATTTTAAATAATTATATTTATTAATTATATTATATATTTTTATGTTTTAGTGCCTCGCTTCGTTCGGGCGAGCGCTTGGGCGAGCGCCTAGCGTCTCGAGCGTTTTTGGACCTTGGCGTCTTTTGGCGCCTAGCGCTTTTTAAATCACTGATCTTTTGTAAAGGAAGCATCCACTATGAACTAGACAAACAACATCAGCTGTTCAAATTTTTATGTTTCATGCGTTTGCACATTTTGCTATTAAAAGGTGATCGTTGTACTTGTTTTGCATGTCACAGAAGCCATCTTGGTTTGCTTCTACTGTCTAGTGGAGATTGGATGGCTCTTCAGAAAGCAGCCAGGTGTGCTGTCATTCCAACTGGTCACCAGCACCCTGTCAAGAAAGGATTTAGACTACCATATGAAATTCATGGTGCTATGGCAGTTGCTTGCGGTTCCATCTGTTCCACCAACCCGAAGTCTTCTTTCCCTACCTGCAATGATGGGCTTATGCATGGAGCTAGACACTTGCACTTGCTTCAAAGGTATTATTTTATATTTTCTTGGTAATTTTCAAAACTACTCTGGGCTGGCAAGATATGACAGGGTTGTACATTCTGTGTTGTCTTTTTCAGATGGTTGCATCAAGAACCATGGAACCAAAATGCTCGTTACTTACTTGCTCTTAATGTTTTCCAGAAAGCTCATGAAGAGAACTTCCCCCAACAACTTTGCATTATTTCAAAACGGTTGGTTTTAGATGCTCTCTCTACAGAAGAGTTTCTGGGGGACAATAAGCTATCTCAGTCTCGGAGTCTCCTACTCCTCTGTGCATCAGAAATAAGTTTGCAGAGTGGTGACTCTGTTGGATGCATACATCATGCATCTAATGCATTAGGTCTTCTTCCTACCAATAGTGATATGTTTTTTGCACACTTGCAATTATGCCGTGGATATGCAGTGCAGGAGGACTATTCAAACCTTAGGAATGAGTACACCAAGTGCTTGCAGATGAAGACCATTCATCCGATTTGTTGGATATTACTAAAATATTTTGAATCTAGATACAGTTTGCAGAATAATTTGGACATAATACATACCAACTTTCAGGCATGTGCAGCCAGGAAAGGAAGTTCCTCCAACAATTGGTCTGCTAACTTTGAATTAGTTTGTGCTCAATGTTATTTGTGGGATCAGGACTACTTCCACGCAGAGCAAACCTTGGCACGTGCTTGTGTAGCAAATATGGACAGCTGCCTTCTACTTTGTCATGGTATTAATTCTACACTGCATGTCAAGAATTTCAATTAATTTTTTATCAACATGATATGCTTTCCCCATATTTGTTCATGCTGTTTTGGTAATGTGATGTCAGCATTTTGTACTCGCATCTATGTCCTATTACATCACGGAGGTACTAGTCTGTTGGGATTTTCTGATAAATATCAAGCATTTGTCACATCAGAAAATATTTTGTGCTTGGTGATCTTTGTTTTTTCATAAAAACAAAAGGAATGAATGATTGTAATTGATTTGTTGCATATTTGTGATGACCTGCTGATACTGATTAGTTTATTGTGCCATCTCAATCATTTATCTTGCTTCAATGTGGTTTAATCTTTTGTGACAAAAATACTTTCAAATGTAGAACTCTTTCACCTAAAAAACTAAGGGTTATGGAAGAACAATGTCTTGCAATAGTATTAATTACTGGTAGGATTAAAGTACTATTTACTGGTAGGATTAAAAATGTTCTATCATGTTATAACTTACTAGTGACGATGGAGCAACATGACCAGGTTCGAGCCCGAGGTTGGAGTGGGTCAATTGACTCGGGAAGTTTTGAGGTTGTCGGTGAGAACTCTATTGAGAAGGATTCGAATGCTGATGTTGTATTTGTTGCTCCCGAACACCATCTGGGATCCTACAAGAAGATCGGTGTCGGGGAAGCTCGACACAGTCCCTCCAACATTCAAGTAAGCATTCTCCAAAGTGTGGAAGAATGTGGGATGTGGAAGAGAGGAGAGAATGAGAGTGGCTATTTAAACCTGAGGGTCTGTAGCTATCAGTGGTTAAGGTGGATAGGGCAATTGCTAAGGGGGCACGGAGATGGTGGATGAGGTGGCAAATGGCAGTGAAGTGGCATGGCTGCCTACTGAAATTGCCTAACTATTTGCCAAGGTAATTGTGTAACTACCTGCCTTGGTGGTGTTCTCATCTGCTGAGATGGTGTAATTGCCTCTTTGGGTAGTTAGATGGTGCAACTGTCCACTAAGGTGGCTTTGAAAGGACACTTTATCCTCTATCATTTGTTTCCTATTGTGCTTCAGCAAAGAAAATTTTCACAATGGAGCATGATGTTTGCTTTTGGACACCAAACACCTTTGGGAGAGCAAGATGGTCATGGTCCCCGTGTTGTCATCTTTGCTGGAGTTGATTCTTTCACAGTCCAGACTTGTCCTTGTTTGCTGTGAGTCTTGTTGCCCTGACTGACTTACCCACATTTGGTGGGGAATCCCTAGCAAAACTACCCACATCAGGTAGTGAATCCCTCTAATCCTGATCGCATTAGAGAAAGGGTCTTCTGAATGTTGACCTATCCACATCGGACAAGGTGGCTTCCCAGGCTTGCTGACTTGCCCATGTTGAGAAAGAAATCTCGTTGAGCTGGCCGACTTGCCCACATCAGGCGAGATGACTTCTGTGTTGTGTCGATCTACCCATATTGGGCAAGAGGACTCTTGGAACTCCGATCTGCCCACATCGGGCAAGAGGATTTGTGGAAGCTACTAATCTGCGTACATCAGGTAGTGGAGCTTCTGAGCCCAACCGACTTACCCACTTCAGGTAGGTGGGTCTTTAGAGTTGCCCGACCTACCCACATCGGGTAGGGAAGGCTTCCAAGGTGGCCGACCTACCCACATCGAGTATCTTCAAGATAGTTTGACCTACATGCATTGGGCTGAGGGAACCTTAAGCATGGTTGACATACCCCCAGAGAGTGGGGATTCCTCCCTCTTGATTGACCTACCCACACGGGGTAGGTGTCCTTTGAAGCACTTGACCTACCCACGTTGGGTAGAGGTCCTCTAAAGTTGTTGACGTATCCACATTAGATAGGGTTCCTCCTAAGCTGTAGACCTACATACATTGGGTAGGGCTCCTACGAAGTTGCAGACCTACCCACATTGGGTAGGGACTCTAAAGATGGTTGGCCTACCCACAATAGGTAGGGAAGTCTCTAGAGACAGTTGACCTACCCACATCTAGTAGTGGGGGTCTCTAGAGCTTTGATTGCAGTCGACGTATCTATATCGGGTAGGAGAGTTTTTGTGCTTGGTTGACCTACCCACATTAGGTAATGGAGCTTCCCTTCTTGCTCACATGCTCATGTCACGCAAGGAAGTCTTCGATTTGGTCAACCTACCCACATCAGGTTTTTGTTTCCTTTTTTCTTTTGGGGGGATGGGTGGGGGGGTATATAGGGGAGTCTTCATAGCCTAATGATGCATTAGATGCTTAGGATGCTCATGCGTATGTTTGCAAAAGGCGTATTGTGCAAGGAATTCTTCAGTTTCGTTGACTTACCCACATCAGGTTTTGGGGTAGTCTTCATAGCTTGATGATGCATCAAATGTTTAAGATGCACATGTTCGTGATGGGCACATCGTGCATTGGTGATGCTTTTGTCCGCGAAGAACACATTAGATGTTGTAGATGCTTATGTCTATGGAAGATACATTATGCACTGGTGATAAGCTCGTGAAGGGTGCATTAGGAAATTGGTAAGCTTCTGCTTGTGAACGACACATTGGGCGCTTGAGATTCTTTTGCCCCAAAGAGGTGCATTGAGTGCTTGAGATGCTTCTACCCACGTAGGTGTATCAGATGTTTGGCATGCTTCTGTTCACGAGGGATACATCGGGTGCTTGAGATACTTCTGCCTACGAGGGATGCATTGGGCGCTTAAGATGCTTCTGCCCACAGGTGCACATATAATGCTTAGGATGCTTCTGCTCATGAAGGTGCATTGAGTGCTTGGGATGCTTCTATCCATGAGGGCACATTCGGTGCTTGGGATGCTTTTACCTACGAGGGCATATCGGGCGCTTGGGATACTTTTGCCCATGAAGGGTGCATCAGGAGGTTTGGATGATTTTGCTCACAAAGAGTGTATAAGATGCTTGGGATGCTTTTGCCCATGAGGGATACATCGGATGCTTGAGATGCTTCTTCTCATGAGGGCACATCGAGCGTTTGAGATGCTTCTGGCTATGAGGGGTGCGTTGAGTGCTTGAAATGCTTTTGTCTATGAGTGGTGCATGAGGCGCTTGAGATGCTTCTGTCGATGAGGGTGCATCGGGCGCTTGGGATGCTTTTGCCTATGAAAGACACATTAGATGCTTTAGATGCTTATGTCAGTGAAAGACATTATGTAAAGAAGTCTTTAGTTTGGTCGACCTACCCACATCGGGTTTTGGGGGGTCTTCAGTAGCTCGATGATGCATTAGATGTTTAAGATGCTCATGCTCGTGATGGGCACATTATGCATTGGTGATGCTTATGTTCGCGAAGGACACATTAGATGTTGTAGATGCTTATGTTTGCGAAAGACACGTGCATTGGTGATGCTTATGTCCGTGAAGGGTGCATCAGGAGCTTGGTAAACTTTTGCTCGTGAACGACACATTGGGCGCTTGAGATGCTTTTGTCCAAAAGGGGTTTATTGAGTGCTTGAGATGCTTCTACTCATGAGGGACACATCGAGTGTTTGAGATGTTTCTGCCCATAAGGGCACATCAGGTGCTTGAGATATTTCTACCCACAAGGGGCACATATAACACTTGAGATGCTTCTGCTAGTGAGGGTGCATCGAGTGCTTGTGATGCTTCTGTCTACGAGGGCACATCGGGTGTTTCGAATGCTTTTGCCTATGCTAGCATATCGGGCGCTTGGGATGCTTCTGCTCATGAAGGGTGTGTATCAAGAGGTTGAGATGATTTTGCTCACAAAGAGTGTAAATATGCTTAGGATATTTCTACCCACGAGGGGTGCATCGGGTGCTTGAGATGCTTCTTCTCACGATTGTACGTCGAGCATTTGGTATGCTTCTGGCCACGAGGGGCACATCGGGTGCTTGAAATGCTTCTGTCCACAAGGGGTGCATGGGGCGCTTGAGATACTTCTGTCCATGAGGGGTGCATCAGATGTTTGGGATGCTTCTGTCGATGAGGGTGCATTGGATCCATCGGTCGCTTGGGACGCTTTTGCTCATGAAGGACATATTAGACACTTGGGATGCTTTAGCCTTAAGGGGCGAATCTGGTGTTTGAGATGCTTCTGCTCATGAGGGTCCATCGGGCGTTTTGTCACGACCTTAGCTAGAATTGCCTAAGGCATGAGGCACCCTTGCGACAAAGACGTGAACTTAGCTTAAGTTGCCTAAGTTGTGACGCACCCTTGCGCCAACTTCTCGGACTTAGCTGGGATTGCCTAAGTCTTGAGGCGCCCTTACAACATATGCGTCCGCAAAGGTTCAGCCTAGTTGCAACCTCGTACAGGTCCCGAAGGACTTGTAAAACAGAAAGTTGATTAGATTGAAAACGAGCGACGGACAAGTCCCGACGTCTCGTGAAGAGGGAAGCTTTACAAGCAATTCAGCAAGCACCTTGTGTGCACAGGAGAAAAGAGGAGGAAAACAAGGACTTTAGAAGGTAGAACGAACAGTTGCAAGTTCACAAACAATTGCTGACCAGGTGGCGGGCGCGAAGACAAGTTCCCGTCAAGAAAACGTGCGAACTTGTGAAGATTGTTCAACGCCCAACTATATATCGAAGCCCCATCCAGCCCTGCACCACCCGGGGGGTTCCAAGGTGCTGGGATGGTTGACATTTCGCGCGTTGCAGCGGGCTGCAAAAAACAGCCTGTGGCACGTGAAAATGGAGCCATTTTGGGGCTTTTGGCCTGGCGCAGTGAGCAATCGCACTGTGCGCTGCAACCTGTTCGAACATGTATTTTTACAAGTAAAAACACACAACTAAGGCAAAACAAACTGCCATGTCTCTGTTCAAGCATGCAAAACCAACGAACGGTTTGTTGAACGAAGTTATTGTGAGTGCGTGACGATCATTCGTGACATTCTCCCCCACTTAAACTGTCGACGCCCTCGTCGATGCTTGTTGATAGTTGTTGATGATTACTTCTTCATGTCGTAGGGCGTCTTCGAGCTCCCAACTGGCTTCAGTTCGGGGAAGCTTTCGCCACTTCACCAAGTGCTCGGTCTACTCAGCTCCATTGGATAGCTTTATCTTGCGATCCGCTAGAATGGTTTCAACTCGTTTCTCGTAGGAGGCTCAGGTAGGGGGTAGTTGAGTTGGAACACTTCGGGAAGCATCTTGCGGATCTGAGTGGTAGGCTTTCAAGTTGCTGGTGTGAAAATCGTTGTGAATTTTAAGCTACGCCGGTAGCTGCAACCTGTAGGAGACGTTGCCCACCTTACTAATAATTGGAAAGGGCCCTTCATACTTGCGCACCAATCCTTTGTGTACTTTGTTCCTAAAGAATTGGAGTGATGTTGGTTGGAGCTTCACCAATACCAAATCGTCGACTTTAAACTCTTGCGATCGCCTTCCCAAGTCGGCCCACTTCTTCATCTTTTTGCCGCCTTCTCCAAGTAAGCCCGCGCAATATCTGCATTTCGGTGCCATTCTTTTGTAAAGTGATATGCTGATGGACTACTCCTAGTGTATCCGATAGCCAAGGTGTGAGGAGTCAACGATTGTTGTCCTGTAATGATCTCGAAGGGGCTCTTGTTGGACGCAGAGCTCTGTTGCAAGTTGTAGGAGAATTGGGCTATGTCCAACATCTTCACCTAATCTCGTTGGTTGGCACCCACGTAGTGTCGAAGATATTGCTCCAGGAGTGAGTTTATCATTTCGGTTTGGCCATCCATCTAGGGGTGGAGGCTTGTGGAGAAGTATAACTTAGACCCCAACAATTTGAATAGCTCTATCCAGAATCGTCCTAGGAACCAAGCGTCTCGATCACTGATGATATTGTGCGGGACTCCCCAATACTTCACCACATTCTTCATCATCAGTTTGGCCGCCTCTTCAGTTGAATAGTGTAGGGGTGTAGCAATGAAAGTTGCATACTTTGAAAATCGATCGACCACCACGAGTATCGATCTGAGTCCCCCTACTGTCGGCAAGCTTAATATGAAATCCAAGGAAATGCTCTCCCACGACCTTTCTTGTATGGGCAACAACTCCAAAAGTCCCACCGGCTTCCGTTGCTCCACTTTATCTTGTTGGCAAGTGAGGCACATTCGAACATATTCCTCCATATCAGTACCCATCTTCGGCCAGTAGAAGGCCCTCTCCACGAGAGCCAAGGTTCTGTGAATGCTCAGATGTCTAGCCCAAAGGGAATCGTGACACTCTCTTAAGAGCTCATGCCTCAAATTGTTTACTCGAGGGACATAAACCCTATTCCCTTTTGTGTAAAGGAGTCCCTCCTAGACCCAAAATCGTCGTGCCTTGCCTTTTTTGATGAGCTGCATCAGGGTTACTGCTTGGGGATCACTGTACAATCCATCCCTGATCCTGGAAAGGAAGTTGGAGTGCAACTGATTTGCTTGGCCTCTGCCCTCAAATTGTACAGCATTCACACGCTCCACTTTCCGACTCAATGTATCGGCCACGACATTTGCCTTTTCGGGCGTGTACTCTATTGCCATATCAAACTTAGCCAGGAAGTCCGGCCATCGTGCTTGCTTTGGGGAGAGTTTCTTTTTAGTTTGGAAATAGCACAAAGCAATATTGTCTGTCCTCAGCACAAATCACGATCCAAGAAGGTAGTGTCGCTAAACTCGTAGACAGTGGACCACCGTTGTCATCTCCTTCTCGTTCACCGGATATCGTCGCTCGGTTTCATTGAGCTTACAACTCTCGTAGGCCATCGGATGACCCTCCTGTATGAATACTCCCCCAATAGCGAAGTCTGAAGCATCTGTATGGACTTCGAAGGGCTCCCCATAGTTCGGCAATTTGAGCACTGGTTCTTCCAACACAACAGCCTTCAGATCTTGCAATGCAGCTTCACATTTATTAGACCACCTCCAAGGCTGCTCCTTCAGCAACTCTGTCAGTGGAGTTGCACGCTTCGAATATCCTAATATGAAGCGTCGATAGTAGTTGACGAAACCAAGGAAGGATCTCAGCTCTAGCACCTTCTTTGGAGTTCGCCATTCCGCAATAGCTTGCACCTTTGATTTATCCATCTGAATGGAGCCATCACCGATTCGATGCCCTAAGAATAAGATCTTCGTCTGAGCAAAGTAGAACTTCTCTCTTTTCACGGACAAAGTGTTCTCTATGAGAACCTTGAAAATTGTCCGAAGGTGCTCGACATGCTCCTCGAGCGTTTGGCTATAGACGACGATATCATCTAATTAGACGACCACAAACTTATCCAAATATTCCTTGAATAGTTGGTTCATAAGAGTGCAAAACGTGGTCGGAGCGTTGGTTAAACCGAAAGGCATCACCAAGAACTCAAACGCTCCATACCTGGTCACGCAGGTAGTCTTCGCTTCGTCGCCTTCAGCAATGTGCACCTGCTAGTACCCAGACCGGAGGTCAAGTTTGGAGAAATACTTGGCTTTGCCCAATTGGTCGAACAAGTCCGCGATGAGCGGGATGGGATACTTGTTCTTCACCATCTCTTTGTTGAGGGCTCGATAATCAATGCATAGTCGGAGGCTCCCATCTTGTTTCTTTTGGAAGAGAATTGGAGCTCCGAATGGTGCTTTAGAACTGCGGATGAGACCACCGCTTAGTAGTTCACCTAGCTGCTTTTTGAGCTCTACTAACTTTGGAGGGGGCATACGGTAGGGTGGTCTCGCTAGAGGCTTCACTCCTGGCTCCAGTTCGATATGATGATCCACGCCTCTGTGTGGTGGCAGTCTTTGGCAACTCGGGTGGCATAACGTCTGTGAACTCCTTCAGAATGTTTGCCACCACAGTAGTTTCATGAATGACCTTCTCGTCGAGTAGCTCTAGCTTCATAGTAGCCACGAATGTTAATTCACCTTTTCGTACCCCTTTCTTCAGTTGTAATGCTGATATCTATTGGGGGTCCTTTGTTCCTCTCCGAGAGACGGGAACCATACAGGGGTCGTCACCTCCCATCATACATAGGGAGTTTAGGAATGACATTGGCACCAACTTGGCTGCGTACATAAACTCCATTCCAAGAATCACTTGGAAGTCGTCCAGTGGCACCGCCATCATGTTTGTGCTCCCACTCCATGTTCCGATCTTGATGGGAACTCCCTTTGCCAACCTAGAGATTCGCTTGGCCTCCGAGTTCATCGCCTTCATTCGACTTGGGTTCTTATCCAAGATCAGCCCAAGTCGCTCTGCTTCTCGATCAACAATAAAGTTGTGGGTAGCTCCCGTGTCCACCATTGCACGGGTTGTTTGGCCATTGAGCTTAATGTCCATGTACATGAGCTCGCTATTCCCTGCTTTCAATGGCTTTGTCTTTATGTTTTCCCCCATTTGACCCTGCAATGCATTTAACAAACGCATTGCTCCCACTCGGGGACCCTGCGACTCTTCATCGTCGCTGCTAGATTTTGAACTGCTTGAACTAAGGGCGATGACTTTGCCCTTGTCTGATTTGGGGGGGATGGATGGAAGCTGTTAAAGCATTGAGTGCCTGTTTCTGTGGGCACTCCCTCACCATGTGCGGCCCTCCGCACAAGAAGCACCCGCCAGTTTTTGGGGCCTTGCCTTTTGAGCTTGGCCCTTTGTGGGAACTCTTCTTCCTTTGTTCGCCTTTGGGCTCCTTCCCTCGAGAATATTTTGGAGGGCGATTTCCTAAAGATGGTCTCCTTTTCCTCGGGTCCTCAAAGGAAACAAAGTCGGTGAGCCTTTCTGCTGTCCAATTGCCCCGATCACATCGGTGACATTCCTTCGATGCAGTTTTTGTTGAGCCCATGGCTTCAAACCATCGAGGAAACGGAATAACTTATCCTTCTTGGACATGTCCTGTATGTCCAGCATTAGCGCAGAAAATTGCTTCACGTAGTCTCGGATGGAAGTACTTTGGCGGAGTTGTCTCAACTTCCTCCTTGCGACGAACTCTGTGTTCTCGGGTAGAAACTGAGTTCTCAACTCTCGCTTTAAGTCCTCCCATGTGTCCACCCGACGTCGACCTTGTTGGATTTCCTCCCGACGGGTTCGCCACCAAAGTTTTGCATCCCAATTCAAATACATGGTTGCTATCGAAACTTTGGTTTCTTAATCAGGCCTCGTAGCTTGAAAATATTGTTCCATGTCGAATAGGAAATTCTCGAGCTCTTTAGCATCTCGGGTACCTCCATAACAATGCAGCTCGGGTGCCCTCAAGTTTTGTGGTGGCGCAACGCGGGTGTTGCTTCCTCCCGCATTCAATGCCCTGGTGAGCATGGTCACCTTGGAAGTGAGTTCTGCTACGACTTCCTGCAGATCTTGCACGGAGTCTTTGGTGTCGTCCGACAGTCGATCGACTAGGGCCTCGACCTTGTCGATTTGGGATTCAACTTCTTCTTGCGAGCTCTCTACCCCAAGAAGCCTTCGCTGGCCTTGGTAGAGTTCCTCCAAGCTCGCTTCAAGAACATCCAAGTGGGTTTCCGCAGCTTGAGTCTCTCCTTATGGCTCTTCTACCCGGTTGACGCAATAGATTGCGCCTCCGCTCGTGAAGAGTAGCCAATTTCTCGCTCATCATGTTTGCTGTTACGATCCTCCAAAGCGTTTCCAACGACATAAGAGCAAGTTTGCACTTGCAGCCCACCTGCGACTGCTTGGGGCAAAGGTTCGACTTGCCCCGCCTTGCTAGATTCGCCACGATGCTTTGCCATAGTGAAATTGCGAAGTTCCTTCACTGCTTGCTCGAATTGCTTGCCCGCTCTGATACCACAATGTCACGGCCTTAGCTAGAATTACCTAAGACGTGAGGCACCTTTGCGACAAAGACGCGAACTTAGTTTGAGTTGCCTAAGTCGCGATGCACCCTTGCGCCAACTTCTCGGATTTAGTTGGGATTGCCTAAGTCTTGAGGCGCCCTTGCGACATATGTGTCCGCAAAGGTTCAGCCTAGTTGCAACCTCGTACATGTCCCGAAGGACCTGTAAAATAGAAAGTTGATTAGATTGAAAACGAGCGACGGACAAGTCCTGGCGTCTTGTGAAGAGGGAAGCTTTACAAGCAATTCAGTAAGCATCTTGTTTGCATAGGAGAAAAGAGGGCAAGGAGGAAAACAAGGACTTTAGAAGGTAGAACGAACAGTTGCAAGTTCACAAACAACTGCTCATCGCGTGCTATGCGCGAAGGCAAGTTCCCATCAAGAAAACGTGCAAACTTGTGAAGATTGTTTAACGCCCGACTATATACCGAAGCCCCATCCAGCCCTATGCCACCCAGGGGGTTCCAGGGTGCTGAGATGGTTGACATTTCGCGCGTTGTAGCGTACTGTAGAAAACAGCCTGCGGCATGCAAAAACGGATCCATTTTGGGGCTTTTTGGCCCAGCGCAGTGAGCAGTCGCACTGTGCGCTGCAACCTGTTCGAACATGTATTTTTACAAGCAAAAACACATAAAACCAAGGCAAAATAGGCTATCATGTCTCTGTTCAAGCATGCAAAAGCGACGAACGGTTCATTGAACGAAGTTATTACGAGTGCGCGACGACCGTTCGTGATAGTTTGGGATGTTTCTAGCCACGAGGGGTGCATTAGGTGCTTGAAATGCTTCTACTCATGAGGGGCGCATCGAGCGCTTGGGATGTTTTTAACTATAAAGGGTACATTGGGTGCTTGAGATGCTTTTGCCCATGAGGGTGCATTTAGCGCTAGTGATACTTATGCCCACGAAGGGTGCATCGGGCACTTGAGACGCTTATGTCCACGAGGGGCACATCGAATGCTTGGGATGTTTTTGCCACGAGGGGTCCATCGGGCGCTTGAAATTATTTTGCCCGAGAGAAGGGTAGACCCAACCTCATGCTTTTCAAGCAATTTGACAATCGGATGATGACGAATATGACACGAGTCACTTGCCAATTGCTCCCCCTTGAGTCTAACTTCTCTTTGCTTCCACATTGGTCAAGATAGAGAAGTGAAGATCAAGATGAAAGACTTCAATGACAATCCTAAAGCTTCACTCGAGGCTTCATCCCATTAGGAGAAGGAAACTGGAGATGTAGGGAATGAAGCTGCGAGTGGCTTGACAAGGTGTAACGTTTGCGCTTAGAATGAAAATGGATTGTCCTAAAGAAAAAATTTAGGTGATAAGCCCTTTGGCATGTAACAAGTAATATGTGAATATAAGGTTGCTTTTCTCGAGGTGCCCCCATCCTATGAATTCCTCGATCTGCTCCTTCAGGTCATGTTAGTCCTCAATGTCATGCCCATGGTCTATGTGAAATCTGCATTACTTACTTTTGCCTCACCTTACTTAGGATGATCATGTTGGACGAGGGTCGTTCAGCACTCCCTTTTCTTTAAGGAAAACTTTTGTTTTCAAGGCGTTTAAGGGAGTGAAGTCTGCCTCACTTAAGAGGGTCCTTCCCTAGCAGGCTCAGACTTTCGGGTTGGCGGTTATTGAGGTCGTGATAGTTCTTCATCCCTCACTTGTTTTCACCTTAAGTCCTTTTTACTACTTGAGGCAAGAAGCTCTATAGCTATGTGTTGATTTGCTTGCTGTAAGAGATTGGGAAAGGTGGTTCGTTGAACCACATAAACTGAGATTTTCACCACATAAAGGTGGTTCGTTGAACCACATAAACTTTTGTTGATTTGCTTGCTGTAAGAGATTTTCACCTTGATGTTCGACCATATAAACTGAGAAGGTTGAGACCTTGCATGAAGTTCTAAACGATCAATGGGTGCACATGGTCACCTGATGTGCCTCGGTTTCATATCTAGAGACGTAATTGGCCAACTACTCTCCTTGTTAGATTGTCAGGAGCGATGTCACAGTACGCATCAATCATTAGTCATTGGCAATGTGCGCCCCGAACTACTTCACAAGCCTGTCGAATGTGGATAGGGAAATAGGAGATAGGGTGATAAAACCATTCTTGAGTGGTTCCCCGAAGCATTGTCGAGAACAATCGACACATCAAGGCATCTAGTGTGGCATAGAGTCACTTGTGCTCTAAATGATGCCAAGTGCTCCTTGGGGTTGACACTACCATCAAATGTCTCCAAGGTGGGTAATTTGAATCCTTGAGGGATTTGCTCCTCTTGAATTCTTAGGATGAAGGGAGACCATCCGTATGGTTGCATCTTATCTCCCTCTTTGGCAAATTGAAACTCTCGGCGCATGCTCTCTAGCCTCAATCCATCTCTTGCAGTTAGGCATGTAGAGTGGCATTAGTGTCGTACATGGAAGCTTCGGACTTGAGTCTGCCCGATCCCTTGCCGTCCCCCATAGGAGATGGCGATATGACCACATGAACAAGTTGCAGCATCGATCTGCTACGGTGTCCCATCTTTACTTGCTAGCTGTAAGGCACCTAGAGCTGTGGGGTTTCAGAGCACTCAGAATCGTGTTAGGTTGCAAAGTGGTCTGGTTTTAGGTGAAGGTGAGTTGCATCAGTTGTGGAATGAAGGGAATGATGGACTGCATCATCTCCAAAAAGGTTTGGATCTGCTAAAATGACCTCAGGAAAGCTTCTGTTGACATTGTCATAGGTGGGGGCTCGCTCAATTGTGAGTAAAAAATTAAATAGCCAAAAAGTCGATGATATTTAGTGGCATTTGTTAGGTCTTGAAGCGGCAACAAAAGAGAATGCAGGTTGAGCTGATCTCAAACTTGTGAAGGTGGGGAAGTGGTTGGCCCCAAGACACTCCTGAACCTTCTTGGGAAGATTATAGCTCTGCATCATATCTCAGGCCCTCTTTTAGCACCCAAAATGTTCACCTCAATGTTTGATCACTCGACATGTGGCGATGATGGAGCGACGCAACTAGGTTCGGTTCCAAGGTGAGAGTGGATCAATCAACCCGGGAAGTTAGGAGGTTGTAGCTGAGGACCTACCAAGAAGGATATGGATGTCGATCTGAATGCTGATGTGGTTTCTGTTACTCCCGAATGTCATGCAAGAAGATCGGGTTGGGGAAGCCTAACTTGATCCCTCTGACACTCAAGTTAGAGAACCATTTAGAGTAGAAGAATGTAGAATGCGGAAGAAAGAGAACAGAATGAGGGGCTATTTATACCAGGGGTCTGTAGTTGTCAGTGGTTAGGGCAGTTGCCAAGGGGTTATAACCGCCTTTCGAGAAGGTGGATGAGGTGGCCTAACTATTGCCTTGGTGGCAATGAAGTGGCACAGCTGCTTGCTGAAATAGTGTATCTGCATGCCGAGGTGGTGTTCTTGTCTGCTGCGGTGGCATAACTGCCCATTTAGGTAGTTAGGTGTTGCAACTGTCTGTTGAGGTGGCAGCTTCAGTGGTTGGGAGACGCCTGACTGCTGTTGAGGTAGCAGACCCTGTTGCTGCGGTACTTCTAGTTGTTGAGGAGTTGGTGTTCATGTGTAAGCTTTGAAATGTTACTTTTATCCTCAATCATTACTTGTTCTAGTTGTCCTAGTGGAGCTGGGCAATTTTGATATATGATACCATAAAATATAGTGTAACCATGTAGTTTCCGATTGATACACACCATTTTGTTTTTTGTTAGAAAACATTTGGTTCATATCTTGGTTGAACTATATGATGTGACAGGTGCCATCTGTATGGAACTTGTTAGGCAGCAGGCAGGTCTTCAGTTTCTGTCTCGTGCAATTAGCAGCCTGACAAAAGCTCAGAAGTGTTCGCCTATGTTCTTGCCCATTGTTTCACTGTTGTTGGCTCAAGCAGAAGCAAGCCTTGGAGCAAAAGCCAAGTGGGAGAAGAACCTTAGCCTTGAATGGTTTGCCTGGCCAGCAGGTTCTGAACAAAACTCTAGATGCAGAAATTGTTCCAGTCGTTTGCTTGTCTTTTGTTGACTTCATTTTTGTTGTCACAGAAAGGAGGCCAGCTGAGTTGTATTTCCAAATGCACTTGCTTGCAAGGCAATCCAGTACAGTCTCCAACCAAGATTCTGGCGTAGGGTCGACTCAAAGCCCAGAGAGGTGGATACTACGAGCCATACATTTGAACCCCTCATGTTTGAGATACTGGAGAATACTTCACAAGTGTTACAGCTAGGTAATTGACTTGCTTATCCAGACATGTGCTTCGTGGTTGTATCAGCTGGCTTTAGCCTCGTTCATTTTAGTGGTTAATATTTCGAATCTGATGATCACTGTCCAACAAAATTCGTGTACTTTTATGTGTAATCCGATGAGAATGTGTATTGCAAAGTGGCAAGCACTTGTTCTTGATCTCCTGCTCCGTGGGCAGCCTGCCAAGGCGTACCGGACCAAATCTCTTGCATGTTTTAGTTTATTGTCTCATGTTGGAGCTTATGTTGAGAATTGGTTTACCCTATTTTTAATTTTTCTCAACAAATATGCCATCATTATTTATATTGGAATTGTTTATTATTTTTAGGCTGCTCTTTCCTATTTGTTGTGTTGCAGCCTTTAAACCTCGTATGGTAGAGAACTTGCAAGGGCTTTCCTGTGAAATCTTGGTTTTTGAACCACCAAGAAATTTCTACTCCTAAAAACCTATCTCAGAATTGCAGGATGTAAGGTCAAATCCTGCCAAATCCATCCGTTTAAGCCAAACATCCTAAAGGGTTTCATCCTGAGTCACATCGTTACGAAAGGCCATAATATTTTTGAAGTTTTATACTATTTGATCCATCTCCTTCATAGCTTTCTTAAAGTGTTTTGTTGGAACCTGGATGTCCACGAGGAATTTCTAAGAAATCCTAGGATCTCAAATACCTATGGTTTAACTAAGCTACTATTCGAGACCTGAGTCAAATTCAATAATAGCATAATAACTAGACTATAAAAATGACTTAGAAATGTCTAAATACTTATTTTTCTATTTTTAAGTTATTAAAATAAGTATTTTAAAATTTCGAATTTTAAATCGTTAAATTTATAATTTTTAAGTTTGATCAATTTAAGGTGAACACATAATTATTCTGAGTTAGAAAACACATAAATATTAGTATTCAATTTCTTATTTTGATCTAAAAGGATAGCTTGCAGGCGGACAGATATGTTCACTCATGCAGCTAAGAACGGCTAGTATATATATATATATATATGTTTTTGATAAGTAAAAGTAAATTAATTTTATGTAAAGTTTCTACAAATAGCTTTGTCTATACAAGTTATAGACGAAGTTAGGTAACTCGTAGAGTACTCATGCGATAGTTATGACTACACATGCTGTAGACTATAACTCTTAACTGTGGCCAACAAATAAAATTTAAAGTCCAGATATGCCAAGATTTCTTATGGGTATAGTTTTTGACATCATGCCTAAGATCTTTAGCTAATAGTAAAATTGAATTTGATAAAAATATATTTTTCTCTCTGTGTAAGGTGCTCCGTTTTGAGATCGTTCTCCATACATGATCTTGAGTCTTTAATAATCTTTGTCAAGAGCTGAGCATTGTTTGTATGTTGACACTCAAAAATTCTGCTACATCTTTCCTTCCACATCCACCAAATAGCGCATCTGAATATAACCTTTGTCAATTGTGTAAGAGGCCTTTTTCTTGAAAAACATTGCATGAGGTCACCTAATTCTTGATGCAAGTTTGGTTGCGGCATTCTATTGAGTTCGAATTGCTGGAGAATCTCTTTCCATATTCATTTAGTATAGTCACAAGCAAAATAGAGATGGTCAACAGTTTCTTCTTGTTGCATGCAAAGGGAGCATCGGTTAACATGATGGATACCTCTTCTTTTCATATTGTCTATTGTAGGTAGTTTATTCAGAAGGGCTTGCCATGTACATAAGGAATGTCTTTGTGATCCCGGTCGATCCCATGTCCAACTGCTTGGGAGCCACTTGTTATTTCTTTGCCTAATTTGATTTCATGCAGATGTGACACTAAATTTACCATTGTCATGAAGCCAAATAAGTACATCTGAAGGGTTGTTCCTGATTGGAATAGCTGTGATAGTAGGCCAAAGTGATAACATTTCAGGAGAAATAGGAGTAGGGAGACACCAGGTACCATTAGCAATGAACTCGGAAACCTTCCAATCTTTAGGAGCCCCAAGGTCTTTTCGTATTCTGTCACCATATAATTGAAATATACTTTTCGCATTCACCCAAGGATCGTACCACTTATTAGTATTAGTTCCAGTAGAGATTGCATAAGAAATGTGTTTGATTAGCCAATTTCTTGCCTTTAAAATTCCTTTCCAAACTGCAGAGTGGTATGTTCTTGTTGAAATTTCCCAAATCGATTCCTTTGAAAGATACCTAGCAGAAACCCATTGTGACCATAAGGAACATTTGTTTTGCAAAAGGTCCCACAATTGCTTTACCAAACATGCTTTATTCCAATCTCTAGTATTTCTCAGGTTCAGCCCCCCTTCATCTTTCGGTTTGCAGATGCTGTCCCAATTTATCATATGCATTGTCTTATCATTTGTGCCATTCCAGAAGAAGTTTATTAATAACTGTTCAATATCTTGGAGAAGTCCAATAGGCAAAAGAAATGCATTAGACCAATATATAGAGTAAGAGTACAACACCGAACGGATGAGTTCAAGTCGTCCTGCTTTTGAAAGAAGCCTATTTTTCTAGGAGGAAATTCTATTCTTTATTTTTTGCAGGTTAGGCTGACAGTGGGTTTTGTGAATGCCAGTGGATATGAGTGGGAGACCAAGATATGTAACTGACAGATTTCCCTCACTAACCCCTAGGGTATATGCAATAACATTTTTGTCCTCAATGCAAGGGCTCATGTAGGCTTTACTTTTCGCATGATTTAATTGAAGGCCAGAAACTATACCAAAATTATTTAGAATAGTAGCCAAGTTTCTTACTGAAGTTAAATCATTCTAAAGAAAGATAAGAAGATTATCTGCAAAGATTATATATGATATATGAATAGGGCCAGTATGGGGTACCTTAATACTGCCATCAGAGACCACATATTCTAACATATAGCTAAGTCCTTCCATTGCAATAGTAAAGAGATATAGAGAGAGTGGATCGCCTTGTCGGATGCCCTTCTTGCTCCCAAAAAAACCAATAGGTGAGTCGTTGAAGAGTATTGAAAACTTTGGAGTTTCTAAGCAACATTGAATCCAATTAACCCATTGCTGAAGGAAGTTCATACTATGGAGCATCTTATAGATAAAGTTCCTATTAACTGAGTCAAAGGCTTTTCGTAGATCAGCTTTAAAACAGATTTTTGTCCATTTTGCTTTTGAGTGCAGATCCTTGACCAAGTCATTAGCAAGCAGAATACTATGATGTATACTTCTCCCTTTGATGAAAGCAACCTGATTTGGACTAATTATCTTGTGTATTACCTTTTACAATCTATCTGCTAACAGTTTGGAGATGATCTTGTAAATAAAGTTGCATAAAGATATGGGTCGATAGTTCTCTAGTGAATCAGCCCCTGCATTCTTGGGAATTAAAGAAATAAAAGTGCAATTCATCTCTCTAAGAATATGACCTGAAGAGAAAAAATGTTGGCAAGCTTTAATCACATCATTACCAATAATAGACCATGTAATTTGGTAAAATTCAGTAGGAAATCTGTCTGGACCAGGGCTTTTGTGCTTTGGTGACTTAAAGACAACTCTTACTATTTCGTCATCTGTAATTGAGGCATTGAGGATAGAAATGGCACTCGAATCAAGCTTTCTAGTTGGCTCCACATGAATATTATTAGGTTGCCCCGCTTGGTTGAGTAAGGAATAAAAAAATTGCTCAGTGTATGCTTTAACCTCATCTAAATTCTCAATAAGATTGTTATCTTTGTCTCTGCATTTCCTGATGCGGTTAACGGCTCTTCGAGTAGCAATGGAAGCATAAAAAAACTTAGTATTGGAATCCCCTAAAGTAAGTCAATGTTGTCGAGACTTCTG